>NC_061136.1:13388415-13994308 GCF_905220365.1 Vanessa cardui
TATTTATTTTTTATTTTTCGTTTTTATATTGTATTGATTTTGTTTTACTTTCTTTCTTTTTTTCTATCTTTCTATATTTTAGTGCGGTGTATAATAAAGTATAATGCATTCATTAATTCATTCAACATTAACTGCTGTTAATACAAATGTAAAATAAAAAATAGGTGAAGATTTACATTCGCAAGGCGTACTTCTAAAGTCTTACTATTGGGGTCGACTAATGAGATCTGACTGAAAAAGGGGAAGACATAAGCGCTCAAATGACTCGACGTGGGACGCGTGCGGTTGCAAGGAGCCGCGTATAGTACGACACAACTTAGATGTAGCATTGACATAACTCGTAAAACCGATCACATCCGAATTAAGTACGCTATCCCAAATTATCAATATTTATTTCTTATGCGAATATGATCTTTACACGAACGTAATAACTCGTAGTATTCATATGACCTAATATATTCGTTAATTTAACACGTTGATTTGCTTTCTCGGGCTATAGCGTCGAATGGCGCGATAGGGAGCTATTTCTATTGGTTGTGCAAATCGCCAGTAATTGGTTTTATTGAATTTGGCGATGCTACATCTAAGTACTGTCGTACTATACTTCAATACTCAATTCTAAATATTAATTCGGGGACGGTTTTCCTTCATTGTAATGCAGTGCTTATGATAGTAGCGTATTAAGATATTACCGTCCAAACAATAGTTTACGCGACTTGTATTGTCTAGGGATCTCTGTATGATTTATTATTATTTATTTTTATTTCTTTGTGTGGTGTACATCACTACATAGTATAAAACAAAGTCGCTTTCTCTGTCCCTATATTCCTATGTATGCTTAAATCTTTAAAACTACGCAAAAGATTTTGATGTGGTTTTTTTAATAGATAGAGTGATTTGAGACAAAGGTTTTGGTACATAATACATGGACAATATAGTAAATAAACGCTTAAAATTAGTAGTAGTAGTAGAAGTTTGTAATGTGATGCAGTAAATAAACAAATTCTATAGTATGTTTAGTATCAGTATTGCACCCGTGCGAAGCCAGGGCGGTTCACCAGTTAAAGAATATAGTAATAAAATATGAATCATCTCTTCTACCCGTTGTGTTCATAGTAAAAACTAGGTAGGACGATACTCAACATGTTATTTATTTTCTAATATAATTCCCAAGCAAAACGCTAAAAAATCATACCCAAGAACCTTATTATGTCCCTGACTGTAGATGTGACCCAGTATTCTTTTTTTTTTCAAAACATTTAAGAAAAACCTATTCAGCCTTAATTAAAGTTAAAAATTAAAATTAGTTTAACAATTAAAAAGTTATTACGTTAAGCAAGTAGTTATATTATTCACACATATATGTCCACAACATAGTATGTTATATTTTACTGTAAAATATATATTACCTGTCATATCTAACGCGTCCTCGTAACTATAGCACTTAACATTGTTCTCAATTCGACCACTCATTTCTATATCTTTATCTTTTTTGTCTGCAGCCATTTATCAATACAATGTCAACGACCTTGATTGTTTTCAAAATTCGAAACACTTCGATTTAATCGTGCATTCTATTTGAAAAGATTTTCTTTTCTTATTATTTTTTTTTTAATAATATTTTCGCGAGAAAGCACAGGTAATTTTTTTTTCGTATTAAATTAGCAATATATTTTTTTAATCATTTTCGTTTTATTCTTATTATTATATTATCACAACACGCTCAGTCTGTACGGAAACTATAATGTAACTGACTAAATGATTCTGTAGAGATGGGAAGGTCGCATTATCTAATAAAAAGACGTTAGTTTTTCTGTTAGGTAGGTAATATTAAATTCGAGTGTTCTTCATTTTTATGCCTGACTGATTGTCGGTGTTGTTTTTATCTTTGTATGTAGGTGAATTGCTTAATTACTTTATGTCAATAAACCGTTGATTGTTATGTAAATAGATTATTTATTTCGAAAAGACTACTTAATACAAAATTCGTATTATTAATATGACTAGGTTCTTGACTTTATAAATGCAACTAGTGTTGTACCTAATAGTAGATAAGCCTAGTTGCATTATAAACATTTCACTATTCGGAATTTTGGAGATTTTAAACTATATATGCTGTTCTGTAGCTAAAATAAAAAATGTTTTATAATGAATTGTTATTTTTTAAATAATTCAATTAAAATTAATAAATAAAACGCAATTTGTTGCTTAAAAAACTGATTTATTTTAAAATTAATTTAATTTAATAATTAAAAAAATATTTATTTTAAATACGTACAGCTACGGAAATAAACAACAAACAGCATTACACCATGGCTTAGAGCACATTCCACTTTGCTACTCGACTTCGGATTTAAATTATATTGAACATGGATTTTAAACTTTTATTAGGACTTAGGTTAAGTATGGGGTAAAGCGTATTTGTGTACAAACCGTCAATCATTCCAATCAGTTAGACCAGCGGACAGTGACGGTGTCCTTCTTTAATAACAATCCCGGCAATTAATTGGCTGACAACAGCAAAATTATCTTCTATTAACTTGACTTGTAATCATTTTTATCTTATACCGAGTATCAATACATATATCTGAGCTTAAATGGCCCAGTGGTAAGAACGCGTGCATCTTAACCGATGTCTTGAGGTTCAAGCATCACTATAAATATGTGCTTAATTTTTGTTTATAATTCATCTCGTGCTTGGCGGTAAAGGAAAACATCGTGAGGAAATCTGCATGTGTCTAATTTCATCGACATTCTGCCACATGTGCATTCCACCAACCCGCATTGGAACAGCGTGATGTAATATGTTCCAAACTATCTCCTCAAAAGGAGAGGAGGCCTTAGCACAGCAGTGGGAAATTTGCAGACTGTTACTTTTTTTACTTAAATACATATAACAGCATCTAGAAGTAAAGAGACACAATTTTGTTCCAAATTCAAAAATCCAGTTGCTGGAATCATATAAACGCAAAGAAATCTCCCTATACTCCAGTTACTGTAAGGGTCACTCAAGGATCAATTATATAATTGACATGCCGCATCTTATAGATTATAAACACGAGATAGTGTTGTTACCTGATGATAGTTGTATGTAATTAATATTATTACTATGTTTTAAAGCTGGTGGGTTGTGAAACACAGTTTTTGAAAACTCCATATCTATTATTATTATTATTATTTTTTAATTCTGTTTTCTATTATATTTATTTATTTATTTTTATTTATTAATATTTATACATTATAAGTATTTTCTTATATATTGTTTTTATTTAATTTAATCATATATTCATTTATATATTACTGTCTCAGTTATGTCTATATCAAATAGTAGTATACAGAGTGACCAGTTTTTGTCCTTTTCGTCCGATGATGACTCGAGTAGCAATGCAAGTTACCACAGTACAAGTTTCGTTCCATTAAATGTAACACTTAATTCGCATTTCTCCACTCTTGGGAAAAATTTTAATGTACTTCATATCAACGCCCAAAGTATTCCGGCTCATTACCCAGACATGCTTGCATCTTTTGAATCAAGAAACATACATGCAATTTTAATTTCAGAATCTTGGCTTAAGCCTTGTCTGCCCTCCACGTCTTACTCCTTGCCTGGGTTTCATCTCATCCGCAACGACCGCATTGGCAGGGGAGGTGGTGGAGTCGCGATTTATCTCCGTTCATATATTCCTTTTAAAATTTTAAGTTCGTCGATTCAGCCCCCTCCCCCTGATGCGGCCGAACATCTGCTTTTAGAAGTCGTGCTATCCCATAGTAAAATCTTGCTTGGTGTTTTTTATAGCCCTTCTCTCCTTATCAACTATTTCTCTGCATTTGAAAGTTTATTAGAGACTCTAACCCCATTATATAGTCAAACTATAATAATGGGTGATTTTAACACCTGTTTACTCAAGAATGACAATCGCTCTAATAAACTCGTGTCTATAATTGAAGCCTGCGATTTACACATTTTACCTCTTTCCGCTACTCACAAACTACCGAACTGTATGCCATCCCTTTTAGACCTTATAATAGTTTCCTCACCTGATCTTGTTTGTAAATATGGCCAGTTGCCTGCAGACTCTTTTTCATACCATGATTTAATTTATCTATCGTATAAAATACGCCCTCCTAAGTCCAAACCACGAATACTTCTCCAACGTAATTTTGGTGGAATGGATGTTACCCGTCTTTGTGATGATGCATGTCAAATTGACTGGAGTGCTGTTACAGCTGCAGAAAATATTGATTCCAAAGTTGACATCTTTAACGCACTATTAACACAGTTATACGATATCCATGCACCGATTAAACCGGTAAAAATAAAACACTTACCTGCACCATGGCTAACGGATTCCTTAAAAACGTTAATTGCCAAGAAAAGCTACGCCAAATCATTATACAAATCTGACAAATCCGAAACTAATGCTCGTAAGTATAAGAAAATAAGAAATCGCTGCAATACATTGTGTAGGGATGCACAACGACGCCACATTCATAAATCTGTCGAAAACGGCGACACTGCCCGTACATGGAAGTTCCTTGAAACGATAGGAGTTGGAAAATCCTCGAAAAAGTTATCCTTAAATAACATTGATATAGAAAGCTTAAATGCACATTTCTCATCTTCGGGCAACTCTTTAGATATCGTCCAAAAAGCTACTACTTTAAATTCCATATCATCTTTTCCAACTTCTAATTTTCCTCCGTTTACTTTTAATCAATTCACTGAATGTGATGTTAAAAAGAATATACTGTCAATTGCCTCTAATGCCGTCGGTAGTGATTGTATTAGTCGTAACATGATCATACCCATCCTTGACATTATCACTCCTATCATTACCCATATCCTTAATTATTCTATTTCCTCAGGCGACTATCCCACATCTTGGAAAGATGCTCAAATTATTCCTCTCCCAAAAAAATCCAATCCAACAACATACTCTGATTATCGTCCAATTTCTATCCTTCCATTCCTATCAAAAATTTTAGAAAAATTGGTTTACCAACAATTAAACACATTCCTTAATAAAAACAATCTCCTTGATCCTTTCCAGTCCGGATTTCGCAGTGGTCATAGTACGACTACTGCACTAATAAAAATTACCGATGACATTCGTTTGGGTATGGACAGTAAGCAACTTACAGTATTGACCTTACTAGATTTTAGTAACGCCTTTAATAAGGTTGACTTCGATATATTACTGGAGCTGCTACGTTCTATTAACATATCTCCATCAGTAATTGATTGGTTCCGCAATTACCTGCATGGACGCCGGCATCGGATTAAGGTTGATGATACCTTGTCAACTTGGCGTAATGTCTGTGCAGGGGTTCCACAAGGAGGCGTGTTGTCACCATTACTCTTTTCTATCTTCATTAATACTATCACTCACAATATATCTTCTCTCTATCACATGTATGCAGACGATGTACAAATCTATACACAGTCAATTCTCGAAGATTTACCGTCTGCCATTGCTCGTATTAATGATGACTTATCTAGTATTTTAAACTGGAGCAATTCTTACGGTATAAAAGTCAATCCAAATAAATGCCAGACTATTGTCATTGGCTCGCCAAACTTGGTCTCGAGAGTTGACTGGGTTAACTTACCAGCCATTACATTTGACGGAGTCAGAATACCCTACAGTCATTGTGTTAAAAATCTGGGAGTGTATTTGGATAGAACGCTATCGTGGTCTTGCCAACTGCAAGAGGTTAGTAGAAAAACTTTTGCAGCTATGAGCTCGTTGCGACGACTGCGGTACTTTCTTCCCATTCCTACCAAAACTATGTTGGCTCAATCCCTACTTCTCCCCATTCTTGATTATGCTGATGCATGTTATCTCAACCTAACTGAAGACCAACTTAATAAACTTGAGAGACTTCAAAACATCGCCATACGGTTTATATTTGGTTTACGCAAATATGACCATGTATCAGAATTTCGTCATCAACTCAAGTGGTTACCTATTCGCCTTCGCCGGAATTTACATACTCTTTCGCTTCTGTACAGTGTGTTATTTATGCCGAATTTACCTACCTACCTACAAGAAAGATTTCATTATCTGGGGACTTCTAGTAAGTTCCTAAGATCACAAGATAACTTAACACTAAGAATTCCATCTCACTGTACAAAATTTTATAAAAAATCTTTCACTGTAAAAGCTGTACAATTATGGAATGCATTGCCTCTGTGTATTAAACAAGCAAAAAATCTATCAATTTTTA
The DNA here is from genome assembly GCF_905220365.1 of Vanessa cardui. Taxonomy (NCBI): domain Eukaryota; kingdom Metazoa; phylum Arthropoda; class Insecta; order Lepidoptera; family Nymphalidae; genus Vanessa; species Vanessa cardui. Next base: position 13,394,644 of record NC_061136.1, read on the forward strand.
AAAAGCTTGTGAAAGACCATTTCCTGGCATTGTCTTATGGTGACAATACTTTTAATATTTGATATAGCATTTTGAATGTATGTATGTAAGTATCTATGTATGTATGTATGTATGTATGTATGTATGTAAGTATGTAAGTAAGTATATATTTATATATTTTTGTATGAATATGTGTATGTATATTATATGATAATTATTATTTAATATAGGTACATTAAACATTATATATATAACATGTGACACCACCCTTCTCTGAAATGAAGACTGTGTTTTTAAGCCCATAAGGTTGTCTGGTAGAAATCGCTACCTAGCGATAAGACCGCCTTATTGTGCATCTCATTTTATTTTCTATATATTTCATTTTTATTGTTAAATTACTCTGTTACTGTGGTGTACAATAAAGTATATTATTATTATTATAGTTGTTTCATTTTTAGAATAAAAATACGTCTATTAATATACGACGATATGAACTATACTTTCTCTGAAAGGAAAGAGTTAGTAAGGAGACAAAAGGTATTAAATTCATTTCTCCTTACGTAAGATGTGTCAAAACGAATGTACATCTAAAGGAATCATTAGATCTTTTAGTATCAACAGAGTTCACTGGTATCGTAATAGGCTCTAAATTTATTTTTGATAATATTATGTATGCACGCAAAAATACAAGGAACAAGCATAAAACTGTTACTTCAATTACTTGATTACACAGAGTTAGTAACTCTTTTGTGGGGCAATGTATTCAAAAATATTAAATTTTAAGACTTATAAGAGCGTTTGTTTACTGAAGTAACTAATGTTTATTAATTTATAACACACCTTGGGAATGAAAATTTATGATTGTGTGAATAAAATAGTTGTAAAATATGACATTTAAAAAAGTCCCGCGGTGTTTATTTCGCCGATTCTTCTCAGGATCGAGGTGTTTCTAAACCGGTAATACATTTTAGACTATTAATTATAAAGCGTAATACTTTTGAATATTGAAAAAAATTTTGTCTTTGAAAATTGATAACTCAATAGCCTCATTAGTCATCGGCCTCGCGACAAAGGGGGCCTCGCGAAAATGTTTTGTTAGTCAAAGTTTAATTATTCCTAATTGTTTCCGTACGCGTGAGAAGCATCTATCTAGATTCGCAGATATTTCTGTAAACACAATGAATTGTACAAAAAGGTACCTATTTTTGAGCATTAAAAGTCAAAGATCGTAGATGGATATAAAAGGCAATTAACTTTTAAAAAAAATGCGATACCGCGCGCCAGTATCGGGTCTTCCCCGATTCAATTATTTCTGTGTCATTCATCTGTCAAAACTTGCGGACTCGCGTAGTTTAAAGTTTTATTTCCCAGATAAACTCATGTTCTCAAACAGTGTCTAACCTTAACTAACTTAATTTTTTAACAACTGGGGAAACTCATCGATGTCACGGAGGACCGAGTTTGCTATAGCACCTTCGGTTAATGGTGATATTTTTTATACAACTTATTTACTATTATTTTTAAAAGAATACTAGCAACGCCCAACATTGATTGAGTAATTACTAACATTCCTATTTACCCCTCCTGTTAAGGTTATCACTTGTGTTAGGAGTAGGAACGACAATAGCCCAAGGGATCAGGATTGATCCTGCGGCTTTTTACATCACTACCCGGCTGTTAAACCACTGCGCTACTGAGATATTAATAAATATTTTAGTGGATTGTGTCTGTCAGTGCCCGATAACAAGCATGTGTTGCAAATAAATGCTCGTTAATCTAAGTTTTAAGATATTACGCTGGCGAGACATGACTTTTAAATTAAACAAATCATACATATCTTATATCTATTATTAGAGTATTAAATGTTATTTCTTAGGTTTATCTGGTGGCAGGAAACAGGATACGATGAGACCGCCTGAAAAAAAGAAATAGCAATTTAGTTTAAAATAAATTTTGCATTATATAAATAATGTGAAGGTGCTTTTAAGACTAAGTGTATAAATCTAATTAATCTTTATGAAATTATATCATAAAGTACATTTTAATGAAGTGTTCTTAAGTTATATCTAATTCAGTGATAAGGGACAAATTAACTGGAATTTAATTATATTTAATTTAATTACTAAAAATATTATAACGGAATCCAATAGATATGTTTACTACAAAATAAATACGCTTAAAACACAGTCTAATATTAATTTAATTGTTGAACGAAACTCAAGTGACGTCATCGGACATACATATAGTACGACAAAAATTAGATGTAGCATCGGAAAATGCAATGGAATGAAAATAAAAACGATTATTGCCGATTTACACAACTAATAGAAATAGCTCCCTATTGCGCCAGTTTGTGCAAAGATCATATTCGCGTGAGAAATAAATACTGACAATTTGGGATAGCGAACTTAATTCGGATGTGGTCGGTTTTACGAATTTTGCCGATGCGAAATCTAAGTTGTGTCGTGCGATAGCCCATACAAAATGTATGAAACTGATTCAGGAGAATTTCTGTTATGCGTTGCGGCCCGCCTCGGTGTGCGCCTATCTTTATACGTTACTGAAGATATCTGACAGGGGGCGGGCGACGGCCATATTATTTTAGAGAGGATAAAAGATTAATTTGTCAGTTGCATACTTTATGTGTTGCTTAACGTTCGTGTTATTTTTCTTAAATATGATTATAACTATGTTTGTGAATATTTTTCAGCATTTTGGTGAATGGTAGATTATATAATATATCATTATAACTTACTTAATACAAATGCACTCCAAGAATAAAATGAGTTAGCGCAATGAGTTACTAGATACGCTCCAACAAGATTCGTACCAGCCAGCGCGCTTATCCGAGCTACCATTACTCCTAAGCACGCCGCCATGCCGCTAAAATACGAAATTAGTATCAATACTATAAAATACTAATACAACTATATATGATCTACATTACAAATCACAAACTACACTGACTGATCCTTAATAATAACACCATAAGAAATCATGATTTATGACCCCACTATTTATGGCTATGGGGATAAGACAGACTTAGGTCTGTCTTGATACAATTGTATGTGATAAAGGCTAAATTATGTAAGATTTTAAATTAACATGGTTATTTTTATTATTAAAGTTTTTGATTTCGGGATATTTACATAGAAGTGTCCATATTGGACTACCTCCTTTCTCGTGCGTTTGCTGCGTAAACACTGGTCACCACTACTATTGTCACTTTCACCCCTACCATTGTCACTAGTTATATTTATTTTATATAGATTTATATTTTATATAGACGCTTCTAACATTATCAACATATACCCGCAATCTTAAGTCTCGTGAACAAGACATTCGTAGATAATATCGAAATATCGAGCTCCACCTGGTAAATACCTATTGCTCTAATTCTTCATTAACAAACAAAATCTTAAATATTGCTAAACACAAAATTATCTCTAAAACGTATAATTTAATTTCAAAAATAGAAGCGCATATTAGAAATAAAATTAACAATACTTATTATGTGATAGGTATGCGTACATTTAAAGTTACATATTTACAAAATGAATAGAAAAATCACTTACCGATAGGACGTCGGAAACATATCTACGTAATATGAGAAAACAATTGACAAACAAACTGAGTTAATCATGAATCCGCAAAACAAACATATGCTTAATATCCTTCCAGGAGCGAATGGAATTAAAAATCCAGAAGCAGAACAAATAAACAGAAGGACTATTAAAACCGTTTTCCTTCTCCCGTTCAGCAATGCGACGGCAAAAATAAGCACGCCGTACAATGCGCCTTGGATAAGGCTGACCCACACTGAAAATTCCGTCACCGATGTGATACACATCTGAAAAAACAAGTTATATTCATATTCAAGCCTGTCTGGGTACATCTGGTGGCAGATATATTCATATGATTCCAACGCGCCAACGCCAAACAGTCAGTTTACTTGGTGGTAGGGCTTTGTGCAAGCCCGTCTGGGTAGGTACCACCCACTCATCAGTTATTCTACCGCCAAATAACAGTACTCAGTATTGTTGTGTTCCGGTTTGAAGGATGAGTAGGCCAGTGTAACTACAGGCACAAGGGACATAACATCTTAGTTCCCATGGTTGGTGGCACATTGACGATGTAAGGAATAATTAATATTTCTTACAGCTTCATGGTCTATGGGTGATGATGACCTTTTACCATCAGGTGGCCCAAATGCTCGTCCGCCAACCTATACCATAAAAACAATTTTAAAACAAATTGTAATTTTATTAATAGCGTAAGGCCATTTTGTTCCAGTGATTATGGGACGATAGCTACACATAGAAAATGGGACATGGTCTGATTTTGAAGAGCCATTGATGGTTAAAAAAATACAGATGATTCTTGATTGTAATTACATAAAATGTTGCGATTTCACAAAGACATAATATTACAGAGCGGAAATAAGTTCCTGGCCGGTTAAAGAGCGACACTCATGAAAAAGAAACAAAATGAAAAACGGAAACAGAATTAAAAGAAAATTGATTGATAATTGACAAATTCTGAACGTGATGTTTCGGGGAAGACTTGAATAAAATAAAACAAAAGAATGTCAACATTTAGCAAACACACAAAATAATGGACGTGATCCAATCACAAAACAATAAAATCAGTATTAAAAAATTTTAAGCCAATAAAAACTCACGTCATTATTATCGAGTTCCTTATAATTGCTTATCAATCCACACAAGTTGTCAGCTTCGGTATTTTTATCATAACCAGTGTTAAAAGTCTCCATTACCAAAGGAAACCAAGCATAAAAACCATTATTGCTGAAAAAAAGAAAATTTATTGAGGGGACATGTTCAAAATCATTAAATTAATGACCTATAAGCACTATTATAACAAAGAGACCCGAGATGACCAAGTGGTTATGCGTGCACCACTGAATTTTCAAGTGCTGAATTTGTCTCGTGGCTCCCCACGTGTCCAATTTCAACAATATTCTGACACATATTTATCCACCGACCCACATTTGAGCAGTGTAGTGTGGTCCGAAGCTACTCCTAAAATGAAGATGAGACCTAAGCCTAGCAGTAGGAAATTGACAGGCTGTTGTTGTTTAAATAGATGCATAGATAGATATATAAATAAAGTCTTTATTTGGATCACAACACATGAGTAAAAATAAGAAGAGAAAAAAGAAATGATGACGTAGAAAGGAAAAAAACAAAAATAAACAAAAAAAAAATAACTAACTTACAAAAATATTTCGCATCTAATTTTATTTAATCTACATATATCTATTAAATATAATTAGATGTAAAATGAGAATTGCAATATTCTGGTAACACAAAGAAAAAAAATTAACAAAAATGAAGTGTAAAGTGGTATGGCATCCAAAATGGACAACCTCTCAGTTGAAGCTGGCATAATTATGGCAAAAAATGTTTAATTACTAACGTGGCATAAACAACGGACGTTATATAAAATAGCTGCACGATTCTATAAAGCAGGGGCGGCTTGAACAGAGGAAAGGTTTGCTCCACCAGAGACTGTAGTAGCGGAAGGTCTTTTCTTCTCAGTGAAGTTGTCTCATGCAGAACCACTCGCTTAACCTAGAACAAAAGAACATAGTATAGTACGACACACTTAGATATAGCGTCGGCAAAATTCGTAAAAACGATCTCAACCGAATTGAGTGCGCTATCCCAAATTATCAATATTTATTTCTCGTGTGAATATGATCTATTCACAAAAGTAATAACTTGTAATATCATATGACCTAATATATTCGTCAATTTGACATGTCGATTTCACTTGCACATGCACTTGCTTTCTCGGGTTGATCTGACGCGAAAATCTCTAGCGGCGAATAGCGTCGAATGGCGCGATAGAGACTTATTTCTATTGGTCGTGTAAATCGGCAGTAATCGGTTTTATTTTCATTTCATTGCAGTTTCCGATGCTACCTCTAATTTGTGTCGTACTATATTTATTTATTTTTTGAGTCAAAGCGTTTGAAGAGTATTACGCTAAATTATTATTAACTATATTTAGAGTGTGGCAAGAGCTGTGGTTTACGTAGTGATTTGAATACGTGGATCTTTATCGGTCTTCGATATGACCTCTGATTTTTTATTTATTTAAGTATGTATATACTTGAAGAAAATCAGCCTGAGGAATTTTTTAACTATCGAAGATGACATTGCATTTTATAATATTCTAAAATATTTTTGAAATTGTAATCATTAATGTTAAACTGATAATTGTCGGTGACAATCAATGACACAATTGGCTGTTAATAGGAATTCAATATTTAGTCGGATTACTAAATTAACACACAAACTAATACTGAAAATACTCACTGGATAGGCATTTAATTTAATTCCATTTCGTTCACTGATTTTCGTAAGCAGTTTGACAGCCCTTCTCTCGTTTCCACTGTTAAGAACAAACTTTGGGCTCTCGAAGAAGTAACTTGCTAGAACAAGTGATACACCGAGAGGCAAAGCTAAAACCAGCGCCAGAAGTCTCCAAGGTCTGAAGACTATGAAGCCAAGATCGAACGCGAAGTCGAGACTTAGGATGAAATATGCACAAACTGAAAATATGATCACATCTTTGAAGCACCATTTAGATAATTAAGCCATTAAACCATTTAGCGATAGGTCCCGCTTATACGTAGGCTCGAAGGACCAAATGTAGGGGTTGATTCCTACAATAAGCTAAGCTGAGAAGAATTTTTTTTTATGGTATTGGTTGGTGGACGAGCATATGGGCCACCTGATGGTAAGTGGTCACCATCACCCTTAGACAATAACACTGTAAGAAATATTAACTATTCCTTCCATCGTTAATATGCCACCAACATTGGGAATTAAGATGTTATGTCCCTTGTGCCTGTAGTTACACTGACTCACTCACCCTTCAAACCGGAACACAACAATACTGAGTACTGTTATTTGGCGGTAGAATAACTGATGACTGGGTGGTACCTACCCAGACGGGCTTGCACAAAGCCCTACCACCAAGTAAGAAATGTTGAATAATTCTAGTTAAGGGATGGTAACTCCGGAGAGTGCTAAAATAACCGAACCCGTCGAGTGCTGAATAAACACTGATTTATTGCGTTTACCAAAAATGCTTTGATATCGTTTTGTATCACAATGGTTTACTAGCTAAGTTAAATTAAAATACTTAATAATAATTACTAATGCGTGCAATGACACGTATAGATTATTTTAAGTAATTGAAAATGTCTTACTGTTGTAAATCGCAAATGATAGAAACAATGAAAAAGTTACTCCTATTACGAGTTTTCCTCTTAATTTCGTAGAGCAGGATTCCCCGAGTAACGTAAGCCCTATAGATTGTATTCCACTTGAGCTGCAATCATAATATCTAAATAAAAATCTATATATATGAATAAGCAAAATCATATTAACTAATATGACTTAATACTGCATGCTAATTGGTTACCCAATGCATCATTGTTTGCTATTGACCAATGACAATTCAAATTGTGTTATATGTGAACGTTCAGAGATGAGATGGCCCAATGGTGAGAACACGTGTATCTTAACCGATGATTGCGGGTTCAAACCTAGGCAAGCACCGCTGATTCATGTGCTTAATTCGTCTTTATAATTCATTTCGTGCTCGGCAGTGAAGGAAAACATCGTGAGGAAACCTGCATGTGTCTAATTTCATCGAAATTCTACCACATGTGCATTCCACCAACCCGCATTGGAACAGTGTGGTAGAATATGTTCCAAATCCTCTCCTTAATGGAAGAGGAGGCCTTATCCCAGCAGTGGGAAATTTACAGGCTGTGGTTGTTGTGAACATTTTAGAGTCTGTTAGTGAATAATATGTATTAAATATAATAAGTTGATATGATATTGTACTCACAAACTGCAGCTGAAAAACTTTAGAATAGCAAGAACGATCCAATTAGGTGAGAATGCGCTGATACTGGCCAGGATGAAGCTTCCCCACAAAGAGATGCGGAAGCTTTTAAGTCGACCTTGCGTATCAGAAAAGTAGCCCCACGGGTATGCCAAGATGATTGATCCTGGTTATGGACAAAATAACCACATAATACAGCTTCGATTGATCTTGATACTATGCCTAACCTGTTTCAGCAAAATCGTTTGTAAGCAAGTGTTACATATAAGCAAGTAGCTGAATGGTTATTTTATTCTTTTATATAATGGATGTTGATACTTTGGTTAAGGTTTATTATTTAGTGGACTGACATATATTAGACCAGTTTTTGTTTTGTTTGATATATTGCTGTTGGCCCTACTGGCCTTTACAGCGTCACCGGACGTTCGGGCGAGAACTAATGTCCTCAGCCCTGAGGTTGAGCGCGGGGCTCGAATTTAAAGTTCGTCCTGAGGGTGTCTCCTATGAGATCGCACCTCGGCTCAGAACGAAGTCGGTGGGAGTTTAGACCAGTCATATAATATGATATATCTGTCAACTGAGCTATTTTTTACTCTTAATTCACTAATATAATTTATATCATAGTTAAAATGACCAGGGATGTAAAGATGAGCACCACTTTTATGACAATCGTACAAATTCAATTTATATTTACCTAGAAAAGGCATGGATATCAGGATACTTTTCTGAATGTGATTGATCTCCAAGTCACAAGCACTGGACACCACCACAGAAAACCCGAACATGTCCAACGCCATTCCCTCCAACGCCATGCACAAAAGTACTGACATTCCGATTACATACCACCCAGTACCTAAACACAATATTGTCGTGTCAATTTAACTACTACCACTTCTTATACTCAAAAACAAAATAAACTTCATTCAAGTAGGCTTAAGCGTAAGCTACCACCGTTCCGGAAAGTAGATTCTACTGAGAAGAAACTCAGTAGTTACTCTTTTTAACATTTAAAAAATACAGTCTTATTAGTTAAATACAATGGCATTTAACTAATAAGACTGTATATAGTGAATGCATATGTATGTAATTTATCCTGCCTGGAAGTCAACAGGTATTAACTCCACGCTTTTTTATCATGTATAATATCTTGTATCAAAAAATATGCCTTTTTTACCACTGTATTTTTTACAAACGGTAAAGTTAAAAATGTCTGTCCTACGACAGGAAAACTTATTGTATCTCATCCAGAGAATCAGCATTGTCATGTAAATGACTGCTAACAATCTTATTCTTTAGCTGAAACCCATCCAAAACCATAAAATTTACTTTGCATATAGTATTTCAAGTAATAATACTGTACATTATGGATAGGAAATGAATAGAATAAGTAGTAACATATAAATACAGGAGGTGAATTTCTCAAGCAGTGAATGACTACAGCTAGAAGGTATTCTAGCTGTAGTCATATTATTATATACACTTAGAAGGTGTCGTGAAAAATGGAGAAAACTATGATCTGATTTTGATGCATTTTAACCGATGATTGCAGGTTCAAACCCAGGCAAGCACCGCTGATTCATGTGCTTAATTTGTCTTTATAATTCTACTCATGCTCAGCGGAAAGGAAAACATCGTGAGGAAACCTGCATGTGACAAATTTCATAAAAATTCTGCCACATGTGTATTCCACCAACCCGCATTGGAACAGCGTGGTGGAATATGTTCCAAACCTTCTCCTCAAAGGGAGAGGAGGCTTTTAGCCCATCAGTTGAAATTTACATGCTGTTGTTGTTGGTTTGTTGTATGATCTGATAGCAAAAACAGATGGGAAAAATTTAATAAGCATCGCAAATAAAAGGATCGCTTATAAGGGTCGCATCTGCTAAGACGGATTATTACACTGAGAAGAGAATCAAGATTTTCAAAATTTACATGATGAAATTAGGAACCTTACCTGCTACGTCAATAGCCTCGTCATAGGTATATATTTTGTCTTCATTTTGGTGATTGTTGATACTCCACACAGTAATATCTTTACCATCAAATATTTCAAAGAAGTCTGGATTTTTCGGGAGATATTTTCCGGACAACGCCATTTGCAATTTCAATTAACACTCGATCTAATAGCTAATACTGTTAAGCAATATTTAAATTAAAGACCATTTAACTTTTGCTAATAGAGCGTTAAATTTAATTCATACATTTCAACACACTGCCTAAAATTTAAACTAAAAACACCGAAACAAACTTTTCATGTAACTTGTAATTTGAAAGTGTAATTGTAACGAACTCTTATCAAAACCTCATTATTAAACACATATTTTGTAACAATATATGTTCTGCGAAGTCAATTATTTATAAAAAAATATAAATATATGTAATAATATTACAATATTATTTTATTAGTACATCGCCTGAACGAAACTGAAAAACTTTACTTGGGGCAGACAAAATGGTAATTGTGGAAGATAAGCGATTTTTGTCGTGTGTTTATGGGTTCTGTAGAAAAAAAATTTTTTTTTTCAAAATCAAAATCAAAGTATACTTTATTCAAGTGGGCTTTTACAAGCACTTTTGAATCGTCATTTAACAATTAAGTGAAGCTACCACCGGTTCGGAAAGTAGATTCTACCGAGAAGAACCGGCAAGAAACTCAGTAGTTACTCTTTTTCAACATTTAAAAAAATACAGTCATGTTAGTTAATTTTTAAGTTAATACAATTATTAAATTAATATATCCTGCCTGGAAGTCAACAGGTATTAATTCCACGCTTTTTTATCATCTACAAAATAACTTAATCATCAGCAGCCAATCATAATAACCCGCTTGACATGGGCCTCCCATCCAGGTGTGTCAGAGCTCCTGGTTCTCCTCCTTCAGCATCTATCCGCCATTTTTCTTCAGAGCATTGGTCTTATTGGCTGGTTTAGGCCATACGTGACCAGCCTACGGCTACTACTGTCTTTACACTCTGCTGTTCATTCAATTAGTAATAATTTATTTCAGAGCATTTTTTATATATATTAATTTTGTTTTCGATGCAATATTTCTTTTTAAAATTATTATTTTTTCTTGAAAGATAAAGTGAATAAAAAATACATGTAAGTTAAGTATGGTAGTATTATAGGTACTTAAATAAATTAAGTATGATTCACAAAAAAAATTAATAAATAATAGTGTAGTAATAGTAGTTTCATCAATAAATAAAAATATTTAATCTGTTTCCGAATTTTGACGTAATTCGTTGGCTTATATACCGCATAGGGTAAGCTACTTTACATTAAATAGATGGCGCTAACGTTTTTAAATCGCGCTATAAATATATGAATAAGAATCTACTTTTTGAGATTTTATAAAGTATTCATTTAAACGTTGTTTTATTTTCTTGTTGTTAGTTTAACTCTAAAACCGAAGGCGCCGATAACGATGTTAACTCAATTGTTAATAAGACTATCGGTAGCCGGGTTCCAACATGAATATTTAAATGCATCGGAGTTCATTGTGTTAACTAATTATACGCGCTATTTAAAACTTACTTCATTAAGGTAGGTAGATAAGGATCCTTGGAATTTAAAAGATTTAGAAATGAGAACTAAAGTTTACTCGCCCATAAATTGATATATGTAATACATACAATGCTAAAGTCATAACCACCCTTTTTGCTTCGCCATAATCTGTTAATTAATTGCATATCACCGTTCCTATTGAATGAGTTTTCCATAATTTATTAGACTAGCAGTGCTCGCGACCTTGTACGCGTTTCAATTAAAAATATGTACATTATTCTAGCCCAAGTTACTCCCTATTATATCAGTTACCTGTCAGTGAAAGTCCCGTCAAAATCGGTCTAGCCGTTCCAGAGATTAGCCGGAACAAACAGACAGACCGACAAAAATTGTAAAAAATATTATTTTGGTGTATATACCATGTATACATATGCATTGAGTAAAAAAGGGATATTTTAATTTTACAAACAGACACTCCAATTTTATTATATGTTTAGATTACATATGAATCAAACACAAAAAAGTTCTGTATAAAGACAATTTACATTTGTGTATGTATTTCATATTGAACATTCCTAACAACATACTGTATGCAAGACTGCCTGTCTGGGAGAGGAGCTAAAGCTAAAGACTCATTAAGGAAACGTTATGGAATTAATTCGGATTTCTCAACCCAAACTCAAATTTGGAATATTTCTTACCCTGTGTCTACAAATATGTACCAGCACCTGTTAGCATCATTAAGAACATATTTTGTTTCCTGTAAATTTAGTGTGATGGGGCATTTCTCAATATTTAATTCTATTTTGTATGCTTTGCAATTCTAGGTTACTAATGTCTACATAAATATGTATTACGATACCATTATTATAAGTACTCTCAATCTATATTAATATTATAAATGTGAAAGTAGCTCTGTCTGTCCGCCTATCTTATATATCTCTTTACGACGAAAGCGTTGAACCGAATTTGATGAAATTTAGTATGAAGCACTTGAACTTAATATTAACCATCCCTTGCGTTCCAAACTTTACTTGCGTTTTTGCACATTACTATATGTCGTGTTATAGAGTCTTCGTCAAGATCCTGGGAACTAACGATGTCTTCCTGTAATCGGTCAGGAAGACATCGTCAGTTGCCTCGAAACAATAAAAATATTCACGTCTAGCTTTCATTGTACTGTAAATTGTTCTATCTTCATCCTGAAGAACCTCTTCTCTAAACTGTGTGCTAAGGCTAATACCTGATTCCTGTCTTAAGACAGTTTAAACAACGGTTGGTTCCTTAATTCAATACAGAGGCAGTACAATTATTATTTGGCTGTGAATTTAAACAAACTAAAATAAAATGAGTAGATAAGTTTATGAGTAGTTTTATATAGGTATCAAAAAAAACTTTATTCAAGTGGACTTTTACAAGCACTTTTGAATCGTCATTTAACAATTAAGTGAAGCTACCACCGGCAAGAAACTCAGTATTTACTCTTTTTCAACATTTAAGAAATACCATCATATTCGTTAAATACGATTATATATGCATGTAATGTATCCTGCCTGGAATTCAACAAGTATTATTTCCACGCTTTTTTATCATCTATAAAATCTTGTTTCGAATAATATGCCTTTTTTACCAATGTATCTTTTATAAACGATTAGAATTTACGAAACGGCAATGTTAAAAATGTCTAATGTATAATAAGAGGAACAGATTATTAATTAAATGAAAAGAAAAATTAAACGTTGCTTATATAGGCTAGTTTATTTATCATTACAGAGATAAAATTATAACAGATAGACATTACTGCGGCCGCTCGGGTCGCGTGCTCTTCGGCAGGATGATGCAGAGGAGGCCGCTCGCTGAAAATAAAAACAGTTATTTTAATAAGATATGATTCGCTTGCAGAATTAACGATTTCTTGATTTCTGCTATTTCAACCATTTTTGCTGCTTGCTGCTATTTGCTTACTTAATTACTTAGTAATATTTAATTCGTATAAAATGAATTGCATCTTTTAAAAGCTTATTGAAAATTAAATTTCAATAACTCTTATTAACGTCCTGTACGTGTTAGAGTGAGTGTGAGTCCAGGTTAAAACGCGTGCATCTTAATCGATGATTACGGGTTCAAAACCAGGCAAGCACCACTAAATATATGTGCTTAATTTGTGTTTATAATTCATCTCGTGCTCGGAGGTGAAGGAAAACATCGTGAGGAAATCTGCATGTGTCTTATTTAATCGAAATTCTGCCACATGTGCATTCCACCAACCCACATTGAAACAGCATGGTGGAATATATTCCAATCCCTCTCTTTAATGGAAGAGGAGGCCTTAGCCCAGCAATGGGTAATTTACAGGCTGTTACTTTACTTTAATTTTTTACGTACAATGAGCTGCCTTTGCAAATATTAATATTTGCTTAATTGGACTACTTTTCTAATAGATTCTAAATTGTTTAAAATATATATATAAAAATAATAACATTAGCGAGGGCAATTGCTTACAATTATATCGCGTCTCAATAGATTTGGAACAGTTTTATAGATATAAACAAGAAGAAATTGAAAGTATCAAGACTATTCAGTATTCCGTAAATCGCGTCTTGGAAAACAATTAATCCTGAAAGTTGATACGGCGTGTTAAAGATACTCACCGAGATCCAACGTGTTGGACGAATGTGAATTGGAAAATATCTTCTGTGAAGCTACGCGTAACATAGCATACATTCGATTTAACGTCGCTGATCTGTGCTGAACAAGATAATGGGCAATATGGGTTACATTTAATGGTAGTTATACTCACTGATGAGCAGCGCGCCGAACATGTATATGGGCACGATGCAGTGCTGGTCGACCAGTGCACCGAACACCACGTTGCCGACGATGGCGCCCACTCGCCCGCACATCACCGTCACCGCCATTGCCGTTGCGCTGCAATGGGAATCATATATATACTCTTTAACTCAGAAATATATATGTCGTTGATTGGTCTCGTAATGGGTCAGGTGATCGGAATCGTTTGAAGGGATAACTGTCACATTTTTTCTGTTGGGCTCAATGTAGTCATTCCACATAGCAAGTATTTAAAACGTCTGAAACTACTCAGGCCGTTCTGATTATGACTTGTTTTTCTATTCTTTAATAAAAGTTAGCAAAATCCATGTGACGGAAAATCACTCATGAATTATTTCTATACGTAAATTTTAAGCAAGTTTAACGTATATTTATTTGGAACTTGCTTAATCTGACCATTTGTTATTTTTCAATTTAATGATAAATTTTTTCTTAGTAAAAGAGATATGTATGAATTCAACATTATTTTGGTAATAAAAGCTTCATTAATCGCGATCATTTTGATAACTAATCTAACTAGCTTTTAACTATGCTGTGGGTTTTGGAAGAGATCCACATTTACGTAGATTTAGAGATTATAAGTAAACCGATACTTACGCAACTTTAGTAGGAAATATTTCACATATGACGCAGAATAACACTGCTTCTGTGCAGCTGACGATTGCTTCGAATACGCACGATAGCAGCAGGTTCTGGAGTGACGAACGCACCAAGTTTAAGCCGAGGGCAGCTAGCCCAGAGCTGATCAACATGAAAACTGGAAAAAAAAAGGATTGCATGTAGTTGATTTTATATAGAAGTAAATACTATCGTAATTAATAGCGGCTGGGCATTAAATAAAGGTTTGGATCAACGGAAGTCAGAAGATTAATAGGGTATAAAGGATGATTCCACGTAGATCGGTTGGTGTTGATTTAAATTTATGTCGATGTTCCAGTAGCGAATTATAACTGTAGAAGACACCCCTAATAAAAATCACTGACTTTTCATGTGTTAAGTCTTTTTATCATCAATCATAAGATTAGGAAATGGACCGCCTGACGGCAATCAGGCGGTCCCAGGTTTAGGTCACCAACAATCATAGACGAAAGCGGTGTAAGAAATGTAAACCATTCCTTACATCATCAACTCGGCATCAACCTTGGACACTGATATGTTATGTCTTTTGTGTGGCTGCTTGGTAGGATATATGATTAGTGGGTACCATATATGGTACATATGGTTGGTACCATATCAGACGGAAGATTCTTCAGGTCTCACTTTGTATTTTAGTGGTAAATTGTTGAAGGCCATCAGATAAAACGCAATTTTTAAGAAACTATCTTCAAACTGTAATTAACCTTAGTTTAACTCACCGAGCATAGGTTTCTTTCCTATCCAGTTGATAGTGAGACCGACCCACAAGGCCGTAGGTACACAGCTAAGTGCGACCACTAAAGTGTGAATATAAACTGTATCGTCTATTGTCTGTGGACATTCTACCTTCCCCTGAAACGTAATGTAATATTAAAACTTACGTACATCGCCACCTCATAACTGGACTGAATCTTGAACGTAGTTTGTTAAACGTAATGTATGATGTAAAACTAGGGTTGTTTGATAAATCGAAACATGTACGAATGTGCTTAGGTCCTCACTGTTGCTATAATACAATTGTGCCTTCCTTATTGCTTGTCATAATTCTACCACAGGTCGGCAGATATTACACAGACTTGAGAGGAACCGGTAAAAGAAATTCAGTGATCAAATGATATTCGTTGAAACAGTTTGCAGGCAATTGTTTCGTTTCAACTTTATAAAAACCTGTAATTATTTTGCATTTCCTTGCCTTTTTTATTAAAATTAGTTACTTCGGTTCAGTGGCAGCACTCGTTTTACATTTAATACAAAATCAAAATAAACTTTATTCAAGATTTTATTATGCTATTGGTTGGGAACTAAGATGTGATGTCCCCTGTGTCTGTGTGCACTGGCTCACTCACCCTTAAAACCGGAACACAACTAGGTTTTTCAAATAATTTTGAATCGGGATTTGAACAAAATATATTAAGTAAAGCTACCACCGGTTGTAGATTCTACTAAGAATAAAATTGTTAAAAAGTGTTTTTATGCTCCTACTTGAACACATTAGGTCTTTATTATGAAATATAAAAATCTATGATTCGATTTTGAGCATTACATTTCAATGTTGCTTCAATGACTGACAAATATACGTCTGCAATGTAACAATCAAAGATTCGTTTTCAAACGTCATTTGCACTCATGTTACTTATATATGTAATGTAAACTAAATTTGAGTAATGCTCACTTCTTCTTCTCTCTCTCACTGATGTAATGTTCCATATTGTAACATTACATTTTGCGCACTGAAAAACTGATCAGTCTAAACTGTTACAAAGCAGGCTCTCAGAATCCCGGTGGGCCGAATTCGTTTTGAATATGAAAATTTTCAAATATTAGTTACCATTAATTCAGTTCTAGTAACATTAGCAGAAACTTCACAGACGCCGGCCGAGACGCCGGGGAAGAGAGACGAGAACTGACTGAACCTCTCGAACAGGTCTGGGAACCACATCATCAATGTGTAGTAACTGCAACATATAACATATAACATATAACGAACGTTCAATCTTTATTACTGCCATGTAACATAAAAAAGATGTTAATGTTGAGTTTGATAATAATAATACATATTCAATAAAAATATTTCCTAGACAAACTAAATAAATATATACATATGTGACATAGGAGTTTTAAAATATTTGAGTTGTTCGATAAAATAGCTTGTGGATTACAAAAACCATTCTGAGACCATTTATTCGATCCTTTTCAATGTTCTTAGGATTTTTACAAATATCAAACTTTTCCGAGTATCTTATGATGTAAAGGGACAAAACATGTGTTCGTTATGCAGTAACTATGAAATAAACACCTTATTTTCTTCGTGTACTGCTTTTAGAAAGACAAATTTTAATGCTAATAATAGTGTATATAAGCTTTACTAATTGAATGGATAAGGTGTTCCCTTCCTGTTATTTTTATCATAGTATTTAGAAACGACATCTTACCTAAACATAAGTCCAAAATCTACAAAACAACAGAGCACCAAAAGTCCTATATAGGGTGGAGTGACCAGCATCTTCTTTCTGTTCCAGAAAGCATTCCACCTCTGATTCCAAGTGAGAGGAGACTTGGTCTCGTTGCCGTTGTTGTCAGCTGATACTACTTCTTCTTCTTCACCATCACACACACTTATCATTGATTCTACCTGGTAATTGAAAAAAATGTTTTAATGAAATGTAAAAAACAAAAGCAGGCTGGCAAATGGGCTACATAATGGTAAGAGGTCACAACCGACCATTATAAATGGAAGTGTATAAAATATTTATAATCCCTTGTACCACATATACGCCATCAACCTCGAGAACTAAGATGTTTTATGTTCTCCTGTAGACTTGCTCACTTATACATCAAACCTGAACACAAAATACTAAGTATTGATGTTTGGTGGTAGGGTAAGTGATGAGTGAATGGTACATGCCCAAACTGGCTGACTGGCATTGTAGAGAGATAGCTCTCGCCCAAGTAAATATATTTAGTTAAATCCTTATCCTCCAATGTTTCTTGTACAAAACATTCATTATAACTGTTACGTATTGTCTCAAGTAATTGTTTATAATTTAATTGATCACTTACTGGAAAATCTTTTTCTGCTAGTCTCGTGTTTACAACGAATATCCTCTGCAGCACTTGCAGCGCTTGTTCAGCTTTATTTACATAAAGTAAATATCTTGGACTCTCAGGGAAAGGCAGCAATAGTAGTACAACCAGCAGGCTGGGAATTCCGCAGGCAGCAACGAATACCCGCCAAGATGTGTACTGGAAATCTGCGCCCTCAGCCGTGACGTTGAAACGAGGGTCTTGAATAATTAGCCAGGCGATACCTAAAAATAGTGTAAATTTTGATTACTTGTGATGTCTTGCTGACCATTTTCGGTAATGCTGACCAGTGTTCGTGGATTATAGAAAGTGGAGCTGCTAAAATTGAGTAGCTCCTCAAAAGTCGTATAAGGTTTTTGTAAACATTATTATTAAATATCTTTATTTCGTGTTTTATTTTCGTTGTTTTTCATCCCTATTTTCCCTTTACTTTTATCACGTATATTTGGAGTGGGGACGAAAATAGTCTGGATGAATCCTGCATCTTTTTATATAGCTTGGCCAGTAAACTGCTATTGAGCCTTCAATAGTTAGTATATACACAATATTATGCTCCCGGAATCATAATGGTGGTTCCTTACTTTTGCGACAAAATACATACATAGCTTTCGACAATTTTGGACAAAACATACATGAGCAATATATTTCGACAAATACTAGGGTCACTTATACCCTGATTTTAACATTAGATATTATTTAGCAACCTTCCTGACACCGGCTCCAAATATAACAATAACTACGTTATATGATCGTAAATCGACGTTTATGTAGTCTAATATTTTTCATTTCAGTTTACTTAGGACTAGGAGGACTCTAAAAAATATGTTGAATACGCAATTATTTTTATTACTTTTTAGTGCATATTTATTTAATTTAAAATTGTGTTTTGTTTGAAGTCGGTGTTTATTTTTGTTAAAATTTTTATTTATTTTTAAATTCAGGCAATTTATCACTTTCATTAGTATAAAGTTAACCACGCAACATTCAAGTCGTTTTACGTCTGACAGCATTTGTAATAGTTGTATCAATGAAGTATTTTTACATTTCTTACTAGCTGTTACTAGCGGTTTTGCTGTAAAATATTAGAGGTCTTGTTTCCAAAAAGTAGCCTATATCCTTTCTCAGGATTTAGGGTATTTCTGTACCAAATTTCATTTAAATATGTCAATGATGATGATGAGAAAGACAGACAGACAGACTGATAGACAGAGTTACTTTCACATTTATAATATAGTATAGAAGTGTGGATTTTTTTGCTAGTGACCTCAATTAATATGTTTCATATTGTCAATGCCTCATTTATATATTTTTGAATGATCAAGGAGGACATATCTTTGTCTTTTGATTCTAAACTCGGGTCTGCCTCATTATTCATAAAAAAGGAGAGTTTTGCTTTTTTTTCCTTATCTCTAAGTGTCACTTCATGTTGATGACACAATGTTTTTAGTTTTTTTATATCGGTAATCATATTTTTATCAGTCATCGACATGACATCGATGCACCCACTTCATGACGATGGGAACTACTTCCCGTAGCGATTTTTATTAAATAGATTACCTCCAAACATAAATAGAATTATAAACTATTTGAATATAATTAATATAAAAAATAACTACCTGGCAATAAAATGGTACCAAAGGTCCAGAAAACCTCGAGCCTGCACAGCATTACATCTCGATGCCGTAACGAGAGAAAATCTCCGAAGTAGGGAAATATAAGACCGGTGGCTCCAATTATACCGAAGCCGGAGAAGAATCTGCAACATCACAACAACTAAAACCAATGGTTATGTTGACATCAAGGAAGAATAATTATTAGTTAGCTATTTAATTTTACAATTCTACTTCCTGTGACAAATGTATTATTAGCGAAAGAATTACATATCTTTGTCCAAAAAAGTTTACGATGTTGAATTCGTCAGGTCATGTTAATAGGTAGTCCGTATTCTATTTTAAATAAAAATAAATTTATTTCAACGTACCTGCAAGCCAAAAATGCAGGGAAGGACTGCACCAGACTTGATAGAAAAGCCGCGAGAGCGTCCAGTAAAAGCGCACCAATGATGGCCTTCCTGCGGCCGCGAGCGTCCGCCAGGTTGCCCCAGAAGTATGATCCGACGCACATACCTGGAAATAGCACATAATAAGGCATTATTTATTGTTAATTGTACAGTAATCTGAAATCTTTCATTACTAGAAAAACAGGAGTGTTTGAAAGAAGCGGGTTGCGGTTTGAAAGGTAAGTGAGCCAGTGTAAATACAGACATAAGGAACATAACGTTTTATTTCCCAAGGTTTGGATAATTTTTCAGCATCGCTAATGGTTATAGCGTATGATTTCGCCTTTTGGGTATGGTGTGATTTTTTAGAATGAAAGAATTAGAAACTTTTGATGCTCTCAATTGTTCTAGTTATCATTTGATACTAACTGTTGGGCCAAACTTGGTATATACTAAACTTAACCCAATTAGTTTATGTTAACAAATTAATAGATAAATTGGAGCAATACTTCCGCAGATATTATGCCAAGTTTAAAACAATATTAAAATTAATATTTTTAATCAAAAAAAGTCGTAAGTATCAATATATACAAAAATTGACATTTTTATTATGCATGGAAGTTCAAAGAACGAATTCCTGACCTATAAGTGGTGTGGCTGTTAGTCTCCCCTTGTCGCTGGAGGATAGATTGAAGTCACATTCTGCAGCAGGTAACACGAAGCTTAGGGTGGTCGTACTGAGAGCGCAGACCGCGTATACAGCTCCGCATGACATGAGGAGCAGCCATTGGAAGCAACCATAACCTGGAAAGGAAATCACCCAAAATTTTGTTAAAAACATACTAAAGAAACTTTTTCATTGGATTTTGTTTATTTGCTACGTTTAACTACTCAAGCGATTTCCATGAAATGTCACTCTTTACGTTGTCAGGGATGCACAAAAATACATCGATGGTACTTAACACCTATAAACGTGAGCTGAAACATATTTCTATAGTAATTGTATTTATAGACATTGCTTGGCCATAGCAATTTGCAAGAAATAACCACACAAATTAAAAGTACTAGTTTAAGCAAAAACAATCACCATTATATCAAATTCAAAATTATTATCAAATTTTGAAGCTACCGCTAATTCAAGACTAATGAAAGGAAAGAAACTCATTGTCATTTGTCAGTTTTCAATCATTCAACCCACCAATTAATTCGTGTAGTAATATTAATGATATTGATATAGCCTTCATGAAAATCAACAAAGACTTCTGATATTAATTTGCAAGGACGACATTACATACATATAGTACGACACAAATTACTAGCGATTATTGGCGATTTACATGACCAATAGAAATAGCTCCCTATCGCGCCATTCAATGCTACAGATTCTTGCGTCAGTTCAACCCGAGAAAGCAAATCGACGTTTAAAATTGACAAATATATTAGGTCATATGATATTACACGTAGTTACATTTGTGTAAAGTTCATATTCATATAAGAAATAAATATTGATAATTTGTGATGGTGTTCTTAATTCGGATGTGATCGGTTTTACGAATTTTGCCGATGCCTATCTCAGTTGTGTCGTACTATACATAATTATAGAAGCGAATTCATTTCTTCATGAAAGGTGTCTGAAACTTGGGGTTGCTGGTTCTATTTATGATAATATATAATAGGTTGGGGAAAAAGAAATCCATTATTTTCACGTGAACTTAAAGACTTTATTTAACATGTTTTGCATTGTCCGATTTAGGTAAAATATGCACCATTTTGTTCTATAATTTGTTGACATTTTAATGGTAGCTTCATTATGCCTCTCTCATAAAAGTCTTGGTCCTTATTAGCGAAAAACTCCAGCAATTGATTTTCACACTCTTCCCTTGATGCCAATTTCTTATCACTAAAAAAGTTTTGCAATGCAAGAAAAAGATGGTAATCGCTTGGTGCGAGGTCCGGACTGTATGGTGGATACATCAAAACTTCCCAACCAAGCTCCCGGAGTTTCTGACGAGTCACTATAGAAGTGTGTGGCCTGGCGTTGTCCTGATGGAACACGACACCTCTTCTGTTGGCCAATTCTGGCCGTTTCTGGTCAATTGCTCGCTTCAGATGGTCCAGTTGTTGACAATAGATGTCTGAATTTAATGTTTGGCCATATGGAAGCAAATCGTAATAAATGATTCCTTTCCAATCCCACCAAACGCAAAGCAGAACCTTCCTGGCCGTTAGTCCCGGTTCGGCCACCGTCTGAGCTGCTTCACCGCGCTTTGACCACGATCGCTTTCGCATAATGTTGTCGTATGTGACCCATTTCTTATCCCCAGTCACCATCCGTTTAAGAAATGGGATGATTTCATTACGTTTGGCCAAGGCTTCGCAGATGGAAATTCGATCCATCATGTTTTTTGGTGTTAATTGGTGTGGCACCCAAACATCAATCTTTTTTTAAAACCCAGCTTTGTGCAAATGGTTTAAAACTGTTTTGTGGTCGATCTTTAACTCCTGGGCGATGCTACGACTACTAACATGCCGGTCAACTTCGATGATTTCAGTGACTTTGTCGACATTTTCGACGACGGGCCTGCCTGTGCGAGGGGCATCCTTAACGTCAAAAATACCCGAACGGAATCGAAGAAACCAAAATTGCGCGTAATCAGCTATTACAGTATCGGGACCATAAACACTATTCACATTTTCAGCCGCCTGACTTGCATTTTCGCCCTTATCGAAGAAAAACTGTAAAATGTACCGAATTTTCTCTTTGTTGACTTCCATCTTTAACGCCGTGTAACACAGAACTGAATGGACAAAACAAAAAACTGCAAACGAATTCTTTTAATGCGAACTGTTACCTTGACAACGAGCATAAATTTGAAATTGTTTGATCGATAATTTACGAGATATCGATCACTACAGCCATCTACCGAAAAAATAATGGATTTTTCCCCAACCTAACATATCGCGCTGTATTAAATATTTAAGTATAAAATGATGATTAGAAATATGATCTGTTTCATACTGAAAGAAATGTGTTTATAGTTAAGTAGAACTTCCAAAGGCACGGGACGGGGCCTTTGGAAGTTCTTAAATTTCTTGCCAAATATACATCCTGTCGGATATTTTGGGCTAAGGAGTGCATAACCCTTTGGTCCAATAATCCTTCCGATCATAATAAAATTCCGCAGACATTTTTAACTTTTGTAAAAAATACATTGGTAGAAAAAAGCATATTATTCGATATATAATAAAAATATTATTTTATAGATAATAAAAAAGCGTAGAGTTAACACCTGTTGACTTCCAAGCAGGATATATTAATTTAAATAATTGTATTAATTAACATGACTTTGGATTTTTTAAAAGTTGAAAAAAGGTAACTACTGAGTTTCTTGTCGGTTCTTCTCGGAAGAATCTAATTTCCGAACCGGTGGTAACTTCACTTAATTGTAAAATGACGACTCAAAAGCCTACTTGAATAAAGTTTATTTTGATTTTGATTTTTGATATCTCATAGGCTAGTCTCTGATTATTATGACCATCGTGGCCAGAATCAGTCAGGATAATGTCATCCAGTTCCATGTTATTTGAATTTCCAAGGTTATTGATATTTCAGTAATAACTTTATTTCTTTTATTACCCCGAAGGTAATCGATGGTTAGTTTAGAGTGCACTCGGGTCTATTGAGCTTCGTTAACGCAAGTGATCAAGATTGTTTCACTGACTATAAATAAGAATATTAAAAATTGATCGTCTGTCGTACGTATTCTTGAATTCGTCAGTTTTGAATGATTGCTCGTGTTGATCGAAGTTTGAATTACAGAATGACTTTAACGCTGAGCCGTGATGAAAAACTCTCATGGCTTTATTGCAATTACGATCTATCAGTTAATTGTCGAATGCATAATAATTAGAATCAGTCGTGGAAAGTAATCACTAGGTATATTTCTGAATGAATTTAAAAAAATCTGACAACCCATCCCGACTTCAACTTAGTGATATAAAACTTTTATTTACTTCCCGATTGAAGCTCACCACTACCACATACCAACACTTTCTATCAGGTGATCTGTGTCAGTGCACTTACTGTTTTGATAATAAAAACTGACACTATAAATATAAAACAATCTATTGCCTGTTTATATTTGAAAGGGATTAAGCGACAACAGTTTTCATATCAATGAAAACTTTCAATATTACAAACTTCAACAAGCGTAATGGGACTATCCAATATTACTTACTACTCGTAGATTTTTCGATTTGTAACCAAAAATAATTAACGAATCTTTATAAATGTGGATGTTTGTAAGAAACCGCATCGATTTACGAAGACTTCTCGAACGTATTAAGGACGGGTGAGGCAAACGCAACAGGTAACTTACTTGTTGCGTTTCGTCCTTTCAGAGAAAAGTGACATCACTACAGCAGCTCCTATATTTATTTGTAGTTCAGTCAATAGTGCGTCTTCAACTATGCTCTGTGGTATAAATGAATGTATTTTTCATTTATTATATAAGTACTTTATCATATTAGTTATTGCATTACCTATAGGAAAAAGTAACAAACATATTTGGTTACAATTATTTCTTACTACTATCAAAAAGATTCTTTTTTATATTATAATTCAACTCATATTATTTTAAATTGGTCTTAGGGTTTGAATAAATATTAGATTCGATAAAAAATCGATTTAAAAAAGATAATCTGTTGACTTCTTCCTGTAAAATAAAAAAGATATGACTATATAGAGTCCTGTCTGGACGGATATCACCTATTTCAAACTACCAGACAGTTCTCATATACTTGAAGTATATACTTGTTGTCGCTACGATTGAAAATTAAAATTGTTTGAAGCGGACAACATTATAAGAAAAAAGAAAATAATATTTTCTTTTTTTTTTACAATTGAAGTCACTCTAATGCATGCACTGGAACCGGAGACATTGTTATAACTTTATCTTTCATTACTGTATTTATCTACATTCATTGCTTAACTTTAATAAATAAGAACGCTATTAATTACGACGACCTCCGTGGTCGAGTAGTATGTACACCGGTTTTAATGGGTACGTCACTCAGAGGTCCGGCCAAATCAATGTAGAAAAAGTTCAGTACTTTACTAAGTTGTCTTGGGAGAGAATGATCCTTCAAAAATTACTTAACAAAATAACTTGAGCTTTCATAATGATTTCTTATACTATTGGATATTTCTTTTTCAAGGATTTTGAAAACGTGTTTGCTTGTTTATTAAGTCCGTGAATGTATTAGTGGGTACAGCAGTTCGTGGAATATATATTCCGCATTTAACGCACGAGCAACTAAACACGTATTTAATTAGAATATTTTCCGAGTGAACGCACGAAAACTTGTCTCAATAATTAAACATCATACTGTAATGGCGAGGTCAGTCACAACCCCTACATTAAAATACTATAGAGGCTGTTACAAATACACATTCGGAAAATCTGGAAGTATTATTTGACTTTTAAAATATGTAAAACGAAACTCAAACAGTCCAGAGCCATCAATAACATCATCATAAGACTTTTTTTATGGAATAGATTGGCGGACGAGCAAATAGGCCGACTGATGGTTAGTGGTCACCATCACCCATAGACAATGACGCTGTAAGAAATATTAACTATTTACTAAGAAATATTAGTAGTAGTTATTAACTATTTCTATATATTTCTATATATATGTACTAAGAAATATTAACTATTTCTCACATCGTCAATGCGCCAACAACCTTGGGAACTAAGCTGCTATGTCCCTTGTGCCTGTAGTTACACTGGCTAACTCACCCTTCAAACCGGAACACAACAATACCCATACCCAGGCGAGCTTGCACAAAGCCCTACCGCCAAGTGTCAATCACAATCCTCTGTTAGATATAGGTCTCTACCATAATGGTAAGCCTTTTTTGTGTACATTCGGGTCCGTAACTTCTTCAGGTCGTTTGTCCAATTGGCTGGATGCGATTGCTACATTTGGCGATTCGCGGTCATCACTCTAGAACTCATTTGCCCCAAGAGAGATCGGTCCTTCGACAATCGTGACCAGTCCATTGGCATTTCAACAAAAACATAATGCAAGCTCCCCGGGTGACTTCATTTCTGATTTTACCCTTCAAAAATACTCCGAGCATAGCTCACGTCACAGCACTCTGAGCGACCTCGGATTTATGGACTTCTCCTGCACTTAGCGTTCACGTTTTTTCTCAACTCCAAAATCCAAGTGAAAGGAGTTCGAAATCGAAATTTTTTTTGTTCAAGTAGAGATGCACTTTTGTATCATTATTTTACAGGCTTGTATTAAATGTTAAACTGACTATCTTTAGATTCAGATGAACTGAAAAGAAACTAAGCAGCACTTTTGCCCAATATATAATTAACAAATTCAAATGCAGTATTTCGAATACGGAGTATTTACTTTGCCACTAAATCTTGACTACCCAAGCCCTACTAATATAGGGAAATGTAATAAGGTATCAATGTTATTGGTGTCTTTTTTTTAATCCATTTATGAATAAGAATATAGTAACGCTACTACACTATACTACTATACTATACTATACTATACTATACTATACTAAAATTTAGATAGAAGGTCAAAGATGGTAGGTAAAGGTTTGGAAAACGAGCTGTTACTGAGATCATCTTCATACATCACTACATTTTTGCAGTGCGCCATAGAATGTCGACGCTTCAAGTTATTTTCCCTGAACCTGTTAATTACATCATCCCCCTTACCCTTTTAACAAAACAATTGACGCTTTGCAATATAATAGCCTTCCAGTGGGTGTTACAGACGGCACAACAGCTTTTTCCCGTAAAGGCAGACAGTGACATTGAATATGACATGTATTAGCTTGTAATTAATAGAAGTAAATATCCTTTGTTGGCATCTAAGTGTACGTAACAAAAGAACTATACGAGGCAAATAGTGTTCACAAACACACTATCGAGTTACATAAAACAATAGTCTCGTAAAGGCTATAAACAATGTTTAAAGGTCAAATCTCATGCATGTTTAGTCACCCTGTATAATTCACGTATATCCCACTACACATGTATATTGTGTATGTACGTGTGTGCGACCCTCAGGCGCCTCGAATTAATTGGATCTGTTTCGTCACCAAATCTCATTAGTGCTTACTGCTTAGCTATAAACCATGCCTTAAACGTGCCTGGATTACCCGGATAATGTTTCAAGTTAACATTGAGGTTTTTTCTATTTTGATGCGCAGATTATTTGCTATGTAATATTAAATCCGGTATTTGAATTGAATTAAGACACGTATATTGATATCTTAACCGAAGATTTTATAGCTTAAACCCTGATGAACACCGATAATTATCATTTGCTTAAGTTAAATATAAAAGGACGAAGTGTACTATAAAAAAAATTAGTGACTTGTTTGTGTTGGGTGACTTTCCGAAATATTTGTAGCCAATCTACGTTTGGGCAACGTTTTAAAATAACTCTTATCTCCTCTTGGGAAATTCTGGCTCCCGTAGAGAATGGAATACTAGTAAGCTATTACTTTCATTGATTCCAAATTATGACGTCATATATTTTTATTCATTCTCTTCGGAACGAATCTTTCAAATCATTTGCTTAATACATAAATATATTATTATATAGAAAGACTATAAAAGGTGACAG
This sequence comes from Vanessa cardui, assembly GCF_905220365.1. Classification (NCBI taxonomy): domain Eukaryota; kingdom Metazoa; phylum Arthropoda; class Insecta; order Lepidoptera; family Nymphalidae; genus Vanessa; species Vanessa cardui. The sequence continues at coordinate 13,422,251 of NC_061136.1, forward strand.
TAATATTCCGCCAAGATCGCAACTTTACTGTGTGTTAAAAATATTATTTATTTTCGTTGCACTGGTAATATATGATATATTTTACTAGTATACGCATTTTTTTGATGAAGTACTGCGAGGAGGGAGCCAGACTTAGGTTTTAGTAAGCCCTTCTTCAACGCCAGAGTTCCACTATATGACATACATTTTTTGCAAATAAGAACTGTAATACCTTAAGGAATACCTGACTTAAGGGAAAACTAATTAAACACATAATGTGTTTATTATTTATCTCCACCCGTTACTATCTGGGTCAAAGCTTGCAATTGGATTTCAACAAGTTCAACCCAAACGATTCTGAGAAACTGAAATTTGGCACACATTTTTGGTGATGGTGACAACGTTAGCGTTACTAATTTTTACTTTACAATTAATTATGAACTACGCCTTCCAAACATACTAATTCCACAAAGTACAGCAAATGTATTGTCGTGATACAAAACAGTTTTTTATCAAAAAAATTTAAAATTGGCTGTGATTTTTTGAGTTTAAGAACTTTATACAAAATATTCCTAGACATTGTTGATGTGTATATACTAATTCCACAAAGTACAACAAATTTATTGTCTTGATTATATTTTTTTATGTTCATTATATAACATGGATTTGCTAATAATATGAAGCAACGAGCTGATTTGGTACGCGTGATTCGGAATTGTTTTTTCCACTCTATATTTAGAGCGATGTGCTTTTTGTCAGCTGTCTTTATTTACAAACAGGCGACCGATTCTCGATACGAATGATAATGTTTGGTCCAATGGTTAAACTAAACGATTTACATTTAGTATTTTGGTTTCCTTTAATTTCTCTACATCTGTGTTTTGATCATTGAAACGTTAAGCAACTCGCTCAGTCATAAACCTTTATTAGTTCTTTATTAGGGACAGTAGTTGTTGCAACAATACAGTCGACGTACAATGATCTAACTGTAATCACAAGCAATACCATCAATGAAATTGAAAAACAACAAAGGACTAAGAATACTGCCTTGAGGAACGCCTGAGGTAAGGGTACACCAATTTGAATAAAGAATTAAATAACTAGATAATAAATTATTATTTTCTTTGATAAAAATATCTAAAAGCAAAGTTAAATACAAACTCATGATACACCCTTGCTATTTTTTTAATGTAGTAAATTCCTGTTTACATTCGATAAAGAGAGAATATCAAAACGCGTAGGATGTAGTGCCTGACTGTGCCCACAAAGATCTCTTTCCAATCCTCTAACGAATCTGACAGGATTAAAAAAGAAACAGTTCTCATAAGCTAGACACTAGACAAGTGAGGTTTTTTTATGGTATACTAGCTCAATCGCCCTTCAAACTGGAACACAACAATACTGAGTACTGTTATTTGGCGGTAGAATAACTGATGAGTGGGTGGTACCTACCCAGACGGGCTTGCACAAAGCCCTACCACCAAGAATCGAAGAGGTAACAAAAAAATGAAAAAAGTTACATCCAACGACCGCGAATGTAATCGCCCATTAGACAATTTATAATGTATACGCTGCGCTCCTCCCTTAAACCAATCTTTGAACCTCGGCCAAGTCTGGGCGTCATAAGCGACCTAGCGCGTGCCGCACGGTCCTCTGATCGGCTACAAACGATACGCGATACAAGGTGATGCGTATTTATAAACAAATTCACGGGTGACAATGCCCTGACTTTGTCCGATTTTACTTGACCTATATCGTTTAACCAGTCTGGAATAATCTTTATATTCTGTCGACTATTCAATTGTAGACAACTTTTCATATCCGCCCAGAGTTAGTCATATATTATGTAATATTATTTTTTCTTACATAAGCCTTTGTATTCAACATACCGAGGAAATACGTTTTAGATGGACACCTGTTGGAATATAGTTCAGATGTTGCTAAACTTATTGGACAGTAATAATTCCAAGTTCACTGAGAATTTCATTTTTACGTATAATTACTTTTAGATCTGTCATTTAAACTATTTTATTCTTGATTTGTTATACGTTATATACGTTGTGTGTGTTCTGAAAATACATATATCGATTATATCATGACGATTCAAAACTTACTTTTTATAATGTCAATATTAATGTTGGTGACACCAAACCACTTAAAAATGAAGATGAATTCGCATGAAATACAATGAAGATGACGCTTAATATTTGCTCATTGCTCGATTCATAATTAATGTTTACTTTTAATCGCGTGAGTAAATATTACAGTCAATAAAATAATTGGTAGAATTAGTAAAGCAACAATGCATCGCTATTTACATTATGACCTACATTTTGACTATTATGATTTTTTTTATCTTTTTTAACATAAGAATTAATAACATAAAATGCTTAAATATATACAAATATGAACTAAAACTATATACTGTACAAATCTTGACCGCGTGGTATGGTGGCAAGAATGCCAGCAGGATTTCCCCGTTGAATCGCAATTCCGATCCTCTAGGCAAAAAACGACCCAGCCCTTCTGTCACCAGTGGAGGCAATGAGTCGAGGTACTATACATTTGATGAAGTTATTTGCTCCACTACTCCAAGGTGTTATGATTGTAGTTGTGAGTATGTATAGAGTCATAGGATTTTTTTTTTTTTCAATAAATATATTCGTACCTCCACGGAGGTTTTATGTGTTACTTTGATCAGAGATGCAATGTGACTTCAGAATCCAAACTGAAACTATCAGATATCAAATCCAAAACCAGTAAAATTTTCTAATATATTGGTATCCATATCTTGATCCGAAATTACATATACGTAAATAACATGCCTTTGATGTATGTTTCTATTGATAGTTGATTGTTTTTTTTTAATTTATTTGTATTTGTATGTTTTATTTTATAAGAAGCATCAGCAAGTAAAATTTTAGAAATAAAAAGCAAGAAATATCGGTGCGAATAATTTTACCTGTCTTTTAATATTTTTAGCGAGTTCTTTATTTAATCAAATGGTCAAAACAATATGTGAAGTCTCTAACACTAGCTATGTCTGCTCATGAAATATTTTTAGATGACGTCAAATATTTTTTTGAATGAAGTTTTAATTAATAATCGTTACGGGAAGAGTTTGAAACTAGATCATATCTTGTTTATATGATTCAAATCATTAACACGTTTTATGATCCATCTCACTTTACGAGCGATGGAGAATTCTATGACGTCATAGAAATATACCTTGAAATCCAGAATCTAAGATGTGGTTAGATATCTATGTTTTATGACTCAAATAAATCATTATTAACATATATTTTGATAGTATAGGAAAAACATTATATAAAAATCTCCACAAATTTGTTTTTTATGGTATAGTTTGGCGGACGAGCATATGGGCCACCTGATAGTAAGTGGTCACCATCACCCATAGACAATGAAGCTGTAAGAAATATTAACTATTCCTTACATCGTCAATGTGCCACCAACCTTGGGAACTAAGATGTTATGTTCCTTGTGCCTGTAGTTACACTGGCTCACTAACTCTTCAAACCGGAACACAGCAATACTGAGCACTGTTATTTCGCGGTAGTATAACTGATGAGTGGGTGGTACCTACCCAGACGGGTTTTTATTATTAAATTTTTATTCTTAAGCAGATAACTTTATTTAGATTCATTGGAAAATTAAGTAACGAAACCTTCGGCTTATTTTTGTTGGATACTATATAATATATTTACAGGATTTTTTACGTGCAAAATCGCAATGGATACTTCATACAAATTAAATTATTGCGACAAGAGACGCTGAACGGACCTCTCAAGTATTTATCTTTATTTTTCAGGGAGGCATATTTAACAATAACGCCCAATTGTAAAAGATCATAAGTCTTAAATGATTTGTATAGAATTTCACTATTTTCAAAACTTTTTCTATTTTTAAATTAAGAATAAAGACAAAATTGCTTTTTATTATAATATATAACTCAACGAATAACAACATGTGTTTGTAAACATTAAAAAGTTAAGAATTTAAGACAAACTTCGAAACAAAGAGTCGTGAAGTTGCGTCTGTTTTGAATGCAGAAGTATGTGGGTGTTAATTTTCTTAAAAATAAAGAGAGTTCGATGACCGACGCCCACTCAGAAAATGCTGGTGACAATAAGACCATCGTTACCTAGTAAAATTGTAATAAAAATTCTAATTCGTTGCAATATTTTACCTACGGCTACATTCGTCGCCGAAGTCTTTAATTCTTAAGATATTCTCTTAACTATGATATATATAAATGTATGTTGGTATGTCTGTTAGTGACGAATATAATTCGACACCGTTTAACCGATTGCAATGACAGTTAGTAGTAGTTAGTTAGTACATATATGTACAGTCGGGGTAAGAAAAGGTTCGTCACCTTAAGATCTATTTTCGTGTGCTTAATCGCTTTACCGATCGAGAATGACTGAAAATGTACTTAAGTGTTTAAAACTTGATAAAGTAATTAATTTGAAAACTGACGAAGGTTTTCTTACTCCGCTCACTGCTAGATGGCGCTGTAAAGCAACAATATATAGACCGTTTAACCGACCGCCATTATAAATAATATATACAGTACACACACAATAAGTCTCCTAGATTTTAGAAGTCCGCATACTATAAAGTACCCAGGCTTGCCTACGAATGGTACAGAATAGGATGAAGATGATGCGAAGTGCACAGAAGAGCCACACGCATGGTGGTCACGACCCTCAGAAATAAGGAAACGACTTGGAAGAAGATGAAGATACCATAAAGAGAGCATTTTGACATCGATACCGTTCTTGTTACTTATGTGTTCAAGTATTTTCGTTGTTTATACGAAAAAAAAATATACTTTCAAATCCGAAACTACCACCTAATATTATATATGTACCTAGTTTTATTAACAAAATAAAACATAACAGTATATAAGCATAAAACAAAACAATAAAAAACTATATTTACTTAAAATCTTGTACCTTAAAAAAAAAAACTAAAAACAAAAACTTTATCGCAAGTGTTAAATTATTAAAGATTCTGAAGTTCCACAGCGGATTCCTAAATATAATCAAATATAGCACACGATTAATAATAAATAATTTCTAAAACATTTTTATTGGTGACATGAATTTGTGGCAATAAGGTCGCAAAAACAATTTAACTTCGAAATATTCATACATCGTGTGGCGAAAACAAATTGTTTTGTATATAACTTCTATTTTCGTTTCGAACGTCGTCAGACGGCACTGGACAACGTCTCCCGCTTTTATTACCAACCATTGTGTTCGTAATAAAACTCGTAACACGAAATATAATGAGAACAATTGATAATTTTACGTTTCGTATGTTTTCACGTCAACGTTACGAAATACTAGGTTTGGCATATTGAGGGTTGATTTCCTCTGATTTCAGAGAAAGTTATTATTAACTGAAAACAGATAACTGCGCAGGAGTTGGGATTTATACAAGCGTGTCTGGGTAGGTACCATCTAATGATCAGTTATTCTACTAAGGAAAACTTATAGTTATTAAGCTCCTGATAGAAGGATGAGTGAGCTTATATTTCCGCAAAGCAGTAACACTTGGTATTGTGATCCAAGTGGAAGGGTGAGTGAGCCAGTGACCGTAACCACAACCTACAGGCACAAGGGAAACAACATTGGTGATGTAAGGAATAGTTAAACTTTCTTACAACGCCGATGTCTATGAGCAGGGGTGACCAAATGGGCCAACCATCAGTAGGCCTATGTGCCCGATCGCCCGCCTACATACAAAATATATAGATATATATTTATATCTATATATTTTGTATTTAAGAAATAATGCCTTGTATTAAGTCCATATAAAACATTTGCTAAATTTTATGCCAGCTCATTCAAAATGTTATGAACCCTACAAACCAAATATTTACATAAATGTGGGAGTTCTAATGGGGTGTTCAAGCGATGGGGTATCGAACGATTAAGGTTTTCCCATCGCATGGTGAGACGCTACTATTCAGGACGGCGACATCGTACAAACAGCCCTATAATTATTGAACCTGCACTATTTATCAATAAAATTAAAAGAAAACCTTTTGGATTATGGACTGATTAATATCTTTATAGGATGAAGGATGGATATAAATTTGTGGTATAGTCGTATAAAAGTCAATCCACGAAAACGTGAAGTGAAAAAGCGTTTTAGAATACTGTTTTGTAAACTTTACGGTCGGTTTTGTTAATATCACGACTCTTTTTCCTTAGTGGAAATGAAATTAATTCGCTGATCTAAGATACGTCCATTATGCCTGTAATTACAGCGAATTATCAATTGAGTATCGATTTATGGAACAAGGGCCGGACTCAACCATTTAGGCGCCTTGAGCAGGATACGCATTCGTCGCCTTTTTCTATGACCAAAATCGGACTAGGAAGGTCAAAGATTTCGAAAAAACTCTAGGGATGACCTTTTTCTTTTTTAAATAGTGATCAGTGTGACAATATGCGTATAGTATTAAGACGGATACAGAAGACTCCAGATCTCAGCGCCCCCCAATTTGGAGACCTGGGCCGTCACCCCATTGCGCCTCTCCCTTACGCCGGCACTAAACAACAACAACAACATCCTGTAAATTCCCACAGCTGGGCTAAAGGCTCTCCGTTTGATTAGAAGGTTTAGAACATATTCCACCACGCAGTTCCAATGCGGGTTGGTGGAATACACATGTGGCAGAATTTTTATGAAATTTGTCACAAGCAGGTTTCCTCACGATGTTTTCCTTCACCCCTGAGCACGAGATGAATTATAAAGACAAATTAAGCACACGAATCAGCGGTGCCTGCCTGGTTTGAACCCGCAATCATCGGTTAAGAAGCACGCGTTCTAACCACTGGACCATCACGACACTTATGAACGCCGGCACTGTATGGGAACTATATATAATTGGGATTCACTCTTGAATTGTTCTAATAAAATATATACCCACAAACCACCCATTGTGTTTAGCTCTAATGTGCTGTAAGTACATTGTTATATTTGAAGGCACGGAACAATATTTGAATAGATTAAATGAAGGCTAAAGTTCACCAAATTTCGACTAATGATAATTATCACAAGGCTCTTCGTTACATAAAAACCTTTCAGGATGTAGAATGTAGTGAATTACCTAATGCACTTTCAATATTTGTCGACAAAGCGATTGAAAATATTATATAGTATGGATATGATTTACTTCTAGATAAAATAAGTAACGTTAGGATATCAATATTGCTGAGCTGTGCTCGCGACTTGGTGTTTGAATTTAACAGAAAAGTTAATGTAGAAGTTACTTCTTATTAAATCAGCTATCTGCCAGTGAAAGTCTCGTCGTCCTGGAATAGCTGAACAGATTTCAGCTAATCTAGGAATTAGCCGTAAAAAACAGACGGACAGACAAACAATAACTTAAATGTGAAGATCATGGATCGATGGACTAGATGATGCATGTCAAAACTCGTTAATTTCATTCAAAAAATTCAAACGAAACTGAAATTCCTTTATTAAATATGGAAGCATTACTTATTGATAATCAAATTAAACACTACCATCTAAATTACAGAGGTAGAAGACTACCAAGAAAACGGTGGATGGATTGTGTGAAAGATAATATGGTTAGAAAGAATGCTACTTGTGAGATGACGTCTGACAGAGAAGTATGGAAGGAAAAGACATGCTGCGCCGACCTAAAATAAAATCAGGATAAGGGCAGATGGATGATAATCGGTTATAAAATATGTTGCAATTACCGATAGCTTTAATAAAGTCCTATAACACTTGAACAAAGTATGTATATGGACGTTTACAATCTAAATACATTTTACAAAGTTTATTTTCGCGTCTTCGCCCTTAATAACGATAACGCGTGCCCTTGTGCCGGTAATCTCGTCTCTTCCTAGTTTAGGGAACGGTAAGTCAATGCTATTAAACGGCTTTTAGCTAACGAAGGGTGGGGCTGTGACGTCACAAGGTTGGGCGCCAAGGGCACGTATTGCACTTACGTTACGTTTTACAATAATAAAACCTATAGAGTCAGCAACACATTACAACTTGTCGTACAAAATATATACATCACTAGAAGTCACCCCCGGTTTCGCTCGCGTTTCAGGGTATCGGTTGTCACGTGTCAGGTAAAAAAGTAGCCTATGTCCTTTCTTGAGTTCAAATTGGCTTCATACCAAATTTCATCAAATTAATTCAGCGGTTTGGTCGTTAAAAAGCCAGACAAAAAGAGTTACTTTCACTTTTATAAAATTAATATCAAATCAAAATAAATTTTATTTAAGTAGGCACTTTTGAATCGTCATTCTACAATTAAGTGAAGCTACCTCCTGTTCGGAAAGTAGATTCTACCGAGAAGAACCGGCAAAAAACTCAGTAGTTACTCTTTTTCAACATTAAAAAAATACATAGTTAAGTTAGTTAAATACATTTATTTAAATGAATATATTCTGCTTGGAAGTCTACAGGTATTAACTCTACGCCTTTTTATCATCTATAAAATCTTGTATCGAATTTTATCAAAGTATTCAATGTTACTGTGAATATACATATAATCTATGTTCTTTGCAATTTTTTTAAATATATTGTTTTTCTTTTTTGAGGATCTCTCTTGATGTCGAGAAAGCGTAACGTCGGTGTTACGATTTAAAAATGAAAAATTAACACATTTAAAAAAAGAACAAGGTTCTTTTTAATTACGTCCATAAATTATGATCACATAGAAGTTATTACATATTCAACTACAGACAAAAATCACAATTTTCTCAAACTATAACACACACCCGCCAAACGTAACAAATAAGTTTTATATTATTTAACGCGATCCTTCAAAAGAAACAATTAAATTCTTAGTGCGATATACTGTCGCTCTTTGATCGCGGTGACATGTTGTTTTGGCGGGTAAAGTATTTTTAGTTGACGCGGCGGCCATTTTGTGTGACGTTTATGAATTCGTATTTCGCAAAGATTAGGATGACCGAACTAAAATTATTCCAAATTTAAAAAGAAAATTTAATGTTTATTTACCAACAGAAAAAAAAAACATCATATAACTTCATAAATAAACATAAGTCATAATTTTTTTATCGATCTAGATATATAAAGAAATAGTCTGTATAAAAATATATTGATGGATTGATTTATACATTTCTACAAATTGTAATGAAATATGTGGATTCAATGTTTTCAAATTTATTTTTATTACCAGACCTGATTTTTTTTACAGAAATTATAGATCAAATCCAAAAAATAACTTTCTTGTTCTTATTCTATCATCATCTAATTCTTAATAAGTTAAAATTAACTGAGCCGAGATGGACCAGTGTTTAGAACGCGTGCATCTTAATCGATGGACGCGGATTCAAGCCCAGGCAAGCACCGCTGAGTAATCATGTGCTTAATTTGTGTAAGGAAACCTGCATGTGTCTAATTTCACAGAAATTCTGACACATGTGAATTCCATCAACCCGCATTGGAACAGCGTGTATAAGTTCCACCTTCTACTCAAAGGGAGAGGAGGCCTTAGCCCAGCAGTGGGAAATTTACAGGCTGTTGTTGTTGTTGTTGTCGAATTAATTGAATGTAAGCCAATTAACATTGTGTTATTAAATAATAACAAACGTCTGTTTCGCTGAAATACTCATTGCTAATTTCGTTTTCTAGCGAACACAATAACGACTTCAAGTAATATTTTAAACGATCAAAACAATCGTAGCGGAAAATAACTCGAACTGTCAATGTCAAAGATACATTTCGTAGGTTGTTTTACGAGAGTGAAGTTAATTCCTAGGTCAAATTGACTATAACTTTGATACTCGGCTTTTACGAAGACCGTTAAACAAGAAAGTAGTTTGTTTGTTGTTATGTCTCTAATAATTGTACGTAGATTTAAACTGTTGGCACAGTGGCATATTTAGGTATGTTGTGTCTATGAATTGTCTGTTATTTCTTTTTATTTGTATTTTTTTTTATATATAATTTGTAGTGACTTCGTGAAAAGGGACGAAAGTGTGTAATAAAAAGCCGTGGAAATCTATTTATATATTTGTATAAAAATGACACTCATACGGTATACAATGAAACATTACACGACCTTGAAATTGTACATTAATAGTCCCCAAAATTATTCAATTCACAATGCCGTGCTATGTCACTTTATTTCTGTAAATAATATAGACTTTAGTTAAATGTTTTAAAGTTTAAAATAGTTTTTTTGCACAAATAAACCGTAAATAAAATCAAAACACTATTGTTAACTTATTAGCACTGGCACTTGAAGGCAGCTTGGTTTCAAATAAGAAAAAACAAAAAAAAAAGAAACAAAAAATAAATTTTTCGTTTTTAAATATGTACAATACATAAAATGAGCACTAAGTTACAATTTGTAATGTTGCCTGTATCATAGACTAGATAAATATTAATAAATAAATTTAACAAATTAAATTAAATTTATTTATTAATATTGTAAATTTATTCATTAATATATATAAATATATTTATTAATATTTATCAAGTCTGATGCTTCATTACATTACAATTCACAATTTCTACGGCTGAATTTTCCCATCTCTATTTAACTTCTGGTCGTTACAACGAAGGACAGCCCCTCCCTTGCGCGGGCTTTGACAAATTACTATAAATAGCGTCTATTTTCATTAACTGTGACTTTGTATAATTGGCTATTACGTGTAAATATTAAATTGATTTTAATGTTATAATATACTAGCAGTCCGCCTCAACTACGCACGGGTGCAATGCAAATGCAAAATTTAGTATCACTAAATATACTACAGAATGTGTTTTTACGACATCACTGTAGAAACCTCTAAAATTTTCAATATTTCTCTACTATATTTTTGTTCGATTTGCTATCGAAACGCTTGGCCCTTGGAGTAGTGGACAAACAAGCGGACAAAGAGCGGTAAGCGACTTCGTTTTACACTATGTAATAATGATTTGAGTGCATGTAATATCAATTGTTTACATGTGTGAGTTTACAGTTTAAAGTTGATGAATGTAATGCGAGCTGTGTTGGAATAACCCACACATGCGTATAACGTCAAATATTATCGTTATAACGGATAGGCAAGTTCGCTGAAATGTCAATCAGACTAACTGCGATAATGTCAGTTTAAAAATTAACAAATCTGCTGAGTAAAGATGTAACTTTAATACTTGCAGCTCTCCTTGTATACCGAATTTGTTTTACTGACGAAAGTTACTAGACATAACATTTTTATCTAAATCGACTTTTATGCCGCCGCCGACTCGCTCCGCAGAAGACGACCGGGGAGGAGAAAAAGGCGCTACGCGCACCTTCTCCCCCCGCCTCAATAGGCGCCGCAGGGACCAGGCAGCGTCCCAGTACCCCAGGAATTCCCCCTAGGAGTTGGAGGCCCGCATAGGCGGGCCGACCGTCAGGGCGTCACGGTAGCATGCGTAAGCGATCCCGTGGCGTCCGCCGAAAGACGCAGTGGGTACCGCTGGTTTTTTAGTGGGTAAACCCGGCGTACTTGGGCGCACTAGACTCCGGGGAGTCCCCCCCCCCCACTTTCCATCACGTGGGGGAAGCGCGTAAAGCGTTTTTCCAGCGAGAAAAAAAAAGGCTAACAAGTGTATGTGTATATGTGTGTTATGGGCTTTAATTCGTCACAATTTTATTGTCTATGATTAATATTATTAATAATACAAATTAATTTATTATTATATATTTTTAAAAAGTACCTATTAAAACTTACCTTTTTTATCCTAAATTAAAAATGTTCTTAATAGATAAACACTCAAGGTTTTTTACTTATATTCCATTTTTCTTTTCACGTACCTAAGTGTGAAACCCATGCTAATACATATACAATGTTTTTTCTATATTTCAAGAAAGGCGAACTGGCAAATAGGCCTCCACCAATAAAGATCAGAATTATTAAGCTTAAGCTATTTTTAAAAATTGCAAGTCTTAGTATTATTTACATATAAATCTGAGGTTGTACAGTTCATTTGAAATCAGCATATTAGTAAGTATTGTATATATATTTTTAATATGATTATATCATGTATATATATTTGATTGATAAAATAGTGAAACTACTATCATAATGGTTCTTCTCTGTAGAATATAAACTCCGGTAGCTCTACATAATAAACTTGTATAATGTAGTTTTTTGCTTATTTCTACAATTATGTAAAACGGGTTATTTACCATGATTTTACTTTTGTTTGGTGGAGCTTGATACTTCAACATTATCAACGAATGTTTTGTTCACGAGATTCATAAATATCCCGTTTTAAATACTTGTAGTAATAAAAAATAACCATGTTAATTTAAAATCTTAATAAGAGCATATGTATAGATGCATAGAGATTTGTCAACATTTGAACTTTTAAAAATCCGCCCTGTTTTGACTGTTTTAACAACATAAGACTACAGACAAATCTATAATCTATTATGTGTAATTCATAAAATTGCTTGAATTAAAGTAAAAAGGTACAAAGGTCGAACTCACCGGCGTGATGCAGCGCCGTCTCAAAGGGCGCTCGCTGCAGGCGCTCTTTCCTCTCTGCCAATAACACACAAATAGATTAGATACGTGTCGAAACTTGCCAAGTTCGTTCAGAATCTTGTTTACATACGATTAATTGAACTCGTTTGATAATAATGCGACGGTAAAATTTATTTGAGGTCCCATATAAAAGGCAATTTCTTAGCATAAGTAACTCAATAAAAACTCGAACTAATTAAAATTAGTTTACGTATATTTAAACTTTAACTGTTTTGCTTGTTCTTTACTATTGAGTGTAATTATAATTGGTTACCCAGATAACGAAATAAATAAAAAAAAAATGAAAACATAGGTATTAAAACATACTTCTAGACTTTCAGGTAGGATAGATTACATAAATATATAATTGTTATTAACTCACATGACTGTATTTTTGAATGATGAAAAAAAGTAACTACTGAGTTTCTTCTAGTTCTACTTTCCGAACCGGTGGTGGCTTCATTTAATAGTTAATTAGTTTCAAAAGCCAACTTGTATAAGGTATATTTTGATTTTTTTTTATTAAAAGTATTGAAGAAATCCCGAAGCTTATTTATTTGTTAATTATACATAAATGTTATCGGTAACTTATTATTGCAGATCTAGTGTATAGGACATTGGTGGAATCAGTGACGAGTTCGAGTCCCATTTTATTCAATGTGGAAGGATTTGTAAACACAAGTTATATTTAAAAGATTAGGAAGACCGTAATACACGCTAAAATTAACTGATGTGTTTGATATATCATTATATGTAAAATAAAAAGATATGAATCCAATCACTATGCAAACATTTCGTGAATAAATGCTGAAGTGAGTTTAATAATAGCTGAAGATTATCTTCGCTTTGTTTGAATTCGTATTCCGAATCCACATCGATAAATGAACTAATGGTCGCCTGCGGCTTTGCTCATATTATAAATATTAATCATCAGGCATAAAAAAATAGTTTCCATCCTTCCTTGGAACTCACAAGTTGATTCATACAAAATTTCATCAATTTCCGTTCAGTGGTTTGACTGATAGAGCAGACAGATATTACTGACTTTAAAATCAATTTTGTAAACAGTATTTTTATAACTGACTGGTGTCCATAGTCAGGAGTCCTCACAACATGTATGCGACGTTATCACCATCATCAGTTCAGTAGTTCAACCTAATGAACAGACAACCAACTTCCACATTTATTGTTTTCATAAGGATTTTTTGCGTATTTCAATATATACAAGATATACAAACAACTGCAACTAACACCTCGGTTGATTAATATATTTGTCGGCGCGGAGCCACGAATTTAAGAAAAACACGTGTCCAGAAATGATTATTTTAATAATTTAAAACTATTTCATTGTTAAATGAATATTTTTTAGTGAATTTTGAAATGTTAAATTACTCTGAAATATTTTAGTGTTTGTAAACAGATTGTATGTTGAGTGAATAAGTCTACCCACCTATTCTTGTTATAAAAGATCAAGCGCCCGCCGGTATCGACAGACTTGGTCGAGCCGCCGGAGCGATCGGACCGTCTCATATTGGAATAAATCAGAGAGGTTTATTTCCTGAGTTTTATTTCATACCACCGAAGATGGTTAAAGATCGAAACTCTGACACTCGTGACGTCAGCTGTGCTGACGTCATGCTTTTTAAAAACGCGCTCGGACATGCCTACTCCGTTATCAGAAGTGGGATCGGAACAAGCTCCGATCTCTGCCACGTCCCTCATCAGCTTCGGTTCCACCTGTCATATAAGGATCGCTACAAGACAGAACCATATTGCGAAGTGATAAGAAGATCTCTAAGCGCAGTGCTTAAACTTACTGCCTGGTGTAATGGGGCCTATCTATGTGGGAGGACCGCAAACCACGAATCCAACAAATCATTCATCAGCTCCTAGGCCGACTAGTAAGGGAGTACCCACTTCGTCAACACTTGAGGCGGCTACTTCTTACAATTAAGAACAATATGCTTCAAGGGCATCCTCATTTGCCATGCTGTTCATATGTGTGGAACATCTTAATTGAAAAATCAACAATTGACCATGTGGATCACGGAGAACATGGATATCACAGGGAAATGAGACGCTAAGATAAACAACACGTCAGGAAACAGCCGAGCAAATGGCTATTTGAAAAAGTCATTACTACCCTCAAAAATGAGTTAATAATAATCAAGAACTACGAGACCGAACAGTGCATCTACTATATGGAGTTGCACCACTCTATTATTACACAAAGGAAACATCGCATACCACCTGAACTTCTTAAACCTGATCGGCATTAATAACAAGAGGACTTTGCAGCACTAACAACACAACAACAGCAACGAGTGACTTTTGTGCGGAATAAAACAGTCATCGCTTCTATTCTCAGAAAACTAAAATCATTATTTTCAGCATAAAGATTAATGAGTCCACGTAACCACCATTACTTGATGTGATTAATTAATTGTGTCTTTCGAGATTTACAGGTTTCATAAGAATAACATCGCATCGCATCGCGAAGTTGGTTGACAGAGGGCGCTCGTGATCAGCTTCGCCGAGCACCACAACCAGAAACGCGACTGGTGCAGAGCACGCACCGTCCCGCAGAATGGCCGTGACAGCGGGAGTTGCCATCCATATCACGAGCTGGTCAGTCAGTCCGACTGGTCAACATCGACGAGAACTAATCATCGCATATAACTGTGAGGCAAAATTTACTTATCTTACCTCTTGAAATCTAAAAAGAAAAAGAAATAAAAAAGAAAGAAATAAAAAAAAAAAAAAAAAACAAAAAAAAATTATAATTAATTACCATTGAGATTCCTCATGCAACCATAACTAAACACGTACACTCCGGTTTGAGAGTGATACCTCTAAGCTAACCACGTGTTACCCTCGTACTACTCACGGATCCTTGATGTATCCAAAAGTGAACCATGAGATACCGTTGGGAGGCGTTGTGGAGCCGTGGTAGCCTTTTATATACCGTAATCTGGAGAGTGATACCTCTGAGCTAACCACGTGTTACCCTCGAGCTACCCGCGGATCCTTGATGTATCCACAGAGAACCATGAGATACCGTAGGGAGACCTTGTGGACCGTGGTTAGACATGTATACACCACAGATCTACGAGAACCTTTAGTAGCCATGTATATACCATAATCTGGAGAGTGATACCTCTGAGCTAACCACGTGTTACCCTCGAGCTACCCACGGATCCTTGATGTATCCACAGAGAACCATGAGATACCGTAGGGAGACCTTGTGGACCGTGGTATAGACATGTATACACCACAGATCTACGAGAACCTTTAACAGTTATTATGACACAGTTATGAGCATAGTATGCGTAAAATCTGCCCATATTTATTACAATAAAGGTGCATGAGAGATTTCTTTGTGTACTGTTTTACAAAACAATTATCAAAGGTCAACATGATGTGTTGCTTACAGATACCTGCTTCAAAAATATTTTTGATTCGCAGATTTCCAATCGCACAACTTAGGCAGGTGCAGAGCGCGCACCGCCTGTCAGAATGGCCGTGTCGGCGCGGAGCCACGAATTTAAGAAAAACACGTGTCCAGAAATGATTATTTTAATAATTTAAAACTATTTCATTGTTAAATGAATATTTTTTAGTGAATTTTGAAATGTTAAATTACTCTGAAATATTTTAGTGTTTGTAAACAGATTGTATGTTGAGTGAATAAGTCTACCCACCTATTCTTGTTATAAAAGATCAAGCGCCCGCCGGTATCGACAGACTTGGTCGAGCCGCCGGAGCGATCGGACCGTCTCATATTGGAATAAATCAGAGAGGTTTATTTCCTGAGTTTTATTTCATACCACCGAAGATGGTTAAAGATCGAAACTCTGACACTCGTGACGTCAGCTGTGCTGACGTCATGCTTTTTAAAAACGCGCTCGGACATGCCTACTCCGTTATATTTGTTTGTGTTAAAAAATGAGGAAAAAAACAACTTAGGTAAACGCTCGCTAATTTCCTCGAATGCAATGTGTTAACGCGCACACATAAACAAATTAAATATTAGTCACCGTTTGAAAGTCAATTGAATTACCGATACTTCTTGTTTACAACTTTTTAAAAATAAACAGTTTAACTCGAGGTTTATTTATGACTTTATAAATAGATCCACGGAATGTTTTCAATCAATACGATATCAATATATGTAATAAAACTTCATACATCACTACCAAAATACTTGTTGAAATATACTTGGTGGCAGGGCTTTGTGCAAGTCCGTCTGGGTAGGTACCACCCACTCATCAGTTATTCTACCGCCAAACAACAGTACGCAGTATTGTTGTGTTCCGGTTTGAAGGGTGAGTGAGCCAGTGTAACTACAGGCGCAAAGGACATAACATCTTAGTTCCCAAGGTTGGTGGCGCATTGACGATGTAAGGAATAGTTAATATTTCTTACAGCGTCATTGTCTATGGGTGATGATGACCACTTACCATTAGGTGGCCCATATGCTCGTTCGCCAATCTATAACATAATATATATATATATATATATATATATATATATAACGCATTATTATCGAAGTTAAACTGTTAGATTACAATCTGTCCCGCGTCAAATTGTCAACTGTCGAAAGCTCTTCCCGATTGGCCGGTCTCATTGTAAGAGCGATCAATTATATATAATCGTTATTATTCCGTAGTATTCGTGTAGCCACTGCGCCATTTTTTTTGTAAAAAATTAAGGAAAAGGTTAAGTAAAAAAAGAGAGCTGAGATGGCCCAGTGGTTAAAACGCGTGCATCTTAACCGATGATTTCGGGTTCAAGCCCAGGCAAGCACCACTACATATTATATGTGCTTAATTTGTGTTTATAATTCATCTCGTGCTCGGCGGTGAAGGAAAACATCGTGAGGAAATCTGCATGTGTCTAATTTAATCGAAATTCTGCCACATGTGCATTCCACCGACCATCATTGGAACAGCGTGGTGGAATATGTTCCAAACCTTCACCATAATGGAAGAGGAGGCCTTGGTCCAGCAGTGGGTAATTCACAGGTTGTTACTTAACTTAAGGAAAAGGAAATTATTTAGATAATAATTTATGTATTAAATTTATTTATTTATTTAAGCATCATATTGAACAAAAACAAGATGTTATATTTATATTGTACAGACTTTTTAAAATCACATTAAAAGTAATGATGACAATCTTTGTAAAGTATTTTCGCATACGACGAGTGTTACTTTCGTTTGTTTACGTCAGATACATAATATATAATTAGTTTAAAGTGTAATGAACTCTGGGGCAGGTGTGGGGCGGCCTCGCTGCCATTGACAAAGAGAACTCAAATAACTGCCCTAGAACCAAACCTCGGGCAAACGTTTGATCTCGAATGATTGACGGTTAATTATTGAGATCGACCGTTCGAAACCATAGATAAGATTAACTAACTGTTTTCTCTGTCCACAGATAAAGAATGAAATATGTTTGCTAAAATCAGACACAAATTCGACATCACTACAGAAAACGATCGTGAAATTCTAGAAATACGCGATATATACATATATATGTCACCGTAAAATTACAAAATTCGTTAGATTACAATCCGACGAAATGAATTCTAATCTGTCGTAATATAACCGTGAAATATGATTGAACAATTTAACGTATTATTTTTCGCCATATTGTAATCGCGAAACGTTGAATGCACATACAAGCCCCTAAAACAGTGTTAATCTATAATATCTATATATACTAATATTATAAATGCGAAAGTAACTCTGCATGACTAAACCGAATTTGATGAAACTTATGGTGAAGAAACAACAACAGCCTGTAAATTCCCACTGCTGGGCTGAAGGCCTCCTCTCCCTTTGAGGAGAAGGTTTGGAACATATTCCACCACGCTGTTCCAATGCGGGTTGGTGGAATACACATGTGGCAGAATTTCTATGAACTTTGTCGCATGCAGGTTTCCTCACGATGTTTTCCTTCACCGCTGAGCACGAGATGAATCATAAAGACAAATTAAGCACATGAATCAGCGGTGCTTGCCTGGGTTTGAACCCGCATTCATCGGTTAAGATGCACGCGTTCTAACCGCTGGGCCATCTCGAGTCGATGAAAAAAGCTTGAACATAAACGAAGGACTTCTTTATGCCTATCACCTGACTAACACCTAAAACCGCGGGCGATAACTAGTGATAAATAAACAAAATTAGAGAAACGAATTCATGAAATTGTTTTGAAACAGAGATTCAGAGACATCATAACAGTTGGCCTACATAAATATACAATAAATAAAATTTTAACAAAAAGAAAAACCGACTTCAAACAAAACACTATTTTAAAACAAATGAATATGCACGAAAAAGTAATAAAAATAATTGCGTATTCAACATATTTTTTAGAGTCTTCCTAAGTTAAATGAAATGAAAAATATTAGACTACTTAAAAGTCGATTAACGATTATATCATGTAGTTATAGTTATTGGTATATTTGGAGCCGGTGTCAGCCACGGTGCCCTTGCCCCAACTATCAAAAGAAAGAAGCGATACGACACCCTTGATTGATCCCGTATATTATTGTGTAAAAGGTAATTTGTAAAAAACATATTTGTTAAAGTATTCTCGTATTGTTTTTTGATAGATATACTGTAGGGTTTTATTGGCTGACACCGACTCCAAATATAACAATAATTATAACTACATGATATAATCGTTAATCGACTTTTAAGTTGTCTAATATTTTTCATTTCATTTAACTTAGGAAGACTCTAAAAAATATGTTGAATACGCAATTATTTTTATTACTTTTTCGTGCATATTCATTTGTTTTAAAATAGTGTTTTGTTTGAAGTCGGTTTTTCTTTTTGTTAAAATTTTATTTATTTTTTGATTTTAAGTGAAGCTGATGTTGACTAACTAATTTTTTTTAATATGGATAGATTAAACGTTCCGTTTATATGAGTCAGAAACTACTTCGAGGACAATTTCAAAGGAAACTTGCGAATAAAGCAAAAATAGACTTTCGAAAATGCGGATTTAATACGTCACGCGGCGTAAACTACAAGGATCCCTCGAAAGAGCTGTAATCGAACTCAGCAAAAAAACTTTGAAAAAGACCAACTATATTTCGTACATCATATGACATCACATCACATACACAAAATTTGATTAAAGATAGTAAGAAATTCCGCCCCATATCGCACCCTAACTGCGAGCCGTATAAGAGTTCCATCACTACATAGTATAAAACAAAGTCGCTTTCTCTGTCCCTATATCTTTAAATCTACGCAACGGATTTTGATGCGGTTTTTTTTAAAAGATAGTGTGATTCAAGGGGAAGGTTTGTGTATATAATACATGAACAAAATAGTAAAGAAACACTGATAATTTCAGAAGTTTGCGATGTGATGTCGTATATAAACAAATTCTGTAGTATATTTAGCATCAGTATTGCACCCGTGCGAAGCCGGGGTGGGTAGCTAGTTGATTATAATATTCGACTATGATAATTACATAAACATAACCACATTACGGAAGGTGACTCAAATATCCAAATAACCTATAAATAAAAGATTCGACCGAGTATCGCTAACGTGCTCCTCAGAATTGTTCCGTTCCCTTCCGTTCCGTTACTTTGACATGGATCCTGTGCTCAGAACCTTACCAAACTTTCACCAAATTACCCTTGAAGTATATATTTTATAATAAAAAAAGAATTATCAAAATTGGTTAACGTGATTTTCAGTTATTCACCTATTTGTCGCGCATATACATACTACAAATTTAAGACTTATGTCGTTTTCACATGGATACCATCATCGGAAAAAAAAATAAAAAAATGGGACCCCACGGGAAGCACTATCTTTCAAACAAAAAAAAAATTATCAAAATCGGTCCACCCAGTGAAAAGTTATGAGGTAACAAACATAAAAAAAAAAAAAAAAAAAAAAAAAAAAAAAATAAAAAATACAGACGAATTGATAACCTCCTCCTTTTGGAAGTCGGTTGAAAATATAACAAACTAGGACATGCGAAATAAATGTCTTTGAAACATGTATAAGAATAATAGAAATATAATATAATCATATATTAACGTACGTTATACAAAATAACCTATATTTTTATAATTAGTATTAGGACTGAAATTAGTGTAAAACAAACCTGTTACCCCGATTAGTGGTAAATATATGTATATTCTATTCTATTATAAACTTCATACAGTACAGTGTAGAATACGGACTTAATTAGATTGTTTTTAATTTATTGTTTCATGTATCGTGAAAAACCTTATAGCAAAGTTTTGTTTTAGTTAATTTTACTTATTAAAAATAAACTTACATTTATATTTCTTAAGTAATAAAAAAAACAATTTGACTTTAGGTGAATTTGAATATAGAAAAGAAAGTGTATTTTTTTAGTTCAAATTAAAGGTATCATCTGTTCTAATAGCAGATTTCATATCCTTAATCTATTAATGATTCAAAAGCATATGATTTAAATTTACTAAACAAATGAAAATCCAAAAACATCTAAATATACAATAAATTGTAAAGTTTAAAGAACGCACGCAATAAAATCTCCATTAAAAAACAAAATCGAACAAAACGTGAAATATTAATTTGTTCGACCCAATTTCTTTCATGCTTTCAATTGAAAGAAAACGGACGAAAACCAGATCTTATGAGAATGAAGCTGATTAATTTCAGATCACGGACCTTCCAGCACGTTCACACTACGCACGTAAAACTGGTTTTAACTGGAAAAATCCAGTTCCGCCATCTGGTGTCCAGATCGGTTGAGTTTCTATGACATTGATGGTGCTATTAATATTAACTGATGGTAACTATTTGTTTGTATTTTCATTTGTGTCGTATTTATATTGTTAATAGCGACCCGCCCCGGCTTCGCACGGGTGCAATACTGATACTACAGCATTTGTTTATTTACGACTGTGATTGAATTTTCATGTAATTTGTAAAAAAATGTAATCGATACATATAATAAAATTGGAGTGTCTTATTTTAATATTAAAATAAACGCTTTTTTACGAAATGCATATGTATGTATGACATGAAACGAAAATTGAATTTAAAAAAAAATGTTATTTTTTACAATTTTTGTCTATCTGTTTTTCCGGCTTATCTCTGAAAAGGGTGGACCAATTTTGACGGGACTTTCACTGGCAGATAGCTGATGTAATAAAGAGTAACTTAGGCTCCAAAAATATTTTTTTGTTAAATTTACACTCGCTCGAAGTCACGGGCACAGTTACATAAATAAGAAACATATAATCATCTTAGCTTCTTACAGCACCAATATCCATGATTATAGTAACTTACCACCAATTTAATTTGTCCGTCTGTGCATCTGTGTTCTAAAATAACCTTTAGCTTCGACGTTTCTAGATAAAGATCTCACAAAGCGATAACTGGTTCACAAACAAACAGTTAAACAATACGCGAAGGCATTGTTATGTCTACAGTTAATGGACCGTATGTTGATTTGTTTCACTTAAACGTTCGTTACTTTGTTATCGATGCTCTTTCCCTCTACGGATATACCTAAATACTGTCATGTGATTGGTTTATATTACATACACCTAAATAAATGCAACCTATTGGACAATTTCTTGTCACTACAAGATACGATTCATAAATGTATGCACAAAGCCTTACCACCAAGTAAAACCTATCCTATCCTATCCTTTATATAACGTTATTAAATATTTGGAATCCGATTGGTCAATATTACATGCTCAAATGATTTATAATCAATCATCATATTTCTTCAGAACTCCAACCTCCTGACTCCGCATAAGTAAGAATAATGTTATACATAATTGTATATTGGTTATGTAAAAAATAGTTAAAATTTAATTCGGCGTCAATAAGCAGTGGTGACCACTTACCGTTAGGGGGCAGATTTTAAACTCCTTTATTCAATATGTTAGCATTATACTTACATATTGGTTGTCAAATTAGACACTACCACCGAATCGAAAAATAAAATAACCTGACCTGAGAATAACCGGCGAAAGAAACTCATCGGGTCATTTTTTGTCAAATCCTACTACTATTATAAATGCGAAAGATTGTGAGGATGGAAGTGTGTGTTTGTTATTCTTTCACGAAAAAATTACTAAACGGATTTGGTTGAAATTTTACAGTAATATAGTTAATACATCAGAATAACACATAGGTTACAATTTATAATGATTTTATGTAATTTGGACGTACTATAACTGTACATATCAAGTACCCGTGCGAAGACGGGGCGGGTCACTAGTGTATTATAAACTTACATTGCTCGATGTATTTATAATGTATTTATATTATTAAAAATATCGTTAATTTCCATCAGGTGATACTGCTAAGTGCTAATCGCTTGATATGTCATAAAAATTAAACGCGAAAAGCACAGATACAGACAAAAAAATTTATATATTCTTTATTACGATCAGTAATTTTTTCATTGCACCACATAAAAAAAAACTTTTGCATGATGATAGCGTATAGTTTCCAGATTGCCATACGCTGAGTTTGAATAATAAATAAGATAAAGTTAATTACGTCAAGCTGCAGAAAAATAACTATTCGGCCTCTTTTATAGCGAACATCGGCTACAATTAATCTTCTATAGAGATCGCGTAATTTATGATATTTAGGCCACAAGATTAATCGTACATTATTGCATGGTTTATTGAACCTTACATTAAAATTTAAAATCATTTAAATTTATTATTCTAGCGTTCTGTTAATCGTTTCAAAATGGAATTCTTAAAAGATCTCTCTACTATTTCTTCAGTAACTCCTGATAATACCCAATATATTATTAATAGTTGTCAAAGTTATTACTTAGTACCAACACGCCCCGGCTTCGCACGGGTGCAATATTGATACTAAATATCCAACAGAATTTGTTTATTTACGACATCACATTACAAACTTCTAAAATTTTCAGTGTTTCTTTAATATATTGTCCGTGTATTATGTACAAAAACCTACCTCTCGAATCACTCTATCTATTAAAAGAAAAACGCATCAATATCCGTTGCGCAGTTTTAAAGATTTAAGCATACATAGGGATATAGGGACAGAGAAAGCGAATTTGTTTTGTACCATGTAGTGTTTAAAAACAGCCAACAACTGTTTTCATCAAATATTCCCAGACATGTTCATCAGTGAAACACTTTATCAGATATTTATCTTTGAGTTCCATATCAACATTAATTAAGTCTCATGAAGTTCGTGGCTAATCGTTGGCGAACCTCGTATCGGCCGACACTGTCCGGTTATAACTGGATTTATCTAGATAAAACCTGTTGAATGCACCCTGTTCATTGGCAGACTGCTCGATAGCAATAATCAGCGGTTTTCAAATTTGGTTCAGGAGTCATATAACACGACTGTTTTTTTAATGTTGAAAAAGAGTAACTACAGAGTTTCTTGGCGGTTCTTCTCGGTAGAATCTACTTTCCGAACGATGGTTCACTTAAAATAGTTATTAAATGACGATTGCCAGTAAGAGCCTACTTAAATAATGGCAATTTTTTTTTATATTTTTGAGGGCATTAGGAGAGCAAAAGTGGTCGGAAGGACAAATCAGGCTGGCATCTCTCACTCAGTTTAGATACTTTCTTCTGCTTAATCTAGCTATCACGTTTACACCACTGCTAAATATATTAAGCAGCTTGGCGTCGTAAAAATAAATAAATCAATAATAAAAAATAAATCCGGGAGCCGAGATGGCCCAGTGATGATTGCGGGTTTAAACCCGGGCACAAATAAATATTTATGACCTTAATTGCTGTTTATAATTAATCTCATGCTCGGCGTTAAAGGAAAACTTCGTGAGAAAACTTGCATGTGCCTAATTTCATAGAAATTCTGTCACATGTGCATTCCACCATGTGCATTGGAACAGCTTGGTGGAATTTATTTCAAACCTTCTCCTCACCTGTGAGGAGAAGGTTTGAAATAAAGTTCCAAGTTTTCCAATAAAGTTCCAAATATTCCAAGGCCTCCTTTCCCTGGAAAGGAGGCCTTGGAATTTTCAGGCTGTTGTTGTTGTAGAATGAAACAAATGAACTATTGATCTAAAAGTTATAAATCTCCACTAACTTACAAATAGCGGTATAACTAAGTCATTAATGTATCGTGACCTCATGAACAACCCAGACGTCCACTGGCGACGCGACGATCGCCCCCCGTGAACCGTCTGGAAGCTCTCATGAGCTTGACAATTGTTTTAATCACTACATAGTATAAAACAAAGTCGCTCACCACTGTTTGTCCCTATATATGCTTAGATCTTTAAAATTACGCAACGGATATTGATGCGGTTTTATTAATAGATTAAGTAATTAGTGAGGAACATTTTATAATACTGACAACTTTAGATATTTCTAATGTGACGTCGTAAATAAAGAAATACTCTACAATAGTTAATATCAGTATTGCACCGTGCGAAGCCAGAACGGGTCGGTAGTACACACATATACAAGCTGTCGCCTGTGGCTTCGCTGAAAATACAACAAACAGTCAGTCAAAGTTTCGCATTTATAATTTACACTATATTCAATGTAAATATAATAGAAACTATATAATTATTTAATGAATTCGTATTTTGTGGAAGTCTTATGAAGTACCCTAGAGCAGTGTTTCCCAAAATTTGTTCTACCATGGCCCGGTAATTTTCCCACAACCCTTTCGTGACCCACTGAATACTTTTAAACCCAAGCTGGTTCCGTTAAGATTAAATAAGACACTTTTATTAATAGTAAAAATATTTTATTGATACTGGGAACATAATATTTTGGTACAGTCTATTTAATCACAAAAAAATTTAGTGCGAAGAGTGTGACCATTCTTTGGTCAAAAATAAGCAACGGTTCGCGGAAAATGATGACAGTTTTATTCTAAAGTCTGGTTCCACTTCAAGTCGGTTTCTGTATTTCTTTTTAAGGTAATCTAGTGTTGAAAACCCGGCTTCACATTTGTAAGTTGTGACAAAAGGCATTAAAAAAGTTATTGCTTGATGAGCTAATTTTGTGTATTCTTGACGACAAGATAGTAGGTATTATTTTTTAAACAAGGAATGTTGCGACCCGGTATTTTATTTTGATGGCCCGGTACCGGGTCGCGACCCGGCAAATGGGAAACGCTGCCCTAGAGCTATACTAAAGCCTAATCTTATTTTTGAAAATATTTAGCTCTATATATATTTAGTTCAAGCCATAAGGTACAATACCTTATGGCTTGAACACGAGTTAGATTTACTCATGATGTTTATTGCAACACTTTAGACAAGATGAATTATCAATAGACCAGTTTGAACCCGCCATCTGCGGTCAAGATCGACATATTATTTCGACTGGACCATCCAGCTTATAAAATGGTAAAGTAACGTAAAAAGTAACAGCCAGTAAATTTCTCACTGCTGGGATAAGGCGTCCTCTTCCATTAAGGAGAGGGTGTGGAACATATTCGACCACGCTGTTCCAATGCGGGTTGGTGGAATGCACGTGTGGCAGAATTTCAATGAAATTAGACACACGCAGGTTTCCTCACGATGTTTTTCTTCACCGAGCACGGGATGAATTATAAACACAAAATAAGCACATATGTATTTGCCTGGGTTCGAACCCACAATCATCGGTTAAGATGCACGCGTTCTAACCACTGGGCCATCTCGGCTCTATTTATAAAATAGTAATAATATCAAATTCTTCGTACAAAACAATACAATATATAACGTTATCAAAGGTTCAGCTGATCGCATACGACGACGTATATTGTAAATATTTTGACGTGAAACTACGCCTTTGCTATTTTTAAATAATGAATTTAATTTCTACGCGATGTTCAACGATGTATCTTGTTTACCATCGTTTATAACATAACCTCATTTATTTATTTTTATTGTAAAATACTTTAGCTTTATAATGAGAGCGCTTTAAAATTGTAAGTGAAGTTAAAAACAATACAAATACGAATGAAAAAAATGGCTGTAAATTGATGAGCTGTGATCTATAAATAAATTTAAAAAATTGTATACTAAAGTAAAACAAAAATATTCTTACGCGACTGCCCAAAAAAGGAGTGTCATGTTTTCAATGATTATATTTTGTTTGTGAGTTACACACTATTCCATCGTAAGATTTATATGCCTCAACAGACGTGTATGTTTGTCGTATAGTTAGAATATTTTGGATCTATCAACTGAGTGACACTGCCTTTAAATTAATTATTTCTTTGGTTTTTAGCGGTATATTTGGTTTGTTTATTTTAACTTTGGTGATAGGGCTTTGTGCAAGAACGCCTGGATAGGTACCACCCACTCATCAGATATTCTACCGCTAAACAACAGTACGCAGTATTGTTGTGTTCCGGTTCGAGAGCGTCATTGTCTTGGGTGGGTGATGGTGACCACTATCTTATTATTATGGCCCATATGCTTGTCCGCCAAGCTATTCCATAATAAAAAACTTTGGAAACAATTAAAAGGTAATTAGGTTGATAAGTGTCATGTGCCAATCATGTCTTTTGTAAATGACGACCTCCGTGGTCGAGTAGCGTGTACGCCGATTTTCATGGGTACGCCACTCCGAAGTCCGATCCCGACCGAGTCGATGTACAAAATTTTCATCAGTTTTCTATGATGTCGTGGGTCTGGGTGTTTGGGTACCGTCGTTACTTTTGATTTTCGATAACACAAGTGCTTTAGCTACTTAATTTAAGATCATAATATATTATGTTGTCCAATATTTATTTATTTCAATTTATTTAAATAGAGTTTATCGTGCCGTGAAAGTGTCAATACAAACTACTATTAATAACTACAACCCTATGTAACCACACGTGTGCTATTATCGATATGTAAATGTTCTTGCAACGTTTTTAGAAAGCACATACTAAACTAGAACTTTTGTTTCATTTATACAACGTTTTAAAATGAAACGTTACTTGTACACGTGGTTTTCTCTCTTGTAAACGAAACAGCGATCGCTTTCATTGTCTTTTTATCGTAATTTTGTAGCAGTTATAATTTACTTCGAATATATAAATGTCTACGCGTTAAATGCGTGAAAATGTCGAATCTGGCAACCGTCAAAGAATTAGACATTGTAAATAATGGACGGTTCTAAATCGCGTCATGAGTGGGATCCTTCCGGCATTCCAAACCTGGATGCGTAGGAAGTCCTGAATGTCCTGAATCGTGCTCCGCTTGCCACGAGCGGAACAACGCACGGGAAGGGCAGCGGACGTGCTGCGAAAGCGATCCCACAGCCCGTCCGTTTCCATGCTGGTGGCGGCCATCGCAGGGTTTTTAGTGAGAACAATCTCACATAGCCCCCCAAGAGTCGGGTATCTATGAAGATTTTCCCTGCGTAAAAAAAGGCCTGCTGGCCTCTAATAATCCTCCTAAGCATCATTTCTTTCTTACGAATACTATACAGTCCTGTAGGACTAACTACTATGCCATTTTTCTATGTCACCCTAAATTCAGGTGGATCTTGCGTTAGGAGTGATTAATATTTTCACATCGTGTGCTAGTCTATCAGGCCCAAGGAACATATTTATTTACCAAGATTGCTTCTATCTATGGGCACTGTGACCATATCCCATCATGTAGCCCTCTTGCAGATCATAAAAATAATCGATATTACAACAAATATAAAAATTGTTTATAATTACTTGTCAATTTGAATATATTTTTATAACAGTGTTTGATAAGCAATTTCTAGAAACAAGGCCACACGACGGCGGCAAGGTGAATGCCAGGCCTATCAATATCGTTATGAGGCAACTATCTCTGACCGGAGTTTTATCTATTTCATATAAGCGGTACTCGGTTTCACCTAATATTAGAATACGCTTACAAACTTCGTAAACGGATTATTTATCTTTTCCTGTACCTGAAGTACAGCTGAGAAGGATAATATATCAAAATCAAATCAAAATAAAAATATACTTTATTCAAGTGGGTTTTTTCAAGCACTTTTGAATCGTCATATAACAATTAAGTGAAGCTACCACCGGTTCGGAAAGTAGATTCTACCGAGAAGAACCGGCAAGAAACTCAGTAGTTACTCTTTTTCAACATTTAAAAAAAAGTACAGTCATGTTAGTTAACACAATTATTTAAATTAATATATCCTGCCTGGAAGTCAACAGGTATTAATTCCACGCTTTTTTATCATCTACAAAATCTTGTATCGAATAATACGCCTTTTTTTATGTTTACTGTTATTTAATGTATTACCAACATTGAGTAACTTAAGAATATTGATAGCTTTTTTTTATAGGCCAAGGAGAAAATTGTCGTTTAGTTAAGTGGTCAATAAATAAATGGATTAAATTGTCTTTGAGTGTTCCGAAAATAAACCGTAATCAGCTGAGGCATGGGTTTCGAATAAAACAATTCCACGAGCCGAGATGGCCCAGTGGTTAGAACGCGTGCATGTGATTGCGGGTTCAAGCCCAGGAAAGCACCACATATTCATGTGCTTAATTTGTGTTTATAATCATCAATCAATCATCTCGTGCTCAAAGGAAAATATCGTGAGGAAACCGACATGGGTCTTATTTCATAAAAAATCTGTCACATGTGTCTTCAACCAACTCGCATTGGAACAGCGTGGTGGAATATGTTCCAAACTTTCTCCTATTGTTGTAGACGCAAAAACCGTTAGATATTTTGAAACTGAAATTGTACCATGATATTCAGCGTGCTTCAGATAAATGTAATTAGTTTCGCACTACAAATTTACTAAAACGGGTCAATTTTATTATGCTGGTGTGCGTGTCAGCTACGCTAGACACTCCCCAAATATCGTACTAATTTACTAGTGTGAGTGTTAAGTAACTAACATTTAGCAACTAGCTGTGCCCGCGACCTTGAACGAGTCTGAATTTAACAAAAAAATATATATTGTAGCCTAAGTTAGTCCATATTATATTATTTGCCAATGAAAGCCCCGTCAAAATCGGTCCAGCCGTTCCATATATTACACGGAACAAACAGACTGACAGACAGACGGAAAAAAAATTAATAAATGCTATTTTGGTATATGTACCCTACCATGTACATACTTATGCATTGAGTAAAAATGAGTAAATATTATATATATTTTTTTATATAATTTTAAATTATATATTTTAAATTATATAATTGAAATATATCAATGTTCCCAAAATGCTTATTATATTCGCGACAAGCTCTGATTAGAAAACAGTTAGCATTATGTGATGAATGACAAGTGGGAGTATAAAAACATAGCGGTTGACGAGCGTTGGATCGTGGGCAGTTCAGAGACAGCTTGCTTAGTAGAAAAGGGGAATCAATAATATTATTAATAATTTTATATAAGAAAACTTGGTCTCTCATAGATCGGCGTTTTGAGAGAGATAATAAAGGTTCATGGGTACAATCACTAGATTTAAAAGACAAATATTTTAAAAATTTGTTTTGGATCTTCTCAATTTCATTTATATGAATATTGTAGTGAGGACTCCATACCGTAGATGCATACTCGAGTATAGAACGGACGTAAGCGTTATAAAGCAGGTTAATAGTAGAAGTATTTTTAAATTCAGATCCTGTTCTCATTATAAATCCTAGCATGCGATAGGCTTTTGATGAAATACTTCTAATATGAGAACCAAAAGAAAGCTTGCTATCCAGAGTCACGCCTAAGTCTCTCACCTCGGTCTCCCTTGATATGTCGTTATTATTGATAGTATATTTATAAAGCAAAGTTTTACGCTTGCGAGAAAAAGAAATTATAGCACATTTGCTTATGTTAAGGTGAAGAGAATTTAATTTGCAGTATGTCTCTAACCTATTTAAGTCAGATTGTAGATCATGACAATCATCTAAAGATTTAATAGATTTGAAAATTTTTGTGTCATCAGCATATAGAAGAAAATCTGAAGACACAAATACATTATTTATGTCATTTATAAATATATTGAACAGTAAAGGACCGAGGTGAGAGCCCTGAGGAACACCTGAACTTATCGGTATAAACGATGACAGATAACCCCTAATAGAGACAGCCTGACTACGGTTGCGAAGATATGAATTCAACCATCTGAGCAGGTCGCCGTGTATACCGAAACCTTCAAGTTTGTAAATAAGTATATTGTGAGACACTTTATCGAAGGCTTTACAGTAATCGGTATACTCGACATCCACCTGATGTCCTTGATCCATGGAATTAGAAACCCGGTGCAAAAATTCACATAAGTTTGTTTCCGTCGACCTTTTATTGATGAAACCATGTTGCTCATTTATTAAGTAGGGACGTATAATGGGGAATATTGTGTCGTAAATTATTTTCTCAAACAACTTCGCAATGCAGCAAAGTTTGGATATGGGCCTATAATTTTTTATATCATGTTTGTTACCGAATTTTAAAATAGGTACAATGTAAGATTTTTTCCATAAAGTTGGTAAACATCCGGTATGGAGAGACATGTTAAATAATAAAAATATCGGTAACGCTAATGCATTGCGAAATTGTTTAAGAAAACAGGGAGGTAAAGCATCAGGGCCGGTACCCTGACGTGTATCGAGGTTTTTAAGATAATTCTTGACAATTGGTATTGAGAGTTCAATAGAGTGTAGATCCACGAAAGATCGACCCTTCGGCGTCAATGAAACTGAACTTCCATCCGGTTCAAACACAGATTGAAAATAACTATTAAACATGTTGCTTATCTCCCCGCCATCAGATGACGATGTGTCTCCAAGAGTCATAATATTTGGTAAATCGTTAGGACCTTCCTTTTTTGATTTTAAGAAGGACATATGTTCAAACGCAATTATTTTTATAACTTTTTAGTGCATATTTATTTGATTTTAAAATATTGTTTAGTTTGTAGTATTTCTTTTTGTTAAAATTTTTATTTATTAGTAACATTTAATGTAGCGTTTGATTCGAACACGTATTCGCTCGTAACAGAGTATTCACACAAATTGTAAACACAAATATTTCTTACTAAACATGTAAACTCAAATGAAAAACATTTGACACTTGCCCTATAAGGCATGGAGGGGAAGGACAAACTGACATTTGCTTGAAGTTTTCCAAATATGAAGAGTCGATAATTATACAGGTGAAATAGTTAATTGATGAATAAACTTATAACCAGTACATATCACATAGTCTATATGGCCTTTGTTTTCCAGACGTGACCACAATTCAATGAAAGACATGCAGAGAAGCGGCAATTCAGTCATTGGATTACAAAAACAACAACAACAACAACAACAGCCTGTAAATTTCCCAATGTTGGGCTTAGGCCTACTCTCCTTTTAAGGAAAAGAAAAAAGAGAATACTTGGAAAATATTCCACCACGCTGAACCAATGCGGATTGGTTGAATACACATGTGGCAGAATTTATATGAATTTAGAAGCATGCAGGTTTTCTCGCGATGATTCCTTCACCACCGAGCACGAGATCAATGTCAAACACAAATTAAGGTCAATCAAGGTCAAATTATATTCAGTGGTGCTCACCTGGGTTTGAACCCGCAATCATTGTTTAAGATTCAAGCGTTCTAAGCACTGGGCCATCTCGGCTCAACAAAAAAAAAATTTAAAAACCCCTGAAAGTGTAACACACAATAATATATTCGATAAAACTCGTCATATGACACACACGTAATATCGCTCGTGTATAATTGTGTCGCCGCACGTAACACATCCAATCATTAGGTGACTTTGTTTTATCAAGTAATAAGTTGATCGACCTCGCAACTTACAAATCTCGTTAACCCTAGTCAATATATGAAGCCATTTATTGACTAGTTCGTAAAATTCGTTTACATGGATCATTCCAAAAAAAGCAATTTTCAAAATTTAAAGCTGAAATCAAAAAACAGTGATGAAAAGTGTATATTCATCAATATTATAAAAATATCAAGATGAATCAAGATTATACAATAGCTGTGCCTGCGACTTCGTGCGCATTTGAATTTAACAAAAAAAAGTATTTATTACTGTAGTAATTTAAGTATAGATTATTGTAAACTCAAACTCAAATAACTTTATTCAATATAATTGAAACAGTACCACCGGTTCGGAAAAGAAAACACCCTGACCTGAGCAGAACCGGCGAAAGAAACTCAGCGGTTTTTTTTTGTCTCATATATTATATACACAAAAATGTAGCCTACGTTACTCCCTATTGGCTATGATATCTTGTAGTGAAAGAACTGTCAAATTCTGTCTACCCGTTCCAGAGCTTAGCCGGAACAAAAAGACAGACAGACAAAAATATAAAAAAGTAATTTTGGTATATGGTATATATATGGTGCATACATTATGCATTTATTAAAAAAACGATTATTTTAATATTACAAACAGACACTCGATTTTTATCATACGTATAGATAACAAAGCGTTTACTATTCATTTATTTTTATTATATTTATATCATTCATTAGATTTATCACTATTAAAAACATATATTTAATAAAAGTTTTCGAGAAATTCCGTAAGCAAATATACAAGCATAAAATTAAGAAATTAAACACACGTGCTTGGAAGTCTAAATGCTGTTGCATCATACTCAAATATAATTCGATTCTAGCAATGCTACACACATACAAAACCTCCTCTTGTTGAAAGTCGGTTAATAACAAGGCTGTATTTCCTTACTGGATAAAATAAGATAGTACTAGATTTGTCACCACGATAGCAGCGCCACCACACCCGATTGCCTCCACATTGCCTTTTGAAGTTCAAATGTCAAAGCTGTTAGCCTTAGAACTAACGCGTACTGGTAACTTTTGTCACGGTGACTGTTTCGTCACTCTTGTCCATGAATATGTATGGAGGTGCGCGCACGTTACGACGTGACTATTGGGTGTCATTTGTATCTGCATCTGTACATATACAAGGACTTGACAAGAGTGACGAAACAGTCACCGTGACAAAAATCACCAGTGCGCGCTAGTTCTTAGAAGCTACCGAGACTTCTTCGTATGATACGGGAATGGATTATATAACTCATATTAATCTTTGCCAGATATTTTTTGCTGTTTTGAGGTAATCGCCACGATTCTAGCTTTATAGATTAGCTATATCCCAAAAATGCAAGATCCTAGATGATGTTTACCTTTACCACCGAATGTAAGTACAAATATCTGAACACTGAATTTGCCTGTTCAATTTACGAGTGTATATTTCCCACTGCTGGGCTAAGGCCTCCTCTCCCTTCGAGGAGAAGATTTGGAACATATTCCACTATACTATTCCAATGCGGGTTGGTGGAAGACACATGTGGCAGAATTTCGATATAATTAGATACATGCAGGTTTCCTTACAATGATTTCCTTAACCACCAACGAGATGATTTATAAACACAAATTAAACCCATAACTATGCAGTGGTGCTTGCTTAAATTTGCACCCGCAATCATCGGTAAAGTTGCTCGTGCTCTAACCACTGTGCCATCTCGGCTATTAAACAACCAATATAATAAAATTGAAACATTAAAAAAATACAGACAAAATATCCTATCTTTTATCTTTAATCATTTAAACATGTGTTCAAGCAAAGGACAAACTAAAATATCTACATGTATCGTGCATTTGTGGAATATGCGCCAGACACGTGCGTTTCGAGAGCGCAAAATTTTACAGATAATAAAAACGCCATTTAAATGTGAAATCAATCGCCACGTCGCACTCATTGGCGCGACCCAGCTGCCTCGATCATTACTCTGACATTATGATAACTTTATTTTTAATGAAGATTTATTGAAATATTACTATTTTTATAACAACGACGCAGAATCAGCACCTATTCAATACCTAGATGTTTATGTTGCAATAACTTCGATTTTACTTCTTACATCATTATTTATCTAGGAAATCGCAGTACCTAGTGACTGAATTTGAAGGGTATGTGAGCCCATTTAACTATGCGTATAAGGGTCATAACATCTTAGACTCTAAGCTTGATGGCGTTTTGGTGATGTAACGGCTTATGTAGATATATACGACCAATCTCTAGAATGGAATCTTGACGACATGGTCGATGTAGAAATTTTCTATGTTATCTTAAGTCTCGGTGTTTGTGGTAACGTCGTTACTTCTGATTTTCCATAACACAAGTACTTTAGCTACCATTGGGATCAGAGTAACGTATGTGATGTTGTCCAATATTATTTAAAAAAAAAAACTCTTTAAAATTTGATACAAAATAAAAAATCTTAAGATGTAGGGCTCCTTACCCTGACAGGGTCTTTAGTTGAATATTGAAAGGAAATAGAAATACGAAATGTAATCCTAAACAATTGTGAATGATTATTACACTGACTGGAATTAAATAAATGGGTACATAAACTTAAACACTAAAAAGGCACGGACTCGTTGTGTTTATTTTGACTAATTACGTATTAGTAATCATAATAAAAACTTCGTTCGATGTGAAATCGAAAAAAACCTTAAAATGGCTACACTTTGAAACCGCAGACTATACCACACTTGTTAATATAGGTCACATTATGACAATGACCTACCCTCAAACGTCATTGCGTTGAGCAACAGGGAATGACGAAGGTATGGGGAAAATCATTCGAAAATTTAGTATTAATAATTAATAATACTAATTATAAAATCCCCTGCGGCTCATAAAGAGTGTTATAATCTGTACCCTATTGCAGTCAAGGAGAAATAATGATAAACCTTAAATTTACATATTTCATATTATTGCGTAACATTTATATTATTCACTTTTATAGATTTTTATAGTCTGTAACACATCTTATCTTTACAACTTATGACAATTTATATTTTAAATTACGATACCATTTTTTATGACGAAGGCAAGTGGTCCATTACATTGTAAGTGGCCAGTACAGCCCATATACTTTAGCGCTGTAAGAATATGTAATGTGGGAGAGAATAAATAAATTATTATTATTATTATTATTATAACTATTTACCATACCTTAATCACCTATACGCCAACCTTGGGAACTAAGATATCCCTTGTGATTGAAATGGACCACAATTATAAGTATTACACGTATCAAAGACACGTAAACTCACTGTTACTTTGTGGTTGGGCTTTCAGTAAGTCCATTCATTTTCCAAAACTATTATATCAGTCAGGCAATTTAAAGAAGTGCAACTTAATCGAGACGTTTACCTATGAATTTTCCAAAGCATCAATAGTAACAAAAAAAAATACGAACCATAATAACTTGAAATAAAATCATCTGTTAATCAAACTATTAAGCGTCGGATTAAATTTCTTAAGTCACGATATCGACTTCTGTTTTCAAGATATGCGAGACGAAAGATACACTGACGTACATACGAACTAATTGTATGTATTGAAATAGATATATTCGGTAAACGGAAGCAAACCGTATGTATGTAGTTACTTTGTTTTAAATAACTCGCATAGTCGCAATGCCATTTGACAAGGAATTATTAATGTTCTTATATTCCTATTTAGATAATCTGTAGTTAGCAAAGACGGCAATAGCCCAAGGGTAGACAAGCTATGACTTATCACTATGTATTGATTTGTGTTGTGATACTTAGTGTTGCTAACCTATAAAACCTTACCCTCTGTTTCATTGGCTACGTCGACAAAGGTGCTAATTCTTCTGCCCATTAAATCTGAATTAAAATTCATATAGAACCTCTTAGTCTTATATTCATTATTATTTAAAGATTATTAAGAAAAAAAATAAAAAATAATATAGTATTCACAGTTTAACTGAATTACAAAAAAATATTTCTAATAAAATATAATATGTCAAAAATTAATTTGAAACAATCGAATCAAATTAAAAAAACTACCTCGTCTATATTTCGCGTAAAACCCCATAAATGTCAATAACGCTGACAGCTGCGTACTTAACGTGCTATGACGTCATAAAGCCCTTTCAACAAAGCTGCTAAGTTAAGGTACGTCAAAATAAATGCTTTGCTCCCAGTATAAGAGCATTAGCCTCTCGAAGTTTGATATTCACACTTGTTCAGAATCGCAATCAGCTTTGCACCAAGTAATTAAAGTCGCATTTTATTAATTATACTAATTTAATTAATAATACACTAAGCGTCCGGTCTTTCGTTTAAATTACCTGCATTTAATGGAAATATTTATTTCAAATAGATACACACATTAGCATATAGCTGAGATGCCCTTGTGGTTAGAACGCGTGCATCTTGACCGATGATTTCGGGTTCAAACCCAGGCAAGCTCCACTATATATATGTACTTAATTTGTGTTTATAGTTCATCTCGTGCTCGGCGGCGAAGGAAAACATCGTGACGATACCTACATGTGTCTACATTCATCGAAATTCAGCCACATGTGCATTCCACCAATTCACATTGGAACAGCGTGGTGTAATAAGTTCCAAAGCCTGTTCTCAATGTGAGAGGAGGCCCTAACCAAGTAGTGGGAAATTTACAGGCCGTACTTTACTACTTTTTTATTAGAAAATGATAGTTATCATAGCATGTAAATATGTAGCAAAAAATATATTTTTTTTTTAACTTTAAATTGCAATCATATTTCACGATTCACAATATTTCGTAAGTTTAAAATCTGACGAGATATATTGTAATCTAACGAATTTTGTAATCTTACGGTGACATATACATTTGTACTGTTTTCCGACGATGCACAATCAATATTGATAACTAATATTTTTCCGTAGTTACACTGGCTTGACTGATTTACCCTTCAAAGAGGATTTTTTGTTATTACAGGATGACCATACCCTTTCTTTGTTCACTGATACACATTTTTTCATATCACTTCGATATGTGCCCTAATTTTACGAAGAACAAAAAAAAGCTATACAATTTCTAAGCAATTTGTCAACTTAAGCACTTTTAATCTACCTTAGTGACGTAGGAAACAATTTTAAGTGTTTTCTTTTGTTTTCGAATGTAAAAAAAGGCTTAACTTCTTTCGGTCATAATTGATTTGGTTATCCGACTATCAATAAGCAAATGTAACGATACTTTATTAAATAAAGGTTTTTTGATTTTGTGTGTGTCAAGAGCAATTTTTATGTCCTCACTATAATACTAGCGTCCCGTCCCGGCTTCGCACAAGGGGACATAATATTTTTTTAACATTTTTAACTTTTATTTACATATTTTGTTGTTCTGTTAAATATATTGAAATATCTTTTTTATTGAAATTGGCAGCTTGATTTTTTTCGTCATGTTTAACAATTGTCGTTCTATTTCAATTATTTACACAAAACCTTAATAAATGATATACCTAAACCTTGTTATAATATATAGTAATAATAACACCAAATTCGATCCAGGAACCCAGAATTCGATGTGACAGCAATCCTACACGACTGAAGAAAGTTCAGGCGCAAGTTTCACGAGTTCACGTGATTTCCGAAACTTCAGAATGGCTTTAATGACTTTTTATAAGCACGAACCGAGAATAGAACACACGGTCAATCATTACAGTTTTTAGTTAAACTTAACTTTTATAAACCACTAAACCATGAGTCAGTCAAATATTAAGTACATACTACATACAACAT
This sequence comes from Vanessa cardui, assembly GCF_905220365.1. Classification (NCBI taxonomy): domain Eukaryota; kingdom Metazoa; phylum Arthropoda; class Insecta; order Lepidoptera; family Nymphalidae; genus Vanessa; species Vanessa cardui. The sequence goes on from NC_061136.1 coordinate 13,460,315, forward strand.
TTTATGTTTATTACATTGAATTTATAAGTATATTTCTTATGTACAAACATTAGTCATATGTATCAATTAATAAAACTCTTTCATATTTGAACTATATTTACTTGGTGGTAGGGCTTTGTGCAAGCCCGCCTGGGTAGGTACCACTCAGTCATCAGATATTCTACCGCTAAACAACAGCATGCAGGATTGTTGTGTTCGGGTTTGAAGGGTGAGTGAGCCAGTGTAACTACAGGCACAAGGGACATAGCATCTTAGTTCCCAAGGTTGGTGGCGCATTGACGATGTAAGGAATAGTTATTAATATTTTTGTCTATGGGTGATGATGACCACTTACCATAATGTAGCCCATATACTCGTCCGCCAAACTATTACATAAAAAAAAACGTTAATAGTAGATAATCATATAAACAAACATATGAAGTCGTTTTTTCTATATTCAGACGGTCGTATATACATATTTAAACGTTTGTCGTTCTCCTCAAGATGGTGTTAGGAAAATTTTGGACACATTTATAAAGAGTGCCATTACCATGACTAGTCTAAGTAAACGATTTGCTATTTTATCTGTAGTGAACCTTTTATCCTGATATTATAAATGCAGATATATTTGCTCGTAACGATTTCACGTCCTTACTACTCAACAGATTATCATGAAATATTACAACGCGTTGTCTGGGATACAGGAAAGTACACGGGGTACTCAACACCCTCCTATAATATGTGGGCGACCAGTATGCTAATATAAAATACTAGCGACCGTCTCCGGCTTCACACGCAATACTGATACTAAATATACTACAGAATTTCTTTATTTACGACATCACTATGAAACTTCTAAAATTATCAGTGTTTCTTTACTATATTATGAATGTATTATATACAAAATCCTTCCTCTCCAATCACTTTATCTAGTAAAAAAATCCATATCAAAATCCGTTGCGCAATTTTTAAGATCTAAGCATACATAAGCACAGACAACAGTAATCGATTTTGTTTTATACTATGTAATAATAATAATATTTATATATACATAACATTATATGTTAATAAAGTTAAATAAGTTTATAACATATTTCAACGTACATATGATGTATGATATTGTAATAGTTTATTAAATAATTTAGTATGAAAAAATCGCCAAATTCTTAAATCTTTAAAATTTATCAGTCGTTCGTATAAGTATTCGTAATTAAATAGACGGAAAACATTACAAAGGGTTTTTTTATGAATCCAACTCGAAGTCTTAGAAAGTTCTAGAAATTATATTCTGCAACGAAACTTGTAAAATGTCATTTGTCTCTAAAAAAATTAAACTTTTTATTATTTCAAATTTGGCTTGAACATATGTTTATGGATTTTTCAGTTTTAAGAAAAAAAATTAGTAAAAGATACAATAAATTTTAAAAATTTTGATAATTGCATAACAAAAATAATTTCAAAGGTTTTTTTTTTTATTTTTTTGCAAACAATTTTATCCAATTATTATGACATTTTATACTTCCCTTAAAATGACAATGATAGTAACTATAATGCCACAACACAAATTGACAAAAAAGGTTCTATAATTTCCCAAAATAATTTTAATATTGCTTTATATGTTATAGCTTGTATATTATTAACACGATACTTTGTAACGCTTCAGAACGCTCGACGCTGAATAAACCTGTTGATATTGTAAGCTCGAACTACACATTGTTGGGAATAACTAAATTTCAGATAACAATATAATATCTTAATTTATACAATATTATAATAATATTGGGTGACCTTTTTAATTATTATTAAATTTTATAAATAGTTTTTATATATATTTTAAAAAATATTTTTAAAAATAGAATTTCACTTACCAACTTGTTCTTCCATTTCTATAATGCCACTAGCACGTAAAGTCTAAGCACTAACTTATTTACTTAAAATCTAATATCACACGAAATTAAAAAAAAAATCACAAAGTTACACTTAGACAAGATTATAACGACACTTGCATGCACTAGGTTCTTTTTTTAATTTTATCCCATTTGTTTGAGGATAATGTGTAGCAGTTTTTCACTTAAGTTTGACTCGTGTGCGAGACCTAGGCGGCATTGGGCGGGCGAGTGACTAGGGCAACGATCAAACAAGAACTGCCCGTTAGGGACGCAGCCGAGCGCATATCGATACTAATTATATCGATGTCTCGGGTACACGACGCAAGTGATTGTTATTTGGAAAATACAATACAATCATAAATTGAGTGGTTTTTTTAATAATAGAACTATTTAGTGTATATTTAATTTAATTTCGATATTTAAAAAAAATATTAAAAAAATTATGTTCGATAAATATTACAAAAACCAAACGCACTAGGCATAGTGATCACATAACTTAGTTGCTACAATAATGATAGCAGATACAATTCCCGCTCAATGAAAGCGTTTCAATTTCCAGTGATTTTTGTCACATCTGGGTTTTTTCGATAGTGAATCGATGATTTATTTGTAAATCGTAAAGACTAACTTTTATCTAAAAGTGCGACCGTGAGCGTTAATCGATCGCTATTTAGATAGAATATTAAAAAAGAACAACATACGAAGCAATTATTTTCCGTGTGTGATAACCTAGTTTTTGGAGCGCTAGGTATTTAGTAGAATTATTTTCAGGTGCGCTCGTATCGGCTAATTTCCATATTACATTAATATTGGTATCTTTAAAATTAACGTCTTATGAAGCTGCCTTAGACCATTTATTTAGAGAGAGTTCTAAAATAAAAGGACCAACATATCTTGGTGCGTCATTCCACTTTACTTTTTTGTATTTAGTAGCCAAGCGCGGATCAATATTTAATCTCAAACATAACAGTAAATCTAGACATCAAAATAATTAAAGTACCCTTTCAAATTAGGAATTCAGCGATCCACAGATCCTGAGTCTAATCTCCCAACCCATCGAAATTCATACTCCAAAAAAACACGGTTACACTCCCATATGAGCACTGCGTTTGCGCATTCATTACTATATTACTATACTAACAGTTAGACGTTAAGAGTGGAAGAGTATTGACATTATTTCCATATATAACGTGTACAGGTGAGTCAGAGATGCGTCCTTGCTTGCATTGATAAAATAAAAAAAATAAGCTAATACGTTATCGTATTTTCCATACCTACTCGTAAAAAAAGCAATAGTAATGCATATAATTCAAGTTTTAACTGCATATTTAGACCTTTTTTATTAATGACAAAAAATTGAACATGCTATACCAATACCTAAAAAAAAGTTTCGTATTTTTAATTTTAATTTTTTTAATTGTATCAACATGGTATAGATCAAACAATTACGTAAATTCTAATTGGACTATTATATTATGTCATAGTTAAAAATATTGGATGTAGTGAGTACTTAAAATATAAAAAAAATCTAACCAAAGTTTTTATAACACGCGATATTCGTATTTAATTATACAAATAGCGTGTTGTAAAAAAAGCCTTTGCAAAAGCCTTTGTAAAAAAAGCCGTAACAAAATCTAGTAAATATTTTACAATTCACCCTAACATTAAAAGTACTTTAAAATAAAATTAATGGCAATATTAATTTATTAATATTTGTGTAAAAAATAATGTAGTCAAATTTATCGATATTTTTAATATTTGACTGACAACACTGATTCGATGTTACGAGAACTCGATACGCGATTTCGATACTCATAATTTGAGCACTCGAAGCGATGGACATGGAGTGACAGTACTTAACGAGGGTAGGTTTACAATAACAATATCACCAACACAAGTTTACTTCGATAATCTGTCATTGGATTATTTTGCAAAAAAAAATGTTATAAGCGTTATAAATTATTTTAAATATTCTTTTTTTGGATGTGTCTTGATACATCTTGGCCCTTATAAAAATGTATTATTAAAAAAAATACAACTGTACAATAAGTGACTTTATCTTTTTTCGTCATCATCAATACAATATTCCAATTTAAAATAATCCAAAACGAAAGTTTTTGTTTTTATTGTTGACTAATCACATTATAATATAACTTCTACATATATTTCTACATAATAAATGACTTTTTTCTGTTTGTGCGTCAATCACTGAACTACTGAACGGTATGAAAATGAATCTATGACCAATCGACGCAGCATCGTCCTTAGATGTTTACTAATTATTGAACTCCTTTGATGATCTCCCTTCTTCTTAATTACCCAGTGAAACAGACGAGGTACCGCCACAGTTTAAATAAGAGTTTAATATTACACACACACCAGTATAAATAAGTTTATTCTAATTAAAATGAGTGTAAATTTATAGTACATAATGTTACGTACAGCTAATAATGCATGATTGTTATTTATACAATAAAATAGATTAATAATTTTTAATCCTATATATTAATAGCGTATTTTTTGTCCCAGTGATAATGAAACGATAGTTGAACATAAAAAGATAATTCAGCTGTGGATGTGCAAAAATATAAATAAAACAGAGGATTCTTGATTGCAAATTACCTACTCATTTGTGATAATTTAACAAATAATTAATTTAAGAGTAAGGAAAAAAGATACGAAATTCCTATAAATATTTTGAAAAAACGCAAAGTTTAAATAAATTTTGAAACGTTATGTTACAGTACTAAATTAAAAGTTACCACCACTGTACCGGTTCGAAAAGCACATTTTACCGATGAGAACTATCAAGAAACTCAGCACTTACTCTTTACCACCAATTTAATTACCGAGGATGAGCAAACTACAGTTAAATTATTATACATCCTGGCTAGAAAACAACGTACACGAAATCTACGCTTTTTTATTTTTAATATAGTATTGTACTGAGTAATTCGTAAAATCACTTTTGTATTGAGTTTACATACGTATATATATTACACTATACATAAAAGTACCACCGGTTCGTTATATATTTGCTATCTAATAGAACAGGTTCAATAGTTACTTTTCCAGAAATTTAAATAAATATATTTGCGTTAGTTAATTAAAATTAAACAATAATGCTGCATTCATAAATTTATAACGATTTCTTTGCAAACATTTAGTTCATGTCAACTTAATTTCATGAAAATGCTACGAGTAGCATTTTCATGAAATTAAGTTACGAAATTATTTCAAGGAAATAAAAATATATATATAATTATGTATTTTTAATAAACAAAAGCTCACTTATTGAGCTGTTTTTAATATAAGTTCTGAAATACCAATCAAGACAACACCACGCTTGTTTCTCGCAAGGGTATATACTGACAAGTCATGCTGGAAAGAGATAAGCCTTTTCAGCCTGACTCAGCCTTCACAAGAGGCTTACCGATTAGGTTTAAACTGAATACAACTGTATACCTGTAAATACTCAAGGTCAGGGGATAATGTTCGAGGTCACAGCAAGAGTCATCGTTTATTATGAAAAGTCCAAGATTATAAGATATGTCAATGTTCGTTATTTGTCTGGTTTTTCGATTTTTGGTATCGAAAGCTCGACGCTCGGTGTGGGAGGACTGGGAGGACAAATACGGGTGAGGTGTGGTAACGACGAGTACACACGCCGTGTTGACTCGACCCAAACGCCATTACTGAGGCCTTGACCTCTTACACTGGCATCCCATAGAACGATGCTTAGTTTATGTATCTAATACACTATCAATTAATTAAAAAGGTCTTTAGGTATATCGGGAACTTATTTCAGAATTTCTGCTGTTCTGATGGTAAAAATTAAGGATTCCTAACATCGCCAAAGCGACACCCTTGGAAACTGATGTGATGTCCACTGACTCACTCATCCTTCTATCTGTAACACAACAATCCTTTATTATTGCTGATTGACAGTAAAATATACATAGATTTACAGGGTTGTAAAAGGAATACAGTCTACTGAAAATCGTTACGTTTTTTGTCGATACATTGAAATTGAAACTCTAACTTTATGTTAGATTGATAGTATATTAATTTTATTATTGCTGTACTCATTCATGAATTATTAATTATGTATGTTAAATGAAAACTACTAAATCTAAAGTATGCCGGTGTCATAGATATTTCGTACTTTGTCTAGAAATCTTGTGAGTATCCCATATATGATGTAAGCCCTATAAATATTAATGTAAAAAAGGTTATACCCTTTTTTAGTGGGTGGAGACATTTTCAACACAAAAATAAAAATTAAAGTGATAAAAAATTATTTACCATATATGCTATATGTATAGACCTAATTATAACTGAATAATTTAAATTGTAGGTACGATATGTTAACAAAAATTTGGCTAAACATCCATAAAAATCCGCCCAATTAAAAACGTCTTCTTTATAAAATAATGACAAAGACACCGAGACACTTTCGCATTTATAATACTAAAACTAGAAATATAGATGCAATATGTATTTTAGAAAAGACTCTCGCCAATAATCTTGTACACGGCCAAATCAAGACTCAAAATTAAACGCATTGACCGATCAAAATAATTTATACGCGATTTCTCTAAAATTAATCTATGCATGTTTAAATAGTTAACACGACCGTACTGCACGTAACAGTGTATCGAGCACGTGAAACTTGCGTGATTTCGTACGTAAGTTCAATCACTATTTGTCCGGCTTCATTATAAACTTCACCGCGCTACAGATAGAGCAGGGCTGTGGCAAATGTTTATTTTCCATAAGGTCAAAGGTCAGAGATACCACCAAATGTCTGTGGTTTAAATTTTTTAAGACTTTTTTTTTATATTTGGGCAATTTTCAAATACAAGGGCACATTTCATAGAAGATGGCTGTATTAGCGTTCAATGTCTATGTTTTGAATAACTACTGAATTAGTTTAGTATGAAGTAAGTTTATATTTGGTAAAATAATACTTGGATAGCTGAAACTATTTTTTTATCTTAGATTGAACCTATTCTTGGTAGTATAAAAAGTTTTAAGTTGGAGAGCGTATCGTCCACTTTGACGTTTGAAGTCAGTGACGTAAAACGTCATGACGTTTTTAAATAGCGTTTCATTAATTCATCTTTCTATCAACGCGTGTTATAATGGTTACAAATAAAACAAGATCACTTGCCAACTAAACTATTATTAGCAATTTATAATTCAAAATTAATACATCGATCACAATGTTCCATATTATTAATATCGAAAAAATAGGTTTACATAGAAGGATCATAGTAAAAGATTTCGGCGCTTAGGCCCTTTTTCCATTCCACTGATTATGTGTATTGACAATTTGATTGATAATAAATATAAAATTAATGAAAAAAATAGGGTTATGCGATGTTTTTATTTTTGTGTTTATTTTAAAGATAATCATATAGGATAGACAAGTATATCAAAAATCTAAAACACTGTAATATACTGCGGTTTCAAAGTGTTAATTTAAATTTTCGCGCGAAAACGGATCTATATTTCGTATGACGTCACTGCTGTCTATCACTGCCCCGCTGATCGTACTTGTCCTAGCTGGATTTCATGCTTATGCATTTTTTCTTGACCTTTGAGACACTTTCTTGTAAAAATTTTAAACGAACTATCGATACTCGGAAAAAAAGCTTTATTGACGTATATTTTGTTCCAATTTGTTCATTTGCTTCAATAAAGTTTTCAAATAAATGGTTTTCGACTGGACCTTCTGACACAAAACTGAGATAAAAGTGGTTTCAAGCTGAAAAAAGGAATGGAGTCTGCTTTGACAACCCCAACTTCCATTTTAATTCGAAAAACGCAATTAATTTTTGTTTCAAAGTTTAATTTCTTACAACTATAACCTCAAATAAGTAGTCATAACAGGTGTGACGTCACTGAACGCGACATTAGTGTTTTGAAATACGTTCCGTTTCACGTTACTTTAATTCGTAATTATTGTTAAAAAACAAAATATGTCAAATATAAAGCTTGCAGTGGCCGTTCTTTTGTATTTTTTAAACATGTTATTAGCAAATTTTTTATAAATATTATATTTGCATGTTCCCTATTATCGTTACCTAAAACCTACAACTGAGAATGGAAATGTAATAAACACATGAGAACTCAATAGTATTGATGTAAACATACGTCCCTTTGCACTTTCAGCGTTATGCCGTGTCTAAGTTTTTGGCAACCCTAAGAGTTGAACGAGAGATACAAACTCCACTCAGCGGCATTACAAAGTCCAACGAGCATAGAGTTATTTTAATCACATTTTATACATAACATACTCGAAGTTGTCTTATAAACTGTTGTCGTATGTATGAAACACTATACACTCGAGCTAGTACTTTTACCAATATAATAAATGCAAAGGTAAATATAACGTTTCATTACATAATCATGACGTATTTTCTGCACTAATTCTGATCTAATTTGACATAGTTAATTTGTAATATATATATAGATCGAATCTTACATAATCTATTCGGTACATATGAAACCAGAATGGTTCTGGATGATGATAGCGTTTTTTCCTCCGCTCCGATCTTCTTTGGGGTAACTGCTTGGCAAAGATATAGATATACTGTCTTAACTTTCAGGCTTCTTCAGCAAAATACCACACTCGAGGATAAGTCATTGCCGTTCCCATTGGAGCCACTCTGGGACGGTGGGATTCCACGTGCTATACAAATCGCCAATGACGCCAATATACATAAAGCCTCATTCACTTCATAACTAAATCGTACCTCTAGATGTGGTGGTGTCGTAATTATTAAGGCTTTGTGTAAATCTGCATGGGTAGGTACCATCCACTTAGCAGATTTTCAACCACACTGCTATTCTGTTGCGTTCCGGTGAAAGGTGAAGCCAGTGTAACTACAGGCACGAGTGATCAAAGGTGGCATCAAAGTTGGTGGCGCATTGGCTACCAAAGGAAAGGCTAATATTTCTTACACTGGCAATATCTATAGGCGTTGGTGAACAATATTTAAAAAAAAAAAATCTTTTCTAGTTTATGTGATCGTCAATTGTTAATTTAATTGATTTCGCACAAGAAATGTATATTTACCTAAATTATTATTGGTATGTATTTACATAACTATATTTTTATGAGATTGACTGACTGAGATTAGTTATAATCTCCCATGTTTCGCTTCCAAGATGTCACAACTTAATACAAAAACAAAAGGTATTATGTCAATCGACGTCAATGATCTGAGTAACTTCCATTTTGATTGCAATTATGTTTGACAATTGGCTTGCAGGATATGAACCATTGTTACACCAGCTATGTTAAAATTAATAAAGTTGTATAACGATAATACAACGGTGCTGCTAACTGCAAGTATTTTTAAACTCATTGAAGAGTTAGCCGCTTTGACAAAACCGCGTTAACGCATCACAAAGTTTCAAAGTTTATTCTAAGAGAACTGCATCTACGCTTACGCACACCTAGTTCAATGTATATATGTTTATATAGCTAAATTAGGAATCTTATATAATTAAGAAGTTAAATAATCAATAAGACTCTTGATGTAACATAATATTATCATCCCTATGCTCCAAACCCTCTCCTTAATGGAAGAGGAGGCCTTATTCCAGCAGTGAGAAATTTACAGGCCGTTACTTTACTTTACTTTACTATACTTTACCAATCCAGAAGGAAATTATATTCGTTTCAGAAAATGTTACATATTATTATTTGTTTACTATTTTATTGCATCACTTTTGACGATACGCAAAATTAAAATAAATAAGAAGAAAATACTATACTCACGCCTAATAAAATCATTAAATAACATAAAACAGTAATAGGAATTATTTTGAAGTTTTCGTTTGAGAAAACTTAAAATTCTTTATGTTATATTTGGGAATAAACATGAATTGAAATAATGTAATGTGCTTTTCTCTGAAGCTACGCCCGTGTAGCATCTGTCGTTATCACGAGATGTTTGAGAGCGTTCGCGGATGTGGACTGCCCTAAGCGTCCGTAATTAAACAAACAAAATGTAAACTCAAAAAAAAAAGTTATCATATATCAGTGTAGTATATTAAATATAAAAAATATTATATCTTTAGTACGCTTTCAAGGTACAGATAATATAATTTGAAAGAGAAAATAGATAAAAGAACAGGAAAAACTTACAAAGACTACGATTACATAGAAGCTCTCGATTACAGAAACTTATTACCAATATATCACGTAATCTTAAAAAACAATTCATTGTTTATTAATTATTTAATTATTGTAACACAGATTACCGGGCGTTGGTCGCGTGCGCAAGGTCACAGTGGATGCTGCGGCCGTTGTATTCTTATCTCGTAGTTATCTTCACGGTCAAGAATAAATAGTGCGCAGAAACTCAACTCAAATTATTTTGTACAAAAAAGTACAAAGTCTCTCGTCATAAATCATGTCACTGCAATGGGTGGCGTTTGAACCCTCAGCAGGATGTGGTACTTGCTCATTAAAGGTATATTTACACGTAACAAGTCGAGATGGCCCAGTGGTTAGAACGCGTGCATCTTAACCGATGATTGTGGTTTCAAACCCAGGCAAGCACCGCTGATTCATGTGCTTAATTTGTCTTTATAATTCATCTCGTGCTCAGCGGTGAAGGAAAACATCGTGAGGAAACCAGCATGTGACAAATTTCATAGAAATTCTGCCACATGTATATTCCACCAACCCGCATTGGAACAGCGTGATGGAATATGTTCCAAACCTTCTCCTCAAAAGGGAGAGGAGGCCTTTAGCCCAGCAGTGGGAATTTACAGGCTGTCGTTGTTGTTGTTGTTGTTACACGTATAGTAATAGTATTTCTATGAATATTCGTTTAAAATATTCATTACTCGGTTATGACAATAATAAAGAAGATAGTTAAAAAATGGTGCAGAATAACTGATATAATTAATCTCTATTTAATGAACACAGATATGTAATGTAATTATTGAAAAGCGTAAAAAGTTAGTAGCATCTTCTTCTGAGTTTAATCTACATTTCGAACCGAACTTAAGATTTTATTTAATCATGTAAAATTTCATAATAGTTTTCAGATACCTTATGACGACTTAACGTCAGATACATAAAAATAATAACACGTAAAAGACACGAATTTGTCGGTCTGTGTATCAGCTCATTTTCATTGCTATACTTTTCCTAAAACATAGTCTGATCCTCGCCGGTAATTCCAAACCGTCACCAGCTATTTATGATAGAAAGTCACACCCCACCCATGGCTTTTCTACCATCAGTGTCGTCAGGATGTGTTCTACCCTTTAGAACTAGTTCTATTGCTAGATTCATATTTAAGGAATTTTAATGGCGGTTAATTATGGTTTATGATGGTTCAATGCTCTGCATTAGAGATGTTTTTAATGAATATGCATTTTCATTTAAGCCATACTGCGAAAGAATACTTCATTTAAAAATACGTAAATACAGTCGTAAATTGCATTCAAATAAATGAGTTTATTAACGTTTTTGAAACAAGGGATTTGCATAAGTTCCACGTAAAGAGGATAATTCTCGCTAAGATCGATGACCTTTATGAACGAATAGATTTTTATAACAAAGACTTTGTTTTTTTTTTTTTTTTTTTTTATGGCATAGGAGGCAAACGAGCAGGAGGCTCACCTGATGGAAAGTGACTACCACCGCCCATGGACACCTGCAACACCAGGGGACTTGCAGGTGCGTTGCCGGCCTTTATGTGCATCTCCCCCTCTTGCTTTGATAATTAAATTCCAAAGATCTTTACATTCTGGTACCGTTTCAGTATCTGCTTTCGTTATCGCCATTTAATAATAATAAAAAATGTTTTTGGTATGAAGTTGGCTAGGCTGTTTTGATCAGCGTCACGGCGCCACGGTAGCATGCGTAAGCGATCCCGTGGCGCCCTCCGAAAGACGGTTAGGGTACCGCTGATTTTTAGCAGGGAGTACACTGCCACCCCCCCCCCCCCACCACACACACACACACACACATTTTTCATCACGTGGGGAAAGCGTTTTTCCAGCGATAAAAAAACTGCTGTTTTGATCAGACCCCGCTTTGCCATTGGGCACATTGGTTAAGCGCCCAGGGCCCGCGATCGATAAGTATATGTGATTGTTAATAAAATTAAACCTATACCCTTCTTTATATAGGGGCCCCATTATCTTAATATGGCTACGGCTTCTACGAGTTTAAAGACGATAATGGTTTTAACAAGTGGTGGCACCTGCAGCGGGCTTACTTCACGTTATAAACAGCTGCTGAGTTTACTTCATTCCGTAGCCTAGAATAGGAAACACCGGACGAAGAGTCTTAGTTCTTAAATAAGAATGAAACTGGTCTTTAGTATAACTATCCCATATATAAAAAGCAGAATCTTAGATTGAATTTAAGATTCTGTGCCAATGTATATAATTGATGCTCTGTGAATTTGCGATTAGAGTACAATATATTTTTAATATGATATATCATATGTTAAAGTAAAATATATTCATATTGTAAATTGAATAAATGAGTGTTTAACATAGTTGTTTTTGCTCTATGAGACATTTTCTTACACTGGCTGAAAGAAATGTTTGATGAACAGTACATTTCAGGCATCTTACTGGTATTAGTCTGCATAATTTGTAACTCAAACTCAAACTGCTTATTCAATATAGAAATATTATACTTTCTTATTGATGGTCAATTGAAACAGTCCCACCGGTTCGGAAAAGAAAATACTCTGATCTGAGAAGAACCGGCGAAAGATACTCAGCAGTTTAAAAGAAACTTAACAGATTGTTACTATTGTGTCTAAGTATATTTTGGACACGCAGAAGTTTATTATGGAGACGAATTCCTTGCCACAGGAAAAAGCGTATCCTTATTTTTCGAGTTTATACAATGATTATCACTGATTCTATAAGAAGTATCTATGTTATTGTTAATATGTGTATATTCTCAATAACATAGAACTTCACGTGATCGTGACACAATATATTTACAGTTGCAATATGTTAATATATTGTGACGCAAGTACATTATTGAGAATTTTATGCATGACTACAGGGTAGGTACCTCCTACTCATCATAATATATTCTACCACAAATCAGCAATACTTTGTATTGTCGTATTCCGACTAAAAAATCTTTGAACGAGTGAACTACAGGCACAAAGTACATTATAACATAGGAAATGCAAGGAATGGTTAAATTTAAAAACTTTTAAGCAAAATCAATTATGTATAATTTCAGCTATAGCCTTAAAAACGCATCTTGTACATAGTCCTTGCCTGTATTTTAGTCATACCTAAATAACGTTGATTTACAATAAACAGTAATTATTTGTATTCAACTGTGTTTACAATATTTAGTAAAATGACTAGAGACAATTCAATTTTATTCAAAATTAGTCAAATGACTAATGACTAGAGACAATATTTAGTCAAATGACCAAAGGCCAATCAAATGAGAGCCGAGATAGCCTAGTGATTAAAATGCGTACATGATGACCGATGATCACTGGTTCAAACTCAGACAAGCACCACTGAATTTTGACCTGCTTATATTGGGTTTATAATTCATCTCGTACTCGGCGTTGAAAACATCGCGAGGAAATCTGCATTTGTCTAATTTCAACGACATTCTGCCATATGTGAAAGCACAAACCCGCATTGGAGCAGCTAGATACAATATGCTCGAACCTTCTCCTCAAAGGGAGAGGAGACCTTGGCCCAGCAGTGGGAAATAGACAGGCTGTACATGCCTTTGCTTTTGTTGTAGGTACACGTCCTTCTTATTTTTTGTAAAGTAAAGCCTCTTCTTACGATCATGTATAGAAAAATGAAAGTCATTCAATTGAAGAATGATATTGTTTGCGTTCAACGGTTTCATTCACTTTTACATCATTCTGTTTTTATTTACATAATATATAAACAATGCTTTGTTAAATATATAATTATGTATGATGTAGTATTAAAAGAACAAAGATTGTATGATTGCGAACGTATATATGTATATTAGGGGCATTTCAGCAAAACCTGTATATTTATATAAACTGCAATAATTTTAAAGTTCATTGACATTAATCAATTATGTTTGTTTTAATTATTTTATTGCATTTCACTTTGACATTATATTTTTTAATAAAATGTTACATTTTTATCTTTTAAACGACACACTCTGACCTAAATGTAATAACAGTTCATATGCACATATAAATATATGTATGTTAGTATGACTGTGTGACAACATTCGATATCATTTGACTGATCATCAATATTTTTCATGAGGCAGGTATCTGTGCACCGATTGTCATGATAGCTGGTATGCTTACAAAGCCATGACTTCTGCTGTTTCTTTTTCTTCTTTTCCATGCAGTTATCCCAAACGATTCATATGTTCGCATATACCCGAAATTTCAGAACATCTATTCGTCTTTATATTGATAATTTCAAATCTAAGCTCTCCAGTTTTTGCCACCGGTCCTACAAGCAAGCTACAGCTGTCAAAATGACGTCATCAGAAAATATTATCCATCAGGGTGCCTCTTTATGGATGTCTGTCCAATATCATTGGAAAGAGGTATCTAGTAACCACAGATACTAGACAAATATTAGTAGTATTGCTATAGCTACAGTAACATCGAAGCTAGCAGCAATGCGAACTTTGTACCGACTTCTATACTACAACGGCTGAAAAGAGCCAGGACAAAGTCTGATAAATAAGATATATTTTTAAACATAGAACAACTAAATTATTATTATTACTACAATCACGGTATCTTTTTAAAGCTGGAATAAAACCTGGAATCCATTAGCGATTATAAAGCAAAAGCAGTCACGTAAATCATTTTAAACAAAGATATTTCGAAATTCATGTTGACACTGGTAAATATTTTACACTGAAATAACGATCATCATAAAAAATAACCTCATCTGAGTTGATATAATCATAAGGTATCGTTACTTACTTTCTTTAACCAAACAATAATACCTTCAGTGGTTTGTCCTGATTTGTGAAATTAAAAAAAACCTAAAAATTCTAAATCAAGTAAGTAAAGTAAGCAACCCGGCCATAAATCTACAGAACCATAGTACGCTTGAAAAAGCAATAAAATATCAATATTTGGCTAATTTACTCTTCCTATACAATAGCAATAACTATTTTGATGTCGGTCCATATTTACAATAGATAGCAGCTGGAGGAAAACCGAGCACTTGTTTGCAAAGCACACAATCAGATCCAGAAGCAAACTATAAAGATATTATCAGTTGATTCTATAAAACAACGCATGGAAACTGCGCTACCTCACTTCAGCTACTGATTTTAAGTATGCCAGTGGTATTTAAAATTCGCCACATGGGCAATCGGTTTCAAAATTTTCGATACCCTTAAATCGTTGGTCAAAAATGGTGGCAATCAAGACGGATGTCGAAGCTCCAGCTGTTAAAGAAGACATACCACATGACCACCTGTACAAAGTGACCGGTTTATCGTCGACAAATTTAGAGAAATTGGCTCAAGGTATTTATAAAGGTCGTTTTAATTATAATCGGGAATATTCAGCAAGGTAAAACTTTCAATGGTAAATTCAATTGATTATTGAAGGATATATTTACATAGTGAGATTACACGTATTCTCATTAATTAAACATAGTTCAAAAATTAAATTTAACTAGCGGTTAATTTATGCGGCACATGTTTAATCTTATCATGTTATATTGAACAAATATTTAGTATTTTGTCTCCTGTCTTACAATTTAAGCGCTGTTATCGTTGTTATGCGCTATTATGAAATGAAAATAATTAGTGGTCTATAGTTCTACATTAATTTAGTATAAGCACAGAAGTATATCGTAATCATGAGTCATATGTTTTGTTTAACGCGCTACAATCTTTCAAAAACAAACATGTCAATGTTTTTCTTGGTGAAATAACTCAAGGGCAAGACATTAATGAGCTAACAATGTTTCGCGTTTCGTATAAAAATATGAAATCCTTATGTAACGGCTGTGATCATTTCTATTTAAATTAAAGACGTAACTATAAGACACAACTTCCCATAATCCTGTTACAGTTTTGATTATTTAACAAAACCTTTGTGTGGTGAACTCTAACATTTGGTCAGACATTTTGAAAATAAGGAAAATTAGTTATATTGCGCCGGCGCATCGATTATTCCAATAATACATGCGTCTCAAGTCGGTCTGCTTTAACCCGAAGATCTGGACTCTGGCCAAGTATTATCGCGGCCCTCTGAATCTGCAATGTCACTCAAATGTTTATGAGTCTTTGCAATTTGGTATATTTATGGATTAAAGGGCCTTGAGCAAAGTCAGTCATACAATATATTATACTCGTATTTGTGGTCTACACAATCTCACACAAGAATATATTAATGATGACATTAGCAAAATTTTGGTGACAGCGATCTCTCTAAACGGAGAATGGATAATTGTGCTGGGTTTATTCTGTGCTGTTAGTGTGTGCCAAAACACAAATGCACTCATTCTTCTCTTGCTTGTTTATTTTCTTAACATAAATATAAGTCTATTTCATTTCATTTCATTAAAAATTAATATTACAGTCTAATGGTTGTTACAATAGAAGAAATTGTCAATAGACTAAACAAAAATAGTAAAGTAAAGTAACAGCCTGTAAATTTCCCACTGCTGGGATAAGGCCTCCTCTTCCATTAAGGAGAGGGTTTGGAACATATTCCACCACGCTGTTCCAATGCGGGTTGATGGAATGCATATATGGCATAATTTCAATGAAATTAGACACACGCAGGTTTCCTCGCGATGTTTTCCTTCACCGCCGAGCACGAGATGAATTATAAACACAAATTAAGCACATAAAATAGTGGTGCTTGCTGGGTTTGAACCCTAAATCATCGGTTAATCGTTCTAACCTCTGGGCCATCTCAGCTCAACAAAAAAAAATAAGCTCAAATTAAATTTAGTAAAATGAATATATTTGATGCTTTTTAATGGAAAATTACATGGTTAACAAATTGCCAAAAAACTCATTCGTCTGTTTTATGTAACATTATAATAGAGTTAAGATTGATAGATATTTGGGTTGATTTACAAAAAGTTCACTGATCGACTTAGCGACTGAAAATTGAAAAACAATTTAGATCAAATAAACAACTTGTCAAATTTTAATACTTAAAAGCGGAATTCATACTAACGACCTCTCAACCAGAGGAATAACAGACACACGTCATAACAATTAAAAGTAGATATACAAAGTTAGCGTAGGTTAGGTAGCTCCGAATTTTCAAGAGTACAATGACCTCGAGATATCATTATTTAATAGAATAAATATAACTATATTGAAAACGTTTTGTTTATACAAAACAAAGTTGAAAATAGCTAATGAATAAATTATGCTGACGATGAATTGCAAAACGAATTCTCTGGACGAAAAGTTAATCTTCTCTTAATAATCTTTATTCAATTGATGGTAGCTTTGTCTGATCCGTTTGGGTAGGTACCCACTCATCAAGTATTCTACCGCCAAATAGCACCCAGATTTTTTGTGTTCTGGTTTGGAAGGTGAATGAGGTAGTGTAACTACAAGCACATGGGACATACCATCTTAGTTTCCAAGGTTGGTCACACATCGATGATGTAAGGAACGGTTAATATTTCTGACAACGCCATCGTCTATGGGCGGTGGTGATCACTTACCATTAGGTATTATACAGATAATAAACAAGTATTGAAATTATTCATTGATCTGCATACATTATACAATGTTAATTTCATTTTGAAATTACCATTGAGCTGAGATAGCCCAGTGGTTAGAACGCGTGAAGTGAACATCGTGAGGAAACCTGCATGTGTCTTATTTCATCGAAATTCTGCCACATGTGCATTCCACCACCCGCTTTGGAACAGCGTGGTGGAATATGTTCCAAACCCTCTCCTTAATGGAAGAGGAGGCCTTATCCCAGTAGTGGGAAATTTACAGGCTGTTACTTTACTTACTTTTTTTCTGATTTCTTTTAAATTCATACAGATTGTTTTAACTTCAGAGCCAGCATCTGACTTCGAAGAAGCGATCAGTGCTACTGGGTATGGCTGGTTCAACATATCTCTCATGCTCTGCACGCTGCCCGCGTTCTGGAGCGCCGTGTCTGTCACCAGTTCCTCTTCCTTCATCTACACGAGAGCCCAGTGTGATATGGAATTGAGACTCTTGGACATGGGCACCGTTACTGCCATGACTTATATAGGTTTGTTGTATTTTTTCTATATTAATATTATAAATGTGAAAGTAACTCTGTCTGCCTTTCACTATTTCACGACCAAACCACTGAACCGATTTTTTTGAGCAAAATTGAACTATATACAAGAAGGACATAAGGTACTTTTTGCCTAAAACATGAAAACCAACACCCTCAAACGCGAGCTAAGCGCGGGCGAATACTAGTATTTTTAATAAATAAACATTGGTCAAGTGTAAGGTCATAGCCAGACATTTGCAAACGAGGAGCAATCTATAGCCTTGTATAAGGTACAGCTAACTTTAACCTACATATTTAGTTGAAATAAGTGAATGTTTATTAGGAGTGAACTTCTAAGGATTATTTTTGTAAAAAAAATAAACAATCAGAAGCAATTTATAGTACTGCTGCAATCTAGAGCGAGATGTAGGAATAGTGTGTATATGATATCATACTACACATAATCTATGTGTACAACTGGCAGGTAAAGCCTTGTTCACAATGAGAGATAACAATTGACGTCATCACCTGATGTTACAGCATATAAGGGAACTTCGCAGAAAGGAGTAAATACACTAGCTTACTCATTTTTTAAATAATTATTTGGGGGGCGATCCTGGGTAGGCCGATTGGTATTGGAGGAGGCGTGGGTAGGCTTACTGGATAACCTCTCAGATAGAGATGCATAAAGTCAATTAAAATATGCCATAAACCGTCTGCAATTACAGCATATGGTATTATTCGTATTGATTATTGAAATATATCAAATATTTAAGTCCAGTCAAAATTCTGATACTGTTTCAGAAATATCCACCTAGATCTGAGAAGAAAGCTGAGTATTCTATTCTTTCAGTGTAATTATAAATAGTTTTTATTGCATAATAACTATATAAAACTCTCTCACAAATTAAAACATTCACAATTAAAATGCTTATCATTGCATAGCATAAAACAAAGTCGCTTACCGCTGTCTGTCCCTATGTACACTGAGATCTTTAAAAATACGCAATGGCTTCTGATGCCGTTTTCTTTAATAGTATATATAATAATGATTCGAGAGAAATGTGTTTGTATATAATACATAAATAATATTAATACAGACAATATAGTAAAGAACACTGATAAAAGTTTCTAATCTTATGTCGTAAATAAACAAATTCTATAAAATATTTAGTATGAGTATTGGAAATGTGCGAAACCGGGGCGGGTCACTAGTTTATAATATATCATATTATACTTTGCAAAAAAAGATAAGATGTGCAGTTGTTCGAGTGACTTGAAACTTAATTGGTACAACTTATAGTTTTCTTGACGCCCTGAGCGCCTACATAATTCATATTTACTTTCATTATTTTTTCGTAATGGACAAAAAGAATAACAACAAAATCGCAAGAATATTTGTGATAACTTCTGAACTGACCTTCAACTATGGCGGTCCCTATCAAAGGCTAGTGCAGACCCTTAAAATAGATTCATCATTATCATTGATGCAGAGCAATTGAAGAATTGTTCTAATTACTCCATATTGTCCGCGCACAACGCTGGACCGAAGCTAATTACGAGCATGGCAGAGTTGTCATTACAAAGACAATAAGTATGACTAGGTATAGTACGACACAACTTACATCGGTAAAAAACTACTACTGTCGAATTATACAACCAATAAAAAAAACTCCCTATCACGCCATTCAACGCTATAGATTCCCGCGTCAGTTCAAGTGTATGTCAATCGACGTGTCAAATTGACGAATATGTTAGGTCATATGATATTACAAGTTATTATGTTTCGTCACGGTAGCATGTGCAAGCGATCTACCGTGGCGCCCGCCGAAAGACGGAGAGGGTACCGCTGGTTTTTTAGTGGATAAACCCGGTGGACCTGGCGTCCAGGAAACCTATAACCTAACACACACTCCCAATTCCATCACGTAGAGGAAGCACGTAACGCGTTTTTCCAGCGAAAAAAAAAAGGGGGTGATCGGTTTTACGAATTTTGCCGATGCTGCAACTATGTTGTGTCTTACTATACCTTCCTAAATTAATCAAATATATAATGACTAACAAAGACATGTTCAAGCACAGAATAAATACATCAGGCTAAGATAATATTTGGTGTTTTACATACAAACAAGAGTCTTGATCAGAATCACCTTTAGAGTGATATTTGTGGTACGTTTTTGTTTATTTCTGGTAAACAAATGATGTACAGTTAATTTATTTTCTTTGTTTTGTTTTATAATGTTGGGACGAAGAGGTGTGTCGGAACATTATCTGATTACATTTCTTTACAATGTTGTATGTTATTGAAAGAAAAGTGACGGCAAAATACTTAGAATATGTAATTCTTAATCGAAATTGCGACGTACAATTTCGGACAATCACCTCTGAATTATCACGTGCTACGTATTTAGAGCTAAGATGACCCAGTGGTTAGAACGCGTGCATCTTAACCTATGATTGCGGGTTCAAATCCAGGCAAGCACCACTATATATATGTGCGTAATTTGTGATTATAATTCATCTCGTGCTCGGCGTTGAAGGAAAACATCGTAAGGAAACCTGCATGTGACTAATTCATCGAAATTCTGCTACACGTGCATTCCACCAACCCGCATTGGAACAGCGTGGTGGAATATCTTTCAAACCCTCTCCTTAATGGAAGAGGAGGCCTAAGTCCAGCCGTGGGTAATTTTCAGGCTGTTACTTTACTTTACTTTACTTTTATGTACTTGACTAATTTAAAAAAGGTATGTACGGCTTATGAAATATGATAAACTCGTGTTGACCGATTCTAAGAGGAGTCTAGTCTACACAGGACGTATTATTGGGTACAAGTGTGGCCGAAAACATAGTGTACTACCTATTTCTCTACTCTCGGAATAAATTCAGTTGCAGCAACAACAACTTTACGTGCTTTCCGAGGCAATGCATTGTTTACGTGTGAAATTCTCCTTCTCAGAATTTTTTCCTTTTTAGATTAGTCGGCGATTAAAGATAAATTTCCAGAATTTGTATTTATACTGACTTAAAATACTAATACCATCCGTGTACAGAACAACTCTCATATTCGCTTGCGTTCCTTTGAACAGTATCAACGGCTTAAGACAATGTTTTTCATCAACATTTATTGCCAACAATACCAATTGCCAATGAAGCTCAAAAGAGTAACAATACACCAGTATTCTAGTGTATTGTTTGCAATTATGGAGCTAGTCACCAGATTTGTTACATAATTGCTAACAATCTTGCGATCGATTGAATATTACAGAAATACGATTTCAAAGTAAGCACATAGTAATAATTTAACTTTCGAACGCAAATAGAGTTTAGTCTTGTTAATTACTTGCAACAAAGTTATATCTTACCAAATAACAAGTCTGCTGTTTGGTAATAAACTATTTACAATAACCAAGTGTTTTAAATAGATTGCCTAGGGTCTTTGAGTGCATAGATTACTTTGTAAGGGCAGGATCAAAATGAGGTAGAGATTTGTTGTTGTAGGTACCACCTTCTTGTTAGATATTCTACCGAAACAGCAGTACAGTAGTATTGTTCACGGGGGTCATAACATCTTAGTAACCAAGGTTACATGCCAATATGTATGCACGGTGGTGACCACTTACCATCAGGTAGCTTATCTGCCTGTCATCCACACCTACACCTCACCTCATCCTCATCTTGTCACCTCCTAAAAATTACATTATACACGACTTTTAATATGAAGCACGAGTTCATAATAATAATAGATAAATGAGCTATCTATATAATAGCTTTTTTGTGTTTTATGCACTTCTTCAGAAAATTCCGTGTTGCCTCAAATGAACAATTTTTTTCTTTTATTTCCATTAAAATCATATTCTTAGGTTGTTTTTTTTATAATACCATTTAAATCCTCACGCTTACCAAATCAAATTACGTGAATAAATTTAAAGAGCTTACGTTAATTTGTGCTATTTATTTAATTTTTGACTGGACTAGTAGTTATACTGCTAATCTTCATGGCCTATAAACATATTTTTTTAATATATTTTTTATAAAGGCATAATTTTCAGAACAAGACGAAACTATGAATCCATAAATATACTGTTAAATATAAAATCATTCGTTTTCCAGGTATGATATCTTCAGCGATGCTCTGGGGGTTCCTATCAGACACGCTCGGCCGGCGACAGTTCATGATCTGGGGCTTCTTTAGCTCTGGACTGGTGGAGGTGGCCGCTAGTTTGAGCCAGAACTTCACAATGCTGCTTATAACGCGGTTCTTCAGCGGCTTCTTGTGAGTATCGGTAATATGTAATATTAATTGTGTATCAAGATAGCTGCAGTGTGACAGCAGGCCAGTCTGAATTCCATTAAATACATATTGTACCACAAAACAGCAATACTAAGTATTGTGTGTTTCGAGTTTAACGGTGAGTTAGCCAGTGTAATTACAAGGGACATAATATCTTAGTATCAAAGGTTATTGGCAATATGAGAAACGATTAATATTTGTAACAATAGCAATGTCTAAGAGAAGTGGCTACCACTTTATGGCACTGCCACATTTGTCAGGGTGGTAGCTTCACTTAATTGTAAAATGACGATTCAAAAGTGCTTGCCTACTTGAATAAAGTTTATTTTGATTTTGATTTTGTAATTACATAAATCAGATCAAAATATACTTTATTCAAGTGGGCCTTTAGAGGCACTTTTGAATCGTCATTGAACCTAACACCGGCTAGGTTCTAGGTTACCAAATTTCACCGTGAATCTGTCTCTTACTACTTACTTACACTCACTCTTATAATGAGACCCAATCTGACGATACAGGTTGTAATCTAACGATTTTTTTTAATCTTACGGTGACAAGACGTTGGCGAGGGTCAACAAGTATCAGCTCCACGCTTTTTCATTACCTAAAGTAAATCTATCTGATACGATTTCAGGTTCAATGGTCCATTCGCAGTTCTATTAACATATCTCGCGGAGTTACACCGCACGGACCTGCGAGCACGTGTCCTGCTACTCACAGGCCTCTTCTTCACCATCGCTAACACCACTCTGCCGCTGCTGGCTTGGGCCATCATTACAAAGGACTGGGACTTTCCGCTCTTTGGAAATACCATTGGTAATATTTAAATAATATTTAGCTGGTATAATTTTGTATCTTATATGTCTATATTGGGATAGGCAATTTTCACACTTAACATCGCAACTTTTAAAGTATACGCGTTCAAATTAGCTTATCACCGAAAGTGAATTGTTACTTTTCACGAGAAATTGAGTAAAAAATAAGTTGTCAATTTTATTATTTATCTATTCAATGATTATTTCATTACATCCGTTGTGCTGTAAACAAATAAAACAGCTAAGTTCCTGTTAAAACATAGTAGTTTAACATTTATTTGTTAGTTATAACGTTTCTAACAATTTAAACACATTGTAACTCACTGTTAACAAGGTGTAATAATCTTAATTTGATATATGTACCGCGTGTACATACATATGCATTTATTATAAAGCCCTTAATTTAATATTACAAACATACACTCCAATTTTATTATACGTATATATCAGTATTTTGAATAGAAAGTTACAAGTTTTTTGTTTTGCAGTAATACATTCCTGGAACCTATTTCTCCTGGCTACAGCCATGGTACCTATCCTAACTGGTATCGCATTCATCTATCAGCCTGAAAGCCCCAAGTTCCTAATGTCTCGAGGCCGGAATAAGGAAGCCATGGAGGTCTTTCGAAAAATATACTCTCTAAATACTGGAAAACCACCAGAAACTTATCCGGTAAGGGATAGTGGAAATAGTCTTAGCCGTATAGCAAACGTTGCGTCACTATTATTAGTGAAAAATACTTACTTAATATTTAATACATAACTGTCATGACTTTACTGCCAAAAAATAAGATATATGATATTATAACATCTACCCGTTGTTTAGGTACTACCTATCACATAAATATTCTACCGCAAAACACCAATACGTAATATTGTTGTATTACAGTTTGAAGGGCGAGCTATTTTAGCCACAGGCTTAAGGGACATAACGACTTAGTTTCCATGGTCTAAGTCCCTGTTGAGTAATTTCTTACAGCTTAGATAATGTCTATGGCGATAGTGACCACTTACAATCATACGACTAGTGCCGTCTATAACCTATTGGAGACCCTGGGCATATTAGGAATATGACTAGATAAACAAGGTTATCGAGTTATCTTTATTAGAAATCACATATTTATATTATCCTTATTAATTTAATCTTAGAAGCCCTATCGATCGCGGGGCCTAGGGCACTTGCCCAGTGCCCAATGGGAAAGAGGAGTCTGCATACGACCCATTGTCTACTCACCTATACGAAATAATAAAAGAGAAAACACAAAGAAAATCGAAGTAAAAAATCTTTTCGTTC
This sequence comes from Vanessa cardui, assembly GCF_905220365.1. Classification (NCBI taxonomy): domain Eukaryota; kingdom Metazoa; phylum Arthropoda; class Insecta; order Lepidoptera; family Nymphalidae; genus Vanessa; species Vanessa cardui. The sequence goes on from NC_061136.1 coordinate 13,484,818, forward strand.
CAATTATTCATCACAATTAATATCTTTACTTCAAATACTTTTCTTCCAGATTAAAAAATTAGTAGAAGAAAGATCGGAGCAGCAGAGCCGTGGACTAGCGGCCTTAAGGGAGGGTGGTGCACAATTTGCCCCACTCTTTAAGCCACCCCACATAGGCTGGCTTTTGCTCATATGTTTGACTCACCTAGGGTGTATGTTTGGGTAAATATGTTATTTTTGTCACCGACGTAAACATATATTAAATTACCAAAGGAATAATTATTTCATTTAAATGAAAGCAAATGGGTAGACTGTCCTTCTAATGATAATTGTGAACCTTAAAACATATAAAATAGATGTTATGTCCCGATATGTGTTCCGGCAATACCAATGGCTCTCTTACCACATAAAGTAAACCACAGCGATATAGATTGCTGTTTTGCAGTAGAATAACTTGTGAGCTTCTCCTCCAAATTCGGCCTGTACAAAGCCCAAGCAAAAATTTTTTTCTATCAAAATGAAGACGCGTTTTTTTAAATATTGTTTATAATAGAAAATCATCAATTATTTATCATTCCTGTGTTAATAGGTTACGGAAGAGAATAGAAAGACCCTAGTATTATTAATATTTTTAAATTCGTATATTTGTAGGTACAAAGTAGTAGTTTGGTCATCATAAGCACTATTACTGTTTGTCTTTCTCATTGTAGTTATAAAATTTAAATGCCATTGTCCCTAAAGGTGCCTTAACTCAAAGGTCCAATCAGTCTATGGTTCCTTGTTCCAGGTCAAATACAATACGTCTTTGGTATCCACAATTGGCTGCCATGATAGGCTCCGATGGAACTGAAAGTCTGTGCTCTGCTATCGCCCCTAAACACGTGGAGGTGGAAGGTTGCCTGCCTACAGAAACGAATATGTTAACATATCTACAGACCGCCGTGGTCGGTGCTGGGTCGATGATCACGTATGGGATTGGTGGGGCGATGATAAACAGGTTCGTTTGATCAACTTATTATTTCCCATATCAAAGGACCCAATGAATGGAAGGTGACGTGTCAGACTGGAGGAAAACCGGAAGTACATTGCGATTAGCTGATGATGATGATGATGGTCAGTGGTTTCAAAACTTAGAGCACAATAATATAATATCTGTTCCATTAAAATGTTGATAGTTAATATGCAGCATTCCTCCATTCATGTTTTTCTACTAGAAACTTATTGTTCGTTACTCAAACACAAACAAACGACTGTAATTCCGAATAAGTCGTACGTATTTTTGGATAGAATATGAGATTTTTTCCATCAGGTACGATACAAAGCATTCGTTAGCTACGCGTTAGCGTACGCCTTACCCATACCTAATGATCAAATCTTGGATTATCGGTGAGGCGCTACAAAAAGTTTAATCAATTTTATGGAAAGGGTCAAAAGACTCCTTCCAAGCAATATTTGGGCAATCACCCAGGTCCACCTGGGCGTTTGTAATTAATTCGAGGCTGGTAACGTTTACGGCAGATTTACGAAAATGACCTGTGCGCTTCTGATGAAACACGACCATATGCTGAGCCAACAGCTCCAATTTAACATATCAGTAGAATAAGTTAGTTAGCTAGGAATGATATTTTCCCAATAATATGAGATTATCTGTAAGCTACGGTTATCAGTTGGTACATAAAATATATTAAGCTGAATGATTTTGTTTTAGATGCGGCAAAAGAAAGGTTTCCGGATTCTGTGGGATTTTAAGTGCGATTTTCATTATATCGTTACCATTCACCGGTAGCAGCGCTTTACCAATGGTCGCAATGGTCACCACCGCGATGGCAATCACCTCACTGTGTTCCGCATCTTTATCGAGCATCGCAGTTGATCTATTCCCTACCTCACTAAGGTACGCTTTATTCTATCTATATTCTAGTAAAATTTTGTTTATATATTATACCAACCACACTTTACAGCACCAAACACTTTACAGCCCAACAATATGTTGTCCTTTGTGCCTGCATTTAAACGGCTCACTCAAAATTGACCACCTCCATGGTCGAGTAGTGTGTGCACCGGTTTTCAAAGGTATGCCACTCCGAGGGTTCGATTCCCAGCTAAGTCGATGTAGAAAAAAGTTCATTACTTTTCTAAGTTGTGTTGGGTCTGGGTGTTTGTGGTACCGTCGTGACTTCTGAATTTATTCTATTCTATTCGATACCACAAGTGCTTTTGCTACTTACATTGGGATCAGAGTAATGTATGTGATGTCCAATATTTACTGATTAATTTCAACAGACACACAGATTAATTTGTAAAGGAATGCTGAAATTTAAATGATTCCCCATCCTCTCATTAGTTTTATTTAAAATATATCTATTAATAAATCAAATGGCATGAATGAGCTATTTTGCTATTTTACTCACGAAAGGTAAAAAAATGTAAAATAAAGGAAAATACCGACTAAAATGTTACAAACATATTACAGAGCAATGGCGATGACTACATTTTTAATGAGCGGTCGTGTCGGGACAATCTTAGGAACTGTCATTTTTCCCGCGCTCATTGACTTCGGCTGTCTGCCGCCATTTATAACTATAGGAGCAGTATTATCCCGTGAGTAACTTTTTTATTTACGTTTACTATCTTCATCACTATAATTTACGTCTGTGTTATACGATAATTCTGTGATTTATGAAATGGACGAACTGCCTTTATAAACCAATGCCAAATTTACTAGTTACAATATTTTATTAAACATTGTACCTATGTTGTTATTTTTAGTAAAGTTATACTTTATATTAGATCAGTAAGACATCCTTATAGGCTTCTTATTACAATAATAATTTATTATTGATAATAAAATCAAGAAGCAAAATGGAATTCATATCTTTTTTTTTTAATCATAATCTAGCTCTATCATAATTAAATACTTAACTTTAGTCTAAAACTCCTATACCATATTTTGTTCTTATATAGTGTGTTCGTATTTCACTAGATGGCGCTGTAATATATTCTTATCTATATTTCAGTATGCGGTATATCATGCTTCTTCCTACCAAACACAACACTGAAGAAATTGGAATGAAGCTGGTATTTGAAGAATTCTATCAAGAGTCAAATCAATTGTGATATATTGTGATTATATAGTGATCATTTTTTTATATAAGTATCCAAGACATTTTAGTATAGGATGATGTAAAGAAAACGAAGTGAAATAAAAATATTCCCTTTCTTTATTATAATTTATCGTATTCTAATCTCATTCATCTCAGTCAGACTCACAACTTAACAGTAAATCGGCGAATCATGGAGTACTGTCCCTATTTACAATATTTTACTTTATATATAGCCGAGAACGCATTTTTAACAATACATTTACAATAAAACCGAAAAATAATTTAGCTTGTTGAAATGTACATAAAATTCTTAGGTTAACAGTCAATTAACAGATTAAAAATACATACAAAAGTTTTTATACAGATTAAAAATAATTAAAATATCCGTGTTTTTTTTTTTCAATAACATATCGTTAAAAATGCTATCCCTTACTTTATTAAGGCGTTATATCAGTCTAATGTAATGACTAAACAGCGTTTACATTAAATAAATATGTACTTTTATTACTTATATTATCTGTGACGGATTATGCTGGGTGAGGCACTTGTGCTGAATACATAATTATTATATTTAGACCAGTTAATTATATTTTACATCATAATTACTTCTAATATTTAATAAAAAATAAATAATTGTGAATCTAAATTTGTTGATATCTGTAACAATTATATAAAAGCTAATTTTTGTGTTATACATAAATTGATTTCTAATTTATCTAAATAAAAAAAAAATTCTTCAATAGCTTGTTAGATAACATGAGTTTTATCTACAAAAATTGATAAATTAATAACAATTTAAATATTAGACGCAATGTCGCGTGACATTCGATTATGATCACAACAAAATTAAAAAAAACAGTTTTTAAAATATGAGTGTGTAATAATTCTGTAAACTGGCCTTTCCTATTCACCGATACACCCAGATAAGACAAAGCAAGATCGTTTAATAGACTAGACTTTAATCTTATTGTCAACTCCAATCGCTTTGTCCAAGCAGCACTCTTAAATTCGAGCTTTAATATTAAAACGTAATATGTATAATATAATTAATTACTTAATCGTATAGGTCAGTTAAATTGACTGAGTTACCCTACATAGATTTTGGATTATATTCATACATTCTGAATACAACGCAAGGCACAAAGTTTGTGTGTGGTTTTATTTTATATTACTAACTATAAAACGAAATAAGAAATTAACACGATTGCACTATCATTTTTTTTTTCATACGCATTTACACGTCAAATTGCAGATCTTTTAAATAACTAAACAAATTCTATGGATCGGCGTTGCTCCCACAGAGTTTTGAGATAATTCATAACCTTCCTTTACCGAAATCGATTAAAATGCTTATCGCACAGCCTTCTTCACGTTTAAACTCCGACTTGATACGAATTATGTCAAATTTTGTACAAAAAAAAAAAACAAAGAAAACTTATTTCTTAAATAATTACTCGCTAAAGGTAAGGCATAGTTCATAATTATAAATAGTTAATTACAAATATTTATAGTACATAATAAACTTTTATATACACAGTCTCGCGTAACTTAAAGCCGTGTTTTTTACATATTTATACATTTTAAAATTGTACAAATTGGACAATGGTACCATTCGTGAATTTAAAACAATTTTTAAAAGATATGGACGCGTTTGTCACAATATAAACTACGACGGAGTCATCATTATGATCGGAGAATTTCAACTTAATAAATTGCCTTTCCTTTGTTTTAATTTAGACAAATTTAAATGTCACTACCACAGATAATAAATATTTTGTGTAATGTCAGAATGATATCTTCAAAAAAGTTTTCATTGCAATTATTACATTTAAGCTTGAGAAATAAATAATTATTAATTGAAAACATAAATTTTCCTTCCCTTTTAATATTTAAAATTCATCCATTGAGTTAAATAATTTTTTTTTTAGAGAAATAAAACGTAATCAAAGTAATATTATCTATGGTAGTGACATTATAAAAAAAATGAATTTGACAATTTACTTATAAATAAAATAATTGTTCACACATTTTTGTTATATAATAATCCAATTCGATTTTTCTTTTGTTAAAAACATAATTTGGTCATTTTCTTCTATATCATATTCTGTAAATATATTGTCAAACATTTAGCAAATGCATTTTATTTTTGTTTTACAAACTTGTCTATTGGAATTATAATTTCCATATACATACTAAATTCACAGTAGTAATTTCCATATACATACTAAATTCACAGTAACATTGATCACTTTGATAAAATCAGTGATAATCATTGTATATGCACTAGAAGTAAGGATAAACTTATAACGCCAAGTTTCCGACTCCGCAAAGTCAATAGATCCTTCTTGGGGCAAGGTATCCGTTTCTATAATAAAATTCCGCAGAAATTTTTAACTTTGCCGTTTAGTAAATTCAAATCGTTTGTTAAAAATACATTGTTAGAAAAAGCATACTATTCGATACAAGATTTTGTAGATGATAAAAAAGCGTGGAGTTAATACCTGTTGACTTCCAAGCAGGATACATAAATTGAAATAATTGTATTTAATTAACATGACGTTGTATTTTTTAAATGTTAAAAAAGAGTAACTACTGAGTTTCTTGCCGGTTCTTCTCGGTAGAATCTACTTTCCGAACCGGTGGTAGCTTCACTTAATTGTAAAATGACGATTCAAAAGTGCTTATAAAAGCCTACTTGAATAAAGTTTATTTTGATTTGATTTTGATTTGAAAATAAATAAAAATATATTCCAGTGTCGATTGATACTAATGTTGGTTTGATAAAGTTATAAATTATCATGAACAAAAAATATAGACAACCACGCCCCATTGGGCTTCAAACACCATTTCTGTTGATTTTTCACTTAGTGACACCAAAATTGACAAGAATTTCCTTGCCACTGAGTAAATAAACTTGAATTTAATCCTTAGATCCATAAGAATCCTTATAGCGTTCATTACACTTTGGTCCATTTCCACATTTAGCACTTCACTGATACACCCAATAGTCTTAGCGTCAGCTCGGAGGAGCTAGAAGTACTTCCAACCAGCACGGACAAGCGGTAACGTCCCGTCTCGAGTATTTCGGCCCCCAGCCTTTCGCGAAGGATATCCTCACGGACCTGGGGTCGACGGGGCCCACGTGCGGTAACGAAATGGGCGGCGGGGGGGTCGAAGGGTCGAATATGCATAGGCAATGTCCTGGGGCGACCCTCCACACTAGTAAGGCTTTAGCCGCGGCCGCGTCCAACGCTGGAGAGCTGACGAACACAGGCTCTTGGCTCCGGTTGTAGAGCCAGACCCCGTCCGTCTCCAGGGACAGGGTCACGCCTAAGCCTATCTTCGCTCGAGTTTTCCGCACCTGGAAAGATATTATACATGTTTATTTTCTTCATACATTATTTTAGAAGCGAAACATTTGACATATCATTAATAAAAAGGGTTAACGAGTCATAAATTTGAATAAAACCATTAATAATCGATATTAATATTATAAATGTGAGAGTAACTCTGTCTGTCTGGCTGCCTATCCCTCTTTCACGACCAAACCGCTGAACCGATTTTGATGAAATTAGGATATCATTCAAATTGAACTTCAAGGGACATAGACTACTTTCATGCTTAAAACATGACAACCAACAACGAAAAACGAAAGCAAATCCCCGGGCGACTACTAGTTTAGTATAAAAGTGAACGAGCCTACTTCAATAAGGATAATAGATTGCATTTGAAGAAGCTTATATTTAAACGATATAACGTTGAATAGAAATTATGTAACGTGAAACGTTCGTATCATAATCACGAACTGTTCAACTCCGTAACAACATTAATTAAAGATAATTAAACACTAAGTTACGAATGATTTTTCCCGTTACAACATTAATTATAAAATCTCAGCAATCATCGTATTCAATATATTCAATTATATAGAAGCTATTAGTTAAATTATAAGCGGCGTATGCGCAGCGTGTAGGTATCTCGAGTTATCGCTGAGGTTATCTGCGCGCGGAATGTACAACGTTAAATCAATTTACATAAATGCAATACGCACAATTTACTGCTCAATCCGAACGTAGAAGATTTATTTTGACCTATTAAATATATCGGCTGGCGACTTTCGAAATCGATGAAATTTAATTAAGAGATATTTTGAGATTTAGATTGTGAGATATTTGCAAGAAACGTCTGGACTACTGCATCGCTACTGCTTCTTATTTAACTAACATAACTTTATTTTTCAAATTTCTTGCCGGTTCTTCTCGGTAGAGAATTCTTTCCGAACCGGTGGTAGCTTCACTTAATTGTAAAATGACGATTCGGAAGCGCTTGTAAAAGCCTACTTGAATAATGTTTATTTTGATTTTGATTTTTGACTAATTCTACATCACATCACTATGTAGTATATGTGTATTCCTTTGAAAGGTGAACGATCGAATGGTAAGGAATGGTTATTTCTATCAGTGCCAATGGATATTAGTGACTACATAACATCAGTTATAAATAAGAAATGATAATCTATACATTTGATCATAGTGAATATTTAATGATTATTTCGATTGGATTAATCGTGTTATTATAAGTGTAGGTATATTATTTTTAGAAAGCAATGGCTTCCTGTATTTTATTGCTACTAATGGTATTAACATTTTGTGAATGTAACTTACAATTTATATACATATGGATATTTTTATGTGGTAGAGTATTTTGTTAAAAACTTTTTCATTTAAAAAACTAAGAGCTTCGTGTTTTTTTTTTAACACATTTGTGTTCCTTACTATATACCTCCAGCATGATATCGAACTTTGTTTATCTGTGACATAGATTTTTTTAGAACGAATTTTAATAACACTAGCACTGGCTGGCTAGTTTGGAGTAAACTAAATAGAAAAAAAATAAGCTCTTGCATAATATCTTGTACCAAGTGAACACATGAAATAAAAAAAATGTGATTTCTTAATTCGCAATTAAACTACACGATACTGAGTACATAATTAAATAACAGCAAAGCAATCAGTTTATTGAATTGATAATGGAGATGATTGTAAAAAACCGTGTACCGCATGTCTGAGCGCACGTACGCATGCGCGTTGCGGACGATTCGAATCACGTATGAGATTTTGGCAAAGCCGACCGTGACCGGTTTGTACGGAACCATTGTTTAGAAGCACTACGAAATCCGGCAACTATTGAATGTGTCAATCGCTACGGTACCTAAATAATCATTTGCGGGGATACTAATGCTTAATTTGGAAATAATATAAATACAGTCGTTATATACAAATATAAAATAGTTATATAAATTTAAAATAGTTATACAAATTTAAAATAGTCTCTCCCGGTTCGTACCCGACGCAAAGCTGTCCATAATGACTGTCAAATCCCCTCTCTCTAAGGCCATAGCCAATGTCCCTGATTAAAGCAAGGAATTTGGAAATGATTTCTACTTTCATAGCGTATACTTAGACTAGGCGTGTGACTAGCGTTGTTGAAAGGGCTAGCCGTGCAAGTTTGACCAGTCTGCAATAATAGATGTCCTAATTGGTACCGACAGAATCTCATCCAGAATTTGAAGATGTCGTATAGAACGGATACGAATGGCACTTAATATGGTCGCGTAAAGTAGCCAGTCTACCAAAAACGTAGATTTAAAATAAAAGTATATTATATTATATTTACTTGGTGATAGGGCTTTGTGCAAGCCCGTCTGGGTAGGTACCACCCACTCATCAGTTATTCTACCGCCAAATAACAGTACTCAGTATTATTGTATTCCGGTTGAAAGGGTGAGTGAGCCAGTGTAACTACAGGCACAAGGGACATAACATCTTAGTTCCCAAGGTTGGTGGCACATTGACGATGTAAGGAATAGTTAATATTTCTTACAGCGTCATTGTCTATGGGTGATGGTGACCACTTACCATCAGGTGGCCCATATGCTCGTCCGCCAACCTATACCATAAAAAAAAAGTAATATTACCTGTTCAACTTGCGGTTCCTTGCTGTCGAGTGCGTCAAGACAGAGCCCGTGTCTGCCGGCGCACGTGCCGCCGAATACGTCGACAGCGCGCACGCGCACACTGAACTGCCGGCCTACCCTCTGGGTGAGCTCCCAGTACGCTAGTCTACACCACTCCGATTCCCAGCTTTGACGCTCTGAAATGAAGGAATAAACTAATTATTTAATGGTCAACAACAGCCAGTAACTTTCTTCCCTTTGAGGAGAAGGTTTGGAACATATTCCACCACGGTGTTCCAATGCGGGTTGGAGGAATATACATGTGGCAACATTTCTATGAAATTAGACACATGCAGGTCTCCTCACTATGTTTTCTTCACCGCCGAGCACGAGATTAATTATAAACACAAATTAAGCACAGGAATATACAGTTGTGCTTGCCTGGGCTTGAACCCGCAATCAACGGTTAAGATGCTCTTATTAAATAGTCAATACAAAATAATCATAATAAAAAATTGTTCCTTTATAATATTACGAAACCTATAAATTTATCAAAGGTACATTATTGAAATAGTGTTAATTACTCATTCTTTTAATTGTATTGTTGAATTTATAAATATTATCTTGTTATATTAACCTATATTAAATAAATCAATATTCAAATAATTATTATATGTTTGTGTGTCAAATTTATTTACCTAATCGTCTCTTAAAACAGATAGATACGCGCACGGTAGGTACACCTTAGCGACTCCTAAGTCATTGCCACTCCCTTTTTATTTAATGGGAGGGGGAAATAAATGTAATTTCTTAAAAGCAGAGTGTGCTGGTGTTATTTAAAAATACCAGCAATTATTTTAATATGTAATTCTCGATATTGATAAATTTAACATCACTAATGATATGTCGCAAAAATCTCATCATTTTTCCAAATTGAGGCTATAAATTTAAAATTCCAGAAAGGGACCTATGTATAATATTTATTGTACGAAAAGTATTCTTCCTTATAAACACATAACACACAAATTCGGATGCACTTTAAGGAATATTTAGTACCTCTATAAGATCGAAACTTTGTCAAACGGTGTCACAACTTTTCGTCAGCCCCAAGGAAGTCGGCTGTTGTTTATTTACAAAGTTTATCGTTACGTGAGAGCTGAAGGCGCAAAGTACGTAGATGTCAACAGCTTCTCAAATAACAGTGTATTTCAGTAAAGTTACGTCACGCTATAGCTCCAGAAACTTGGCGCAAAAAGAGGTGACAGTGACGAACTGTCACGCCGAAACTCGCCAAAAATTTTAACTTCAAACTTAGATATGATGTTATTTCCGACGAATATTTCATAAGACATACCATGCGGATGTTACAAATGGTGTGACAATAAATGACTGTTCGTTAATTTATTAATAAAACTTTATCAGAACGATAGAAAATGATTAGACTGATTAGGAAATCGTTATCGGAAATTTTGGAAAATACTTCATGTATCATATTAATGGTATACGAAGTTTCAACTGTAAAAATATGGTAGTAAAAGCTATGACATTCTCTTCATATATAATTCTTGCAGCCACTGTTACCTGGCTTATATATGAATACTGGAAAGAACATCGGTCCAGTGCGTCGATGGGTAGACCAATCTAATACGTCATTGCTATACAACGAACCAATTATTAGACATTTATTTAGTTCTTTTTAGTTGACGGTTTTAATTAGTTGCATAATTTAATAGGGATGATTGAGAAATAAATCCATTTAATTTCAAAATAAAGAGATAACTACAAAATTTGCAATTTTACAACTTTTGATTCGATAGATTTGATTCTATTCGTTTATTACCAAAGATATAAGAAGATACTGAACGATATCGCTTGTTAATAAAAGATAAAATGTTATTTTTATAAACGGAATCGAAAACTGATTGTATGTAAACATTCTGTTGCCAACGCTACACGATTATGACGGGGAAATATGTCACTTTTGTTCAAGGAAAAATTTCCCAAAATATGTTAGTACATTACTTGCAATGAACTTTATATGAAACTAACCTAGCAGTTCATAGAGGTAACAGCGACCTGGGTGATTTTTTCGCCTATTTTACGTGTCCTTTCTATCACTTATATAAGTCTGTATAATTATATATTTTCAAAATTGTCATTTATTAATCATATGTTATGATCATTGTATATTATTGAATGTAAATAAATGCGATTTTGTACATGCTATGTACTTATAGCAAAATTATTACATATCTCTCTAAAATAAACGCTACAATTACACTTAATAATATTCTTGATAGCTGTAGTATTTGAATAACTGAATATATATCCCTATGTATGTATATAAGACATATATATATTTAACTTAACATAATACCATCAGGTGTCTGACAAGTCCCATGAAAAATGGTAGCAGTATAGCGTAAGCCGGCGCCAGGCTGGCGGGCCGGCAATCGATCGTCAAGGTTATACCACGAGACACGTTCCTAACACCATGACGCCATGATTCGACCTGGTGGTATAAACGACCCTGGTACTTCGGGTTTCGATTGTAAAGTATTAAAAAAAGAATTATAACAATTGTTTGTCATATTAAGTATTTTATTGTTGTTGTTTAAATTTTCTCGTTTTTATTTTAATAGCTTACACGCGGCAAAGAAAACCCGTCATACATCCAAGCGTTTATATTGATTAATGATTAGAAAATTTCAATACTAAGTTTTTATATGATTCAATATCTATGTATCAGTAGTTTCATCGAAATCGGTTGATTAAACACTGATATAGGACGCTAGGCGCAAATCATATCTAAAGGGAGCTCGGGCGCGGTTCAAAGACCTCTGTAATTGTGTATAATTAAACTTCACAACCTTCACGTTCGGTGACGTTTTACAGTATTAATTATAAATGCTAACCGTAGCTTTTTTAATGGGATTAATAAAACCTACGGCTATTATCCCACAGCTGGGCTAATTCTCTCCATTTGGAAACGATTTGCAGCTTCTACCACTACCACGGTCGTACAGCTAGTGTATCTTAATATATATAATACGAGCGGCCCGCCTCAGCTAACTAAATACTTAAAAAAATTTACTGAAGTTGTGGTGAAATAAAACTGTGGTACCAACCTTCGCCGTCAGTGGCGAGGGAGCCCGTCGCTAGCCGCTCATGGTCCGTCCTCCTCGCGTCTTCTGTAATCTCGCCATGTTCTGGAATAGAGTGAGTTTGAGTTAATTGGGAGTTACTACTGAGTTTCTTGACGGTTTTCATTAGTAGACCTTAAGGGCCCTCGCCCACGGAGACTTTTTGTAGCGATGCAGTCGCGCGTTTCGTAAAAGCGCGACAGCAGCGATACTAACGCTCGTTAGTCGCATTTGCAACGCGCCACACCATCGCAACTGTATCGATGCAAACGCGCGGCCATGTCGGACGACATCGGGGAGAGAACGTTGGGGGAATGGCGCGTGAGTAGAGAAACGAGCGAAACCACCAAGTAATCTCTCTTTGTTAAATGGGTGCATCCAATATTGACGCCGGTTTCGTTGCCCTCGTTTCGGCTGCTCACAAAGCAGCACCAAAGACAACGTGACTAATGTTGGCTCAACGGAGTCCATCTTGCAACGTTAGCGATCACCACAGGCAATTTTGTGCCGTTACTGAATCGCATTTGCATCGCGACAGAAGCGCGACAGTATTGCGTTGACATCGCGACTGAATCGTGGTTATGTGGGCGAGGGCTCACTGCCAGCGATCGCATCGCGACTGTATCGATGCGAATATGCGACAGCATCGCTACTGCATTGCTACAAAAAGTCGCCGTGGGCGAGGGCCCTAAGATACTTAATTTATTACAAATAATAGTATCTATACTAATTTCTTTGTATGTAGGGGTAATCTCACAAACATATATATGTAGTTCCAACATATATCTATAACGTATACTACATTATAGATATACCTAAAATGACTAACATGTCCAAATAAGTCAAAAGCTTTTGTGTCGAGACTCTAGACTCAGAGTTCAAACAAGAAAATATTTTATTATTCCATTTGCATGCTATTTCCTTACGTTACGTAAACCTGACTCACGAAAACTCTAAATGGGTCTATAATTTAAAGTCTGTCTTTTAACGTAACTTGTAAAAAGAATTTATAAATATTATTATTCAACGTCAACAGTGTTTCGAAATATATATTGAATTGAATAAATATTGTAAATATTTATTCCTACTACTTTGTAATAGAATCAAATGAGAAGCTTCCAAGTGGAAACAAAATAGTTTTAGTAATATGGTATATTCCAATTATTTCTAACTGGTAACACTTTGTAGACAAAAAAGTAACATAATAATAACTATCATTGAAACCAAGACCTCAAAATATGCAGCCATAAAAAAAATCACTATCAAATATTTGTAAAATGTATAAATTGAATCAGCTTGTCATATTTTTAATAATGTATATTAAAGTACGTCATCACAGGTAAAAATAAATTGAATTATAGAAAATATAAAATTTTCCAGAATCGATTATATAAAAAACGCCGATAATTTAATGTAATACTACGTGTATTACATTAAATTATCGGCGTTTTTTTCATAGTTTTATGACATTTAGCAAAAAAAAAAACTGGATAAAGATTTGAGTAAGTTGCGATTGAAGTTGCAAATCCATATACTTAATTGAGATCCAGCGGAAATCTCCTCAATTTTTTTCCCCAAAAACAAGCAACTAACATTAGCCAATACTGGCAACCCTGATCACAAAGCATAAAAATAATACTTAATAACTTTTGTTCTCATCGAAATCTGATACTTGTCTCGACTTGATATGGAAAAAAAAGTTAAGGCAAGTTTGACGGAAAAAAATTAGGTTATAAAGAATCTTGGACCAGTATTACTAGTTCGTAATGACATCAGCGCGAACACCTGCGGATAGATGTGGATTTGAGATGTACGGAAACCCTTTCGGTATTTATATTTCGGTATATTTTTATATTAAAAATGATACAACGTTCAAATTAAGAGGGCTCTCTTGAGTATAATAAATGTTTGTAATTGCATGATTTTTAAAGCAATCAAGTTATATAATTCTTCTACTAGAATCGGAAATTTGGAAGGTTACACTTTCCTTTCCTCAGATTCAAGAAAAACTACAAAATGAAGTCTTTGCAGTCGTGTCAGATTTGGCCATCTCACTATTGTAATCAAAATCAAAGCTTTATTATAACAATATTTGTTACAAGCTTTCTCATTTAAGAAGATTAAGTTCAATGAAAATCTTCCTACAGTTATCGCATAGAGTTTACGTTTGCTCGCGCAAACACTTTCGCGCTTATGCGCAAATGGTTAGTTTCCTTTGGGCGGAAATCGACCAAGAGAATCATACTATTATAATAATCATTACTATCATAACTATCACTATAAAAAATCTGTATATATATGTTCAAATGTCACGGAATATTTCTCAAATGATAAAACAGTACATATGGTCGAGCTAAAAATATACTCTATGATTTTAATATAAGTTACTATGTAAAGAGGTTTTTTATTACTATAATTGTATTAAGGTGGAACGAGTAATTTGTTCTATGTAATATTCTTTAAGTAGGCGTGTCTTTACTTACGTCCGTATAATGAGGTAGATTAACATACTAGAGATCTTATCGATATGATCACCGACCACCGTACACATGAGTGTTAATTTATATATACAATAAAGTTAAGCCTTGTCTGTACATTCGAACAATTAAATAAGCTTATGGATATGCTTGTGTGGTATATTGGAAAACATCACATACATTACTCTGATCCCAATGTAAGTAGCTAAAGCACTTGTGTTATGGTTATGGAAAATCAGAAGTAACGACGGCTACATAAACACCCAGACCCAAGACAGTATAGAATATTAATGAATTTTTTGTATATCGACTCGGTCGGGAATCGAACCAAGGACCTCGGATTGAAAAACCGGTGTACACACTACTCGACGAAATCGAAACATTTTAAATACACGTGTTGGTACGTATAGTTATAGAGTTTGGATAAACAAAAGCGGAATAAACTCTTCGGATTTAAACACTGTACTAGCATGCTAGTTACCAGCACGACTCCTTAAAAAATAGCCAGGCGTTAAAGTAGCTCTAAGACCAAACCATTGATCATTGGTCAAAAAATGTTCTATTAATAATAGAAATCAATAAATTAAAACTAATAATACAATATGTTATGATAACAATAAAGATAGCTCGGTAATAGCATATGTTTTAACAGATTAATGAAAACAAAAGTCTCCACGTGTATTCTGTTTATGTTTAAATGCATGCTTCCTCTACGTTATTATAATATTTAAACTATAACGCTCGTGCACTTGAAATTATATAAGTTAGTAATTGTTTTACTTTACGAATATTGTTCTATTATTTGGGAACGTTTATATTGTTATATCCTATTGCGTATGTTAGAGATCACGTTTAGAATTGTATTTTAGATCGTTTAAATAAAGACGTAGAATTTACAGGAGATTTTTTTAGAAAATGTACTTTAACCTTCCAAAGAGAACAGAAACAAACTGGGCGGGTTGATATACTTCAGTCATTATCATTTAAATTAAAAATATACTTCATACAAGTAGGCTTTCGAATCATCGTTTAACAACTATATTAAGTGATTAATATAGTTGTTAATTCCACTAGAATACTAATTGTAAATCAATATTATTGCTACGAATATATTTCACATATGACATCCAACGAGATCTTGTAAATGCTGTGAAAAATATGTAAGTAAATACACAATTCTTGAAATGATATTTTGAAAATGTAACATCGTGTATCTTAAAGTTTATAGAAAAGCGTATCAAAGCTTTGCTGTAAATGTTTGATACACAATACAAATCTGGTATAAAAGTCGGTAATAATATGCAATGGTATGTGAGATACACAGTTTAATCATACATGCCCCTGTGGGTTGATAACCCCTCTTCGCCAAACAGTAATTCTTCTAAACGTTATTCCGGTTTAATTGGTAAATGAACCAGTGCAAAATAGTCATAAGAAGGGACAGAACACCTAAGATCCTGAGGAAAAGAGCGCATTGATGGTGTAAAAAGTTTCTATTGAGACCACTTACAGTTAGGATGGTTTGCCATATGCCTTGCCAAGTTAAACAATATGTTATTCCAAACAAAGTCATAAAATAATATGACCCTGAATGGCAGAATATAATTGAACGATACCTATGTAAAATATACAGATATGACACGATACGATTTGTGTTTATAAGACCGTAATAAATCAAGCGATGACGTAGCCACCTAAAGGCACACCTCCGTAATAAACATGCCAAGGGCCGATCGAGTGTCACTCGCTCGTTAGAACTCGGAAAGCACTTAAAAAAATCATCCTTGCTTCGATAAAGTCAGATGGACGCATTACCGCCGACGGTGGCTATCGACTTCGCTCGCCTTTGACTGTAGCGGGTTTGAGATTAAAATTAAGTGTGATAAGGCGACTGAAGGTGAACGAACGAGCTATGAACCAGCTGAGTAATTTGCTGTCGAATTATTTAATACATTTTACCTATATCCTTTAGGCGTAAAATAATGTTGTCTTTTTCTTTCGAATGTAAAATCAACACTAATAGAGAGAGAAAACATAGATTTATAAGTGAGGCTGTGAGTGTTTACTGTATGTATGATTGACTAATTGCCTCGTAAATGTATTCGAACTATATTAGATTACTCCTTAATACAAAAATTTAATATTTATAATGTAGTCTTAAATTTTCGCGATTACACATTGAAATAAAACTAGCTATAACGGATTTGAATCGCGTATATTAATTATTTTTGTTGTTCGTGGTCACTGGTAGAGTCTACTCGTGACCACGAACGCTGTAAAGTGCTCGAAACGTCGGGATGTTAAAAATAATTAATATACGCGATTCAAATCCATTATAGCTAGTTTTATTATAATATTGATATCGTCCAGGATTTTGAATGATGATGATTTCAAGTTGTTTGTTAATTTGCAAAGCCACAGAAAACACATAAAACTGTTGGTCTCGCCTCTCATTTCTCATCCAACATGTCGTCTTCCATTCAAGCGCTAATAAAAGACCAGCGCCGACCATGAGGATGTCATCATATAATAAATAACAATTAAAATAAAATTTACAGCACCGACGAAATATTTCATTCAATATCCCCTCGCCTTTAGTAATAATGATCCTGCTATGGTGAAACGAGAATATGTGATTAGCAAACATCTAAAGAGTGTCGGCAAAACAAACACTGACCAGTTATATTTGTGTCAGGCGAGCGGCGCCGGCGCCACGATAACGTGACGATAACGTTAATGGATACCATCGTTATCGCGACACTCAGCCGATACCCGCGAGAAGGGACTGAATCACTTAAAACGGAGAACACGAGGCGACAATATATCCCCTAACGTCCTTGAATAAGGTCGAAAATCTTCTACCCAGCGTGAAATTTATGAGCCGTTCTGAGACCGGATCGGTGTAAATGGAATGAATGAGTTCGGGGAAGCACGTGAGAGAGATCGTAATGGATTCGATCGGAATGTCAATGTCAACTGTATCTGGGAACGGGATGGGACCGAATCGTGCCCATCCATTCACCGAGCGCGTGGGGATGAAAGCCGATGGAAGCTTTATCGGAAGAATTACATTAGGATGCGAGCGGAACGATTAATAACGTCGGTCGTTTTTCAGTGCTAATAATTTCTCATTGTGATAAAACGATACCCTAAAATATTATAATTGCCGAGGTGTGGCGCGTACAGAGGGTTAATAAAGCGTAGACAGTCAAATTAACTTCGCAAAGTAGGGGAGGAATACGTCTCGAATCCCGGGAAACCCTATGATGAAGGCTGGAAGGGAATCCCGCAATAGTCAAGTTTTGCACCCCCGTGCGGGAACATCGATTGTGGGAAACGGTATTTCCTGTGACGTATGGGATGAATCGTATAATGGAAAATAAAAAACGAGCATTAAATTAATAGACCAAGGAGTTTTTATACATTGGACTCCTCGAGTGACCATTGATTCGAAACATAAAGAATAACAATGATTAGTCTCGGCATGTCCGAACCGCTTTATGGAACAAGATTCTCAATTAGCTACGGAACTAAAATAGAATGTTAGGCTCAAATAAAACAAAACCTTAATGATCTAAGTTAACACAATGTCAGATGGTTTTAAACCAAGCGAATATTTAGTAAAGTATGTGACGCTATTGGCGATGTTAATTTCACTATTATTAACAATAAAATCAGACATTATTATGCAAATTTCATTAATCGAAAATCAAATGCTATTTTCGAGTACATTCTAACGAGAAAAACAAACAAGTAATTTCTTATATCAGTGTGTGCAATAACTACATAACTAATTAAAAAAAAATTCCGCCTCTAAGAGATTATATTATAATTTAGCGACTCGTTTTTTTTATAAAATATTTGGATGGACCACCTGACGATAAGTGTAATTACACCAGCTCACTGATCCTTAAACCGGAACTCAATAATACTAAGTATTGCTCTTTAGTAGTAACGTATAAAATGCACACAGAGTCATGTTACCAAGTATACTGTATGTTGTATGTACTCAAGCATCTGTATTGATAATTATGATCTTTGATACTTACAACGTAAATTTAAATATTGTATTATCCGCGTGTCAACACCAAATATCAAGAAGGGTATCTATTAGAAACAAATATATCTCAACAGGATAGCGTCGCATGCGAAGGGAAGAGAAAAAAGCCACTGATGTTTGCCGTAAGCATTAATAATGTAGTTTAAAGATGGCGGTCGCCGTTGGAATGCGCGCAAGCTGAGAGACCAGCTCTAGGGCTGCGCTGTCGATATTATTTATTTTAATCGAATGATTTTTCCGGTTCAGATACATAGACACAACGCAACACATTTAATATTCAGATTAATTTGGAATCCTAATTACTTCATTATCGTTTTTTTTATTATTCCACGCGAGTTTAGATTTTTTTTATGGACAAAACAATAGGTACGATAGATAGTCTGCATTCTTCGTCCGAGATATAAGCAAGAATATTGATTAAGACAATAGTATTGTCGATATTCATCGAACATCTACAACATTCTTTAGCATATTTATCACGCAAGGCTGCGTAGTCGCCGCACAGCGCTGTGTCGCTATTTAATTAACAGATAACTATGTTTGTTAAAAGAAACAGCGCGTTTATCGCTTTTTAGGTATATTTTTAATGAGAGATAATATTTTCGTTGTAATACAGTTTTCTAATAGTATTTGTGAGACGATACGGCGCGATAGCGATATTGGAATAGCTTATCGTATCGTGAGATACAAACAAGATTGCAAATAAAAATACTTTTAAATCAACAGATCACATTTAGACGTGTAAAAAATTAATTGTGTGTGTGTGTAAGTGTCAATGTCATTATATATGTATGGCAATTAAAAATGTAATAATTTGTATTTGATTTTAAAAAGTAATCGATAAACAGCACATCACTTCGTTTCCCTAATTTCCAGGAAGCGGCGCGGGCGCCTGCCCTCGGTCGGATTCCTTTATCTCCCGCGCTTTTCGACGCCGTCTTAGATCTCACAACATTTTGATTTCTACATTTTCCATCATTAAATACTTGATTTGATAATATTATATTGATTAGATGCTCTGATCTTTAATGTTTTTTATTATACGCTGGCTGTATCGCGCGGTTTCACAATGGAGTAGACCATTATCAAATGACCTTTTTCAAATTATTTTTTGGGTGTTATATAATACTAGGGGGGCGGGAAAATGGACTCCTGATCACAAGTGGTAACCACTGCTCAAAAAAATTGGCAAATTAGGACATTCCTTGCATCACCAATGCGCTACCAACCTTTTGAACTAATATGCTATCCCTTATGGCAATAATTACACTGACTCTTTACCTCCAAACCGAAACACAATACATGACTGCTTGGCAGTAGAATATTTTATATATAATTACTGAGGATATGAGCGCTTTTATACCAACAAAATCGCTAAAGGCTCTATACTGGCCTTAAATAGTAGTATATATTACATGGAATCAAATATGTATGTATTCGCAATTCACGACAAAAACTAGTTACTCTTTAACGTAGTTGAATTACTTTATTATATATACGTATCTAGCAATACATGGTGAATTAAAAGTAATCAATTTAATAAACATTTTGAACTTTGCACAGCTTCGATCGGTTCGTTCAAGTATCAAAATTCGCACAGAAATAATTGAACTACATATTTAACTAAAGATTCTTTATTCAAATAGTACCGATAGCAACAACATGTATTAATAAAATTGTTTGTTAAATGTATATAACATTAAACGTAATAAATAAACTTGACTGTTTCATTGCTAAGTTAACTTATACAGTTCAGGGCGAGAATGATACTGGATTTTCTGTCAAACAATATTCAGTAGCGTTTACGGAAAAATATAATTTCCGAAACCGTTAAAATATCATTCATATATGCGTATCGATATCCGAAATGACATATTCCTGACTTGAACTTCTTCTATTCTTATCAAAGTGAGTGAACCTTGAACTACTTCTATTCTTAATATCAGATTTAGAGTGACTGAACATGTGCACACTTTTTTTAGTCTTGTCACACTTAGTCACCATGAACAAAATTGGTCAGGAAGACATCTTTATTAATATTATTTAGAAAATAGAAAATAATAATTACCTTTAGGTTTAACGTCGTCCATTGCGATCCGACTGTATGGAGGCGGAGGGGTTTCTGGAACAAGATAAACATTAATTAATCGACAAGTAATTAACTTCACCAATTTTTTTTATATATGTTTATTTAAAGAATTGGTAATAAAGCTTAACATTTTTACAAGCACATTTGATTTTTCTATGTAAAGCTATACTGGGGATATCCGAATGTAGGTAAGAAGAACCAACAAGAAACTTAGTACCTAATTACTTTTTCATCATTACGAATATGTGAAATCAAACATCATATCATCTAAAATAAGCTGTTATACTACATTAACTTTGCTAATGATTAATAAACATAAATAAAGACTATTAAACTCAAAGCACAGCTATCGAAAAAACAAAAACCATCTACTGTAACAAAGATCACTAAACTCGAGTCGAAGAATGTTCGTTCCTCGATTCCCAGAATCGTAACCTCTGCGTTACTCGGCCCAGAAACGAAACTCCACTTAAACAAACATAACATCAGGTAGAGCCACTTATGTCCAAGCCTGGATCCCGAATCAAACCCTATATTTTAACCAGGAATTATTGCTATTCTGCTTTTTTTTTTGTCTGTGGTTATTTCGGCGGTAACACAGTAATACAATACTGCGGCTAGAATATTATAGAAGGATGTCATTGGAGCAAAATAAATGCGTTCTAAATGATTATATCGTCGAAATAAAAACTTGGACATATTTTGTATATAGGCCTAATGAGTCTTGATCCTTTCAAATATAATGTAAATTTTAATAATTTAGTAAGAAATGTCTGCTTAGAAACAGCAATACGAATTGTATTTGAATGAATTACACGTACAATCGTGCATGATTTTATCCTATTTGTAAACAAAACGGCACGCGCTGCTGACTGTACCGAATTTCGGGCGCCATTAATATTTTCGAATTCAGAATGCGCGTCGTGAAATTGTCATTTGCGATTCGGCGCCGGCGGTCGGCGGCGGACGTGTGAAGTGTGAATATTTTCGACATGTTCAACAATAATCGAATACAAATAAAACGGGCACAATGAGACTTTATAGCGAACGCGCTGCGCTTCCCAGAAGTTTTTAACGGCGCATGCGCAAGAAATTTCTAAACAATCCCCGAGTATGCACCTGCATATTGAATTATTATGACATAAAATTACAATAAAATTATTATCTGTACACACGTAAATGTTCTGTAACAAAAAGTTTGCAATCGTAGACGGTTTGAAAAAAATATAGGCCGCCAATCATGTATGGACGAATTGAAAACAAATTTAAAAAAAACCGAACAGGCAGGCTATGTTGATATGTAGATGATAAAACGCACATTCGCCTGTCCGCTCGATTGAAACCCGACACTGACAAATCACAGGACCTCGTGATTGCCTATTAAAAGTTTCAAGCTCAGACTGAAATACTTCAGATGACTCACAATGAGATTCCAGCCAAAGCTGAAAAACAAGAAAGCAAACGTAAACGACCCCACACGCCTAGCGTGCCATCGAGAAGATATAAATAATATTACTTGTTGACTTTGATATCCGCCTGTCCATCCACACCGACGACCGACAATTTTTACCTCTAATTATTAACTAATAGAATCCATTTTCGATTAACTTCCCAAAACCAATATACCACCTTTTCGCAATAAAAATACAACGTAATTATATGTAGAGTGGCGTGACTAAAACTTTCAAATCTATTACGTCACATACACCCCTCGTTCATTAAAGAAAAAAGAACTCTGCATCGTTAATCATAAAGTACATTTAATTAAGAATTAACATCACCTAATGCAGGACCTAAACCAGTAAACGAACTAAACTGCCTCATATGTCGAAGGGAGCACGATTCAAATTTCAATGCACTAATATAATGTATCGCGTTTCAATTTTATTTAAGTTACGAGTTATTGAATATTAAACCCTATTTCTGATCAGATAAGGATCGTAATTATTTAACGATGAGAAGGAATTCTAACTGTGCTGTGAGCATGGTGTTATAGTATAAACAAGAATGGAATAGTAGCGGTAGTTAGTTTAAATTGCGAGTAATATTTTATTACAATATCAATAAGGTCTAATATGTTAAGTATAAAAATAGATTATATTATATTTGACGTTAGCAAAACTTTTTATTATCTGTGTCTATACAATACTGTTTTAGAGATAGGTCAAAACTTATTGGTTATTAAGCTAAAATTGCTAATTCTTGTAATTAAATATTTTATTTTAAATAACAATTATATTACAAAATCTCATAGCAAAGTCTATAGGTTTATAAAATGCTTTAATAATTTGCCTGCATTACAGATGACCTAAAAACTTAAATAAATAATATTCCTTATTGGTGGGAAAATTTTGTAAGGACAATATTTGTTATTTCAAATACTTTATCAGTCACTTCTGAAATACCCTTGATTCATTCAAATATTGAATGAAAAAGATCATTCAAATCGGTTCACGAGAGGCAGAAACGAACCTAGAGGAAAACACAGAGAGCCGATGTTACTACGATAAATAATTATAAATAAATAAGTATTGTTCGAATAATTAAAATCTCTCACGACGTAATTGGATAATAATAAATAATCCATCCAAATGATTAAAAAATATCAAGGACACCAGTACTTCCCCGAAATTATTTGGCAAATATTTGTATTGTATTAATATTCTTGACGCTATTGAAACAAAAACTACTAATACCCAAAAACAATAATATACTTTCCAGAACATTCTCTTATGTATGTTGTTTAACTATTAGTAACAATGTCATAATATTCTAAAACATTGCTTTAGCTCCAACGCATGCAATACAAAATAATTTCACTGGAAGTTCTAAATGAATTGATAAACAATTCCGAAATAGATCAATAGCACACTATCGGGCTGTGTACGAGGGGCGTCGGTGATCTATGAAGGAGCATTAATTGCTTTAGCGGCGTACGGAGGCAACAAACAGTTTTTAATACGAAAAAACGTTATACGCACGGATCGTTGCGCGCGTGTGAATCGACAAAAATAGCTCGCCCGAATTATAACAAGTCGGATGGCGCCGGCGTCGGCGCCGGGCGGCCGCCGTGCCCACGCGCCGAGAAACGCGCACCCGGCGTTTTCCCCACTTCGCCGACGATTCCGTGACAATTTTTCTACACTAATTCTCAATTATAACAGACACGTCTGAACCACACACGACAACGACTACCATTTCATATCTCTTTAAAATTCAGAAAACGATTATATTTACAAGCAAGTCAATGTAGCTTTACTTAAACAATCTTATTTGTTCGAGCTTATAAAAGATTATTTCCAATTTGCGTAATTTAAGGATTAAATACGGTTGTAAATATCGAACAGTATACATTATGAATTTTAATTAAATTCCAAATTTAAATGTTATAAATACTTAAAAAAAAGACAAGGAAATAAACTGACAAGGAATGCTGAGAGGCGCCAAGGATGACGTCACAATTGCTAGCCCCCGAGATCGAGGAGGAGTGGCTATAAGAATTCAAAGTCGGTACAAAGTCGTATTTGTGTTAGCATTCCATTTAGCTCATCAAGCTATATTTAATGTAGGCGGAGATTAACTTGTCAATGGACACACCTCATTCGCTGTCCAGCCGTCACATTAATACACATAAGCCTGTACCATGTTTTATTCAAGGTGATCGTCTGCCGATCCTATATACATACGCTTCTTCGCATCCCTTTGAAACTACGACGGTCTTCATATCAAATTGAACTGCAACGGATTCGTCATGTTTAAAGTCGTTCCAAGAAATATTCGTAGAACGTAATTGATACAAGTCAGCGAATTCTCGACGTTCGACCTAGGATACGTCTGTGTAGTTTGATACTACTTCCAATGAAACCTATAGTAAATGCCCTCCTAAAGTTTACAAATGGGAAATAAACTAAACGGTGAGACATAAACAAAAAATAATTAATTGATATAAAATGACGTAAAATAAGCGAGAAATTAATACACGTACAAATCGAAGCGTCGATTGAAGAGTATGCCAGGGACATAGAAGTAATATGACGTCAGAATACGACACTTGGCAAAAACATTAAACATGTTTTTCGTCTAATAAATCTTATGATACTCACTGATTTGTATTATAAAATTTAAATCCAAACACATCGTCGAAATACTCGAAAGGATTTATTCAGAAAACTTCAATGACGGTACCACTATTGAACTATATTTATAAATATAATTTACTACAGAACTTTAACTTGGTGGTAGGGCATTATTCAGATCTAGTCGCACAGACCACTAAATCATCAATTATTACACCGCCAAACAGTAACAATTAGTGGTAGTGTTCCGGTTTGAATGGTAAGCGAGCCATGAAATTATAAGCACAAGGGACATTACATATCAGTTCCTCTGGCGGAATTTGTCTGGTGGCTGGAGTCATTAATATTTTAAACTGCCAATGTCATACAATAATAGTAACATGCTCAATCGTACTACATGTTATAGGCCATAATTAATGACTAAATATAGTATCCACCAATATAAAACTAAATGATTAACGGCAAATAGGTCATCTACCCATATATAAGGGCTCAATTTTTTGATCGAAAGTGTTCCGACACTCTCAAGGCTAGTATATCAACTTCTTTTGAAATCTGATCTGAATTTTCTTAGGTTTTTAATGACTAGGTGTTCTGGCAAATAGGTCACCTGTCTTAGACATTCTCACTAAGAAATATCCGCCTTCAATCTTGGGAACAAAGGTGCCCCTTGTGTCTGTAGTCAGTGTCAATCACCCTTAAAACCGGAAGAACTACAATAAGTTTTGCTAGATAGCAGAATAATATAGGAATCAGATGATAGAATAAGAAAAGTTATGTTTTTGCTTGGAATGCGCTCAAAGCTGACGAAATAGAAGATTTGTTGCAAGAATTACAAAATTCAACTATCAGCGCCAGTAACTCGGTAACTTATATTAATAGCTCCATTAAAATTAAGTATTACAAACAACATTCCTTTCATAGCTATTGATAGTGATGTGTCGAGTACTAGTTTTACTTAGTAACCGAGTACGAATATTTTCTGATTTCTCGATTATATTTCTGACAAATCATATAATAGTTTTTACACGAATTACTCCAATTGAGAATAAAGTTCTTTCGAATTTCGAAAATTCGAATACCAATTTAAGATGAAACTAACAACTTTGCCACTTAGTTAATGGCTCTCTATACGCTATCTAGACTCAGCACTAAAATCGAGTTTCGCAGTTTAATTTTGTACAAATTACCAATTTTTTACCGAGTAAGAAACGAGTACGCTATTCAACTGAGTAAAATTTATCGATCGATAAGTCAAATATGTATATTTCAAGAACGTAGTAGTTTTCGTTTACGAATTATGAAAATGTTCAGCTTATCAATCAAAGAAAATATGATTCAATTATATTTAAGTGAATTATCCAAATTATGAAGGAATTAAATACTGAGCAACTTCAGACAGACTTTCAATTTCAAATTATGGAAGTATTCGTTAAGTATAATTATTAATAGTAATTTTATAAATTCTAAAGTATCTCTCAGTCAGAGTGTCATCTGATCACAACTGAACAGAGACCCGGAATATACGAAAAATTACGAAATTATCGGAAAATAGAACACGATCGCATATGTTAATTAGAAATATACAATTCGAATACAGAAAACGAAATTATTAATAATTTTGGACGACTGTTTATTGTTCTGAAATCAATCACATGCAAAAATCAAACGGAAGATGCTATCACTGCTCGATTTTGTATATCAAATATAGCTAGCATGATTAGAAAAAGATTTTTTGCGAAAATCTCCCATTTCCTGTCATGTCCTTCGCCAATGTCGCCAACAACAATCTTTTGTTGTAAAAACAGCTACATGAAACTGTCTCCGCTAATTTTTCTCCATGAATATTTCCCGTAAATAGAACCCCAGTTACGTATATGGTATTCGTGTTGATCTGATCAACAGTTCAATCGTGACGAGGTTCGCAAACTTAAAATTTTATTAGAGATAAAGAAGCCCTTTCAAACGACGTTAAAATGACGTAACCAAATCCAACTTAAAAGTTAATAACAACTATTGATATGGCCGCCATCCGCATTTACAGTTTACGTTTATAAAAGCCGGCGTCTTAAAAGAATTCATTTACACTCATTAGTAAGCCTTGTGGCTAATTTTTAGTTGACGCACAAGATACGATCGGTGAATTATAAAAGCGGCTTATCTGATGATATCACTTTATGTTTCGTAATACAGTTTCCCGCCAAAGAAGTTCAATTTTCTATGGAAACCATAAACAGTTTTCTTGGTTTAATTAAGTTCATATTAATATGTAACAGTCTAGTAGAACTAGATACTAGTCTGTAATACCTGAATAATACTCATCAATAAAGACAAATATAACTTCACGAGGTTTATTTGGAAAAAATACCAGGAGCTAAGTTGGCAATGGAGTTTGTACAGTGGCTCTACTCTCAACGGTCATGTCAGATTGCAGTACCATTAAATAATAAGAGCAATGGAAAGTACACCTGTGTGAAGAGGCACTGTGGCCTAAATCGTTCAGGAATGTCACTGTTTAACTTTGATGGTATGTACTGGCCATATTGTCAAATCCAACATTGGTGATACCATTTTCAGCAAGTTTTGGAATTATAATTAAATGACATGAACATTGAATGACAATGTCACATTCTGTGACAGCCAATATGTCTAGAAAATCAACAGTAGCAACATTTGAAGACGTCAGATTCGTTTTAATTGGTCAATGAGTGTTGCTTGAAATTGAAACGTTTGACAGAATACGTTAAACGTTCGCGCTAGGTTACAAGATCAAGATTTTTCAAACAAGACTGCGATGAGTCACTTAATTTTGGACCAATTGCAAGATTTATAATAAATTTAACGTGATTGAAATATTTAAAAACACACATATCTGTTGTGTTAACAAAATTAGAAATATCTCATACAACCATTTATCAAATTCTTAGATAAACAAAAATAATCTTAGACATTAATACAAAACTAACCAAAACCTAACGTTACAGATGGTCCTATAGCATTTTATTTGTACGTAATTAATCACTTCGCTTTTTTATTAATAAGCAAATTAATAATACAAATGAAGATACCGGGTATCACTCATTTCCATTCAATACAAGTCAGTAGTATTAAATAACATAAAACCCGCGTTTCCTAATTATACAAAACACCATTGATATTAACTTTGATTTAATTAAAGCGAATGACGTAATATTTGTCCATCTTTATTTTTATATCGTTTCATACATCCTCAAAAGGCCTCTTACAAGTATTGATAATATAAGAAAACGATATTAATCCGGAATCAAATATATGTATGTGTCGTGGCGACGACTGACGCACACCAAAGCTATGTATTTTGTCATTTCTCGACTAGCGCCTGAGATATATCAACAATATACCAAACGATGCATCTAAATTAAGACAAACGACGCAAAATTAGTTATAGGTACTGCAATGAACAGACCATACGCCTGACTATAATTACGAATCTTCATAGACTTTTTTGCCATCGTTATATTCATGGCATAATTCATCAATAGTTCCAGGAAAACAGTTCGCATCTGATAGCGATATCATTTTACGTTATTTACCCATTAATAATTGTATAGTTCAGTCGGCGCCAAGGATAAAGACAATTAAGACGAAAACAACAGTCGTTAGTTACAAACGATCACAGACAAGAGATGCTTTCAAATTTGTAAAGGCATTATCGTGATCGAGAAATGAGCGATCGGCGACACGTCCGCATCGGAGCCGGTGTCGGGGCCGGAGAGTAATAAAGTGAATTTTACCAGTTTCGCAAGAGCCGGCGGCGGGTGCGACCGGTTCCGTCACAGGTGCCGAGTCAATGGGCCGCTGTGACACAGACGGCGAATAGAATCTAGTAAACAGACGCCATCGCCAGTGAGATCATCGATAATTCCGATTTCACGACAAGAGCGAAACGGAAGAAAGTTGTTAAGGATTTCCTTTATTGATTTATCGTTCACGAAAATCGTTCCGAAATTAGGACCGACGAACCAATCACTTATAATGGCTACACGAATTCCTAAATTTTTATTTAAGTTATTGGTCACGTTCTAAAAAAACGCTCCCACAATGTCATTTACCAACTCATAATACAACTTTTGTGATAATACGACCCATTATGTACCTGGCGGACGTAACGAGATAACCATTCACAAATTCTACAAAGCAACCCAAAAACATGACCAGACTACAATAAAACGAGAAAAAACCGATCACGAAAATCGAGTTGAGCTTACGCAGTGCGGCGGTCGTACCTGCGCCGGCGCAGCCGCCCCTCCCCCGGCCCCGCACGGCGCGACATGGCGCCGGCGCCAGTCAGCCGACAAGCAATTATGGCTAAATAAATATCGGCCACGCCGCCGCCTCCAACGCAACGTTAACAGCAGATGGATTCTGCTATATCTAGACGACATCATTAAATGTACTCGTCTCGTAATTCGATAAATTGATGCGGTCGAAATCACCTGGACGCGGATCCCGCGAGCGGATACCGATCGGAGTAGTTTTAATTGGCGAATGTAAGAAAATAAGAGACTGCTTCGATATATTATCGCGTCGATTTACTCACTAACCTTAGGAGCATGAATTTCGTGGTGATCTTTAATCCGGCTAGTCTCTGGCGTCGCGTCGACGCCTGCGCTCGATAAGATAAGGACCCCCTCCCATCGAGAGCGTTCGGAAAGCGTCGTGGTGGATAAAAACATTCACAAATAGAGGCCGGCGGCGGCGGCGTGATTGGCGCCGATCCGCAAACACGCTTCGAGCACGTACTACGCTCAGATTGATGTGCGTGGATTTGTTTTACATTCACTTTTAAGTGCATGCCGAATAACTTCTCCATATGACTCACGTCTACCGAAATACATGCCTGTAAATGTTTTTATCTAACTGTACCGAAGGCTTGCAAGTTCGTTTTCGGCATAAATCTTCGAGATTTATAGCCACTGATACAAATAGAAGTCTCTCGAATGTATTATTCGCATGACAGCCTTAGAATTAAAGCGAGGATGATTATTAATTGCTTAAAATAATATATATCATTTGGCAACCATAAAGACGTATAAATTAAGTGAACCAGGTGCTCGAAATACAGCTATCTTTGATTGACTGTACCTTTTTTACGACACTATGATATGATAAACTAAATAAATTATAAAAAAAGATTCGAATAAATCTTGTAATATACCACAAAAATAAAAATAAATTTAAATGTATGTCCTGTTTATATAATAAAACAGTTCATGAATATATTCATTGACGTATTTTTATAAAAAAAAACTGCAAATGCCAGTTTTGAAGCGAACATAACCTACGAACGTTTATGCGTTGAATGTGCTTGCAGATTTAGTACGAAAACATGGTTATATTTTTATTTACGAAACTACAGGTGAAATTTTTCAATATCGTATGATTACCATTCATTCAAATATGTTACCTACATTTAAACGACGGAAAGAAACTGCATTCAGCAGTTAATAATGCGTTTGTTGAACAATCAAGCTCTTATACCGTATAAGCAACTCGGAGGAACGTCTCAAAGGAATGCCGAGCTTTGAGGCCCGGCGCGTCATCAGTCTGTGGTTCCTGACGCGAAAGTTGACAAAAAACTGGCGACGAATAAACGGCGAGACGGCGACGGGGTAAAAAACCGCGCAGGTGAGGTCCAAACATTATGGACCGACCAAGGAGAGATGTAAATAAAGTTAAATTCGAATCCACCATATACATTGCGACTATATTTAGTAATAATTTATACATGTTCTTAAATAGTATCTTACTTTGTATCCATCTGTTAAACCATATATGAAAAAGGTTGTTACCGCGCAGTTTATATATATTTCAATAAATACTACTTCATTTAAATTTGTAGAATTCATATTTTTTTCGTACGATCTTTTAGTATACTGGCAATACTAAATGTTTAGCTAGTTGTAAGTACATTAGGTACATGTGTAAGGTAAATATTGAAACATGTGATATATATTATCGTGTCAATGAAAGTGAAAGTTAATAGAAAAACGTGATACAAGGATGTCTTGATATAAACGTAAAAGAAACGCTACTTAATAAAAACTTGCAAATAATCTACGTAATAATTATCCATAAATTTATTTACGCTTTTAAAAAAAACTTTTTAGGCTCATTACTAGTTTTTTGCCTTCTTTAGAGTAATTGTTTTTTTATATGTAAAAAAAACGAAATGTCTACATGATTATTTCTGGTGGAAATAAATTTTAAGTCGTAGAATTTGCGATATAAGTATTCATATTTGGAACGAAAAGTAATAATTAAATTTTTTTTTAATTTCGAATATATATTTCGAATCGAATAGAGTAATTTGAAGACACACAAAAAAAAGCTTAAAAATGATCGTTAACATTATAAACTTTCTAAAAGGAATGGTGTAAGCCGAACGAATAATTTTTATTTAGTCTAGCCGGTAGGCGCCGACTGAATATGGTTATACCAACTCGCCAAAAAGATAAACATTTCAAGTTTTTGTTTATACACAAATTTGTACGGTTTCTGCTTTTTGGTCACAAAAGAACAAACGAGTTGGCTAAAAAATACTGCCTTCATTAATTCGGACTCCAAATTAAGCCACAGCAAAAACTTTGCACTTTATATTATTTAATCGTACATGTTCCTATGATTGCATTATCTAGTAAATAAGTTTCCTAGCAATGAACACAAGTAAATGTTCGAAGATATAATAACGGCTGTAGTTAAAATTCAATATTTAGCGACTTTCTTCTTAATTAATATGCTATCCGACATTGTCAACACACCTACGTACTGTTCCTAAGTACGACCGTAGTACGTGGGCGTGGGCGGCCGTGGGCTGCGCGTGAGTCGATGTCATGGACGTTACGACATTACCCAAAACAATTAAAAATGGGGGGTATATCTATTTTTTTTCTACTAATGCTCAATGTTTTGTACGAAACAAGTCAAATAAGTCAAATTATTTAAAGGAAACTAGCTACACATAATTTTTTTGTACAATTTTAACGGTAGATTAATAAAATAAGTATCGATCTATGTTTATAAAATGCAAAAACGCGGAAGTTACTGGTACATTAATCGAGTATGAACATAGATCTCGGGCGTATTTTTGTTGATTTTATTGACTTCATCTAAATTCAGGAAGGTACAACATTACAAAGGTCGACATTGCGAGGAAACGCAAGTTTAAATATGTACAAAGGCTGACGGCAACGCCATTGCCTGGCGAATTAAAAAGTTAACGGGCTGCGCGCGCCGGGCGACGCGGCACGGCGGCGCCAGCGCCGTGACCTTGTCTAGTTATCGCAAACGAGTGACCCTCGCAACGGCAGATTAGGTGCTCGTTACATACTTTACCTACGCCGACGCAATGCCGCGCCCGCGCCGACCACGCCGGCGCCCAGTAAGACTAATCTGTTTATATACGTCTCTGAATAAAAACAAGATATCAGCAAACGTCGAGCGCACGTATAAAAAAATACGTCGGGTATTTAAAAAGCAAAAATTAAGTGACCTTTTGTAATTTTGTGAAGAAATACACCACTCGATCTAAGACGACCGCTGATGTCAGTTTCTATAAATAGATGGCTGAACGCAAATGTTTACAATTCTCTCGGGGGATGGAAATATTACTTGAAGCTCTGACGTTAGTTTATATACAATGTTATCGAGTAATATGGAAAGCGACGGCGACGGTCGCTCGGTGCGGGCGCAAGATGACGCCATAATCAACGTAACAACACATACAGAAGCAAATATAGTGGCGATAAACTGATACGAGATAACGATGTACACTGATATCGATGCAGTCCGCCGCGGGGGCTGCGTGGATAAAACAATGTAACGAAATACGGCCCATCGAGCTAGTGTACACGCTCCTTTACTTTGCGAAATCTTAATTAACGACGTCAAGATAAACACAAATAGGTTAGGTCGCGATAAGAGTTCATCACACGACTAACTCTTAAGTTAGAAGCGGCTGTTTTCCTACTTTCTACGCACGGCTGAGGACGGTTTTTCGAATAGAATCTTCGACACTCGTGCACGACACCAATGCAACGCGAGAACCATTCATTCCAAATCACTGTCAACATCGAGCCGGCCATTCACATTTTACGAATTCTTCGTCACGAGGCGAGGGCAGCCGGCTCGCGGCCACGTCTTCGATAACAGGCGCTCACATTGCGGCGGATTGAATTCCACAACCGTACACCGAAGCGAACACTGTGTCGACACATGTTTACTTCACTTGTTGCGCGGGTCAACGTCCGTCACGTACCGGGTTCGCAGAGGCGGCTGAAGTGGTAGGGGTTGCAGCACTGGTGGTCCGTACAGTGCGGGAGGCGGCGAAGCTCGGTGAGGTCTCGCAGGTCCGGGAAGCGGAAGGCTCGGGTGACGGCGAGGCGCAGCGCGGGGCCCGAGGGCCCGGGCACGCAGGGCGCGCCGGCGGGCCCCGCGTCCAGCGCGCGCGCCAGCCTCCGCAGCTGATCGTCGGGCACGGACGGCGCGCCGCCCGCCGCCAGCCGCCGCCGCAACGCGCGTCTCCGGAACATCACATGCCGCCGCCGGCGTCACGAGTCTCGCGGTCGCCCGCGCCACGCGCCTGAGCTGCACTGCCGACACGACATCACTCGCCGCGTGCGGCCTCTCGACTGCCGCCCGCCGGGCCGCGCTCGCGGACGCGGGACGAGCGCCGCCGCCCGGCGCGGTGACGCGGTGACGCGGCCGGAGCGACACCTGCGTGCACCGTTTACCCCGTCGCGCTTGTGCTTTATTTATTTTTTCTTTTAGTGCCCTGTCTCCTGCCGTTCATCTGCCCTTGTCGGCGCCTCTCTTAATCGCTAGATAGCAAACACACGTGTCCGGAAGTTGACTCGCAACGGATACCCTTGTTTATGTCTAAGTTACTTTGAATAATTACTACAGTTTCATACACAAATAGGAACAATAGTACCTAATCTGAAATTTACAATTTACCATTTGATTAATATTAAGAGATTTTCTTTGGGTGTAGAATTTAGAAAATATATTTTTAAATTTTTTAAAACCATTGCTTTCTAATTTAAATGAAACTTAATAAGGATAGTAATTATTCATAAAAACTTAACTTACATAACGATTAACAATTAATAGATTTTATTTTTTTAATTTAAATATGTTTTATTATTTTCATTAAAATTTGCCATTTCTGATACATAGTTCATGATCAGGCAACACATGCCGGACGGGTGCACGGGTCGCGGGGCGGCGGGGCGCTGGCGCCACCGGCGGCGTCAGGTGTGCGCGCGTGTGTGCGTGCGGCGCCACCGACACAGGCTACACCAGAACTTCGAACCAATACTTAAGTACGTATTGGGATCTGACTCTGAGAGACAATACTTTATTTTGATAATTTAATATACATATTTTTTTTAGTGGGTATAGGTAATGTACCAAAAATATGACGATATCCCAGATAGCGTATATAAATTTGATTGCTAAATAAATTAATTACGCTTTTTTAAATTACATTATTCAATATAACTTATGACATTAACATATGTCTAGATATAACAGATTTTGATTTAATTTTTTTTTATGTCAGTCGATTTTTTTTACTCTGTATTTATTTACAGTTATAATTAGTAACTGGAAAACCCAAGTCGGGATTCGCGTTATACGCGCATGAATGTGATAAATGATAATTTGTATGATAAATCTATTAATAAAAAATCTACCTTCTATGTATAAATCTAACTTCTCGTTATTTTACGCCATTTAGCAAAGTCATTAGGCATTTAGAAAAGACATTTTAGCAATTTGCAAATAGGAAATTTAGCAACATAAACGTAAGTAATTTTTCAGTTCCATCAATGTATAATAATAAACATATTTTGCAAATATATGAAAAATAAAATAGATAAATTAATGAGAGCAGTTCTACAAAAATGTTAGTGTTTGCACATTGGACAGGGAATGCGCGCGGCGAGTGGCGACATGCATCCAGCTAATAAATAACAGCGCTAGATAACGCCCGACGAATCTTTCACATCTCATACTCAGTACCGAGAGCTGTCCACGGTGTTGCCATCAGCCATTAGCAGACTCCCCTCAATATGCTTTCGTATGTTCTAATTTTAAACATTTTTGTGCATCAACATGTTTTTTTTTTTGAAAGGCAATTGTATAACAATCGATTTACGAATTTCGAATCTTTATTCCGTTCACGATTTGGATAACAGTCATGTTTATTTAAAAAAAAAAGTTCTATTATGCATTCATTCGCTGTATTTGAATTGTTATTCAGCCTTTTTTATAAATGTGACGTATTTAAAACCTTCATTTAATATTAAGATCTTATAGTTTTTTAATTGAAAAATGAATTTAATTTGTGAACTAAAGTCGCTAGCCTCCTTAAAATGTACTTGCTTACCTTCGGGTAATAATTTCTTGAATAAAGGTAATTTTTTTATTTTAAGTTACGATAAGTTAGCTGTTAATTATTTTCATTGAGTAAATGAATCAAAACTTAATTGTTCAACTTGATAGCTTAGAATGTTACATTACAAAACCATTGATAGGTAATTGAAATAATACAAAATATACTGTAATTAGGCTCACATTTAATCTTAGAGATTTTTTAACAGATAATAATTAATAAATATAAATTTAATTGCACTATATTGTGGAACCTATTGACCTTTATTATATATTATTTCGTCTAACACTGACTGAGATATACGAGTCCCATGGAAGTTACTGATACATACTTACATCTCTGAACAATGAATTAACAAAACCATCAAATATATATAAACGGAAAGGTGGCTCTATCGATCTGTCGCACTTCCATAATCAAACCACTAAACTGATTTTGATGAAACTTGGAAACCAAGTTCGATTCATAGGCTACTCTAGTTCCAAAACGTAAAGAGAAAATGCCGTGGTCGACAATTGTCTAACATGCTTAACGCACTATTAATAGTTAATAATAAGTGAATTGCGTTAATTATCTTTTTTCTCCATGTGTGTAAATCTATATTCATAAATTAAAAGCTGCAAATTCTTGAAGGATTCTCATTAGAAACTGAATTTCTCAGTTAGTTCAATATATACGTAATAAAAGTTATATACAGTTATATCATCATATCTTATATTATGTTTTTTTACTTTTTAATATATTCTAATAAATATGTACTAATATTTTAATAAAGATTTAGATTTTTCATATTCTCATCACCGAATAATTTTTCAACAATTCTCGAACTTAGTTGAATAATTAATTTCCATTTGGATTATATATTATTACTATTAATGAGTGATTTACATCATATGTATTATGTTTATAGTCATTTAATACTTATTTAATATATTTTCTATACAATTATCTATATAAGCTCAAATTAATAGCTCGTAAGCTGACCACGACGAACTATCATTATGCTACTAGTAGTAGTAGTAGATGTAGTTCATCAACTTTCGGATAGATGGCGCTGTTGAGTAAATAAATTAAAAAAGAAAGATCAAATTCAAAATTATTGGATTGATATATTTTAAATACATTATAAAATCTCCGTTCAAGCCGTTCGATTACGGAAAAAACTAAAATATATTAAAAAAACTACCCCATAAATTTACTTTTAAAAGCGCATTTTGTCAGAAATTCCTTGTTCTAATGACATCTTTAATGCACTATTATGTATCTATTATTCACGTATTTACGTTATATAGATCGTTATTGACTTTGTTGATATAATATATGTATATTTTGATGTAGGTATTGTCAATTATTAATTACCGCCTTCATGGTTTTCTGTGTAATCTAAAGGTTTACTGGCAGAGAATGCCTTCAGGCATTAAGTTTAAGTCCGCCTCTAGTTCCATTACTTTTGTGGTGGTCAAAAAGGTCTTGAAACAAACAAATAAAATACGTTAATTTTGCGTGATTCATTGCTGGAAATCAAAAACAATCTTGAAATCGAAACTAGGCACTTAAAATTTTGGTATGATTGTTCTTGTCGTAGAGCTGATTTTTAATTGTAATTAATAATTTTACACAAAAATATCACCTAACGAAGCTTACCAAGTAGCTGCATGCTACAAAATACTTTAACTAATATACCGAAAAATATAGTATGTATTATTTTAAAATACTAAAACTTTTTGTGTGTACCTCTTTTTAATAAATTCTTATAAGATTCTGTTTAAGTTGAAATTCTTTTTTAAACCGCACTCTACTGTTAAGTGTACTCAAAATAGTTAATATTAATACGTCAAATATACTTAGTAAATAGGTAATTAACATTAAGTATAAAGTAATTAATTCAAATAAAGTTTAGGAAGGAAGGAAAATTGTTGTCAATTTAATATATAAATGTATTAGGAATTAGAAGTTGGTTAAATAAGTGTAAATACAAAAAATATCATTTAATAGAAAAATAAAACAAATGAACTCATATAAAAAATACAATAGTATTTAACAAATGAGAGTCATTTTTTAAATATAATAAGAAACGCGATCACTACTTATGTATATACTATACTACTATATAATAGCCTAAATCTTAAGCCCTACATAGTAAAATAATTGCAAAAAAACCCTTAAAAGCCAAAAAAGTATACAAATCTTATTAGCAAACTTCATACCCGAATCACCTATAGCCATCCGTCAAGGTTTTATAAGTTCGTATATTTAACATAACACCAATATCCACAATTCACAGAAGTTCTTATAAATTAAAACGTAATACTTAAAGTTAATGTAGTGATCACATAGCATTCAATATGGCCACGCGTGGTGGCCGACGAATCGAGAATGGCGCGAATTCCCGCGCGCGCTGCTATTTATGTGCGGTCTCGCGAATTTGTGAATGAAACTTGGAGTTACTCGAAGGCCGGAGGTAAGTTTCAGTTGCGCTGAATTACGCATTATCTGTGGTTGTAAGAGCAAAATGGCGATTATATTAATTTCCGCTAGCGTTCGTTACGGCGCGGCGTTTTTGCCACATAGCCGAAAACATTTTGACGTTATATCAGTTTTTGTTTGCAAATTTCGAATTATATTGTCCGCTAAACTTTTCATTATTTTAATATTTTTTTAAAACAAAATGTAGAAAATTAATACCGATAAAGGAAATAGTAAAAATTAAGTTGCCATTATTCGATCAATACTATTGAAATATATAGTAAATATACAGTGAAACCTCGTCAAGTCGAACCTCGATAAGTTGAAAACCTTCAAATTTCGAAAAAATGTTTTATTCCCTTCCCTCCAATCACCAAAACCTCCATTACTCTAAATCTCGAACCTCTATTAGTCGAAATAATCAGTGAGTCTGTCCAAGACATTTTGGTACATATTATCACTCCATAACTTAAAAATTAAATTTTACCTCTATATCTCGAATAAAAAACAAGTTACCGACTGTTATCGATGCCATATTTTTGTATTTTAACTCTTTATGTCGAATCAAATCCGCCTTAGTCGAAATTATCTGAGTCGAAAACTCTATAACTCGAATTTTTTGGCGTCTCCCTTGTTGTTCGACTTAAAGAGGTTCTACTGTAGTATAAAAACAGATTAAATGTTTTTTTTCTGAATGATTGAAATAAAAAAAAAAATATATCAAATTAGTTTTAGATACATACATACTGTGCGTTTTTCTTGTAAAATATCGATAATCAAGATTATTGACTCATTGTGATCGTAATTTCATCTTATTTTTTGCGCTTGATTGTATATACATACATAGGTGCGTAATATCGTCCAAACCATAAAACTTTACTTGAACAATATAAATGTAGACAATACTTCGTATTATAGTTCAACCGAAAAGAATCAATTATTTGCTTTCTATTAAATTTTTCATCAATATAAATCGAGGATTTTCACTAGGTATCGTCACAGAGTGTATTTACAGTTTCCACACAAGGAATAAAACTTAAATAAGAATTTATTCATAGAGGCCCCTACAATTTTCAAATGAAAATATTGCATACAAGTAATCTACTAAAACTAAAATTTTTAAGGAGTTGGAAAGTCTTATGTCATAGAGACCCTAGGGCCAGTTGTGAAACGCGCCAGCGAGGGGTGCGGGGAGGGCAAGACCATTCTTCGCTGTCCTGAGTCGTGCTCAACGGATGTGCTGCGAAAACGCTCCCACAGCCTCTCCGTTTTCTGTGCTGATGGCGGCCATCGCAGGGTTTTTAGTGAGTACAATCTCACATAACCCGACATCCCCCCAGCAGTCGGGTATCTATGAAGAATTTCCCTGCATTAAAAAAAAAAAGAAAATGGGCCGGTCGTAGAAACCTTCTTATCTCTCCTCATGTAGCAATACAAAAACGCTACACACAGGCCACGCACATTATCTATACTAAATTGGCCGGTCAGAAATTATTTACGAGTTGCTGCGCAGATAATATAAAAAGCTATTATCAACAAAAACGGTAACTTAAAGTATTTTACAATAAAAAAATTATGAGATTAAAGTAAATGATAAAAATTATTACAAAAATTAGATAACATCTTATCAAAATCAAAATATTCTTTGTTCAAGCAGACTCACAAAAGCAGTTGTGGACCGTTTCAGTGTTGAACTAAATGTAAAGCTACTAGTACGGAAAGCAGATATTATCAAGATGATACTGCAAGAAACTCAGTAGTCACTCTCTATATTATGAGTTACAGAGTGTGTCAGTAAAGCAAAATAAAATTGATGTATATCCTGCCTAGAAATCAATAAATACTAATTTAAATGATTATATCGTTCACGTTTAATAATAATAATTTAATTAAATATTATTTAAATAAGTAATGTACAATTCACTCATCAAATATTCTAGTGGAACATTGCCGATGTAACGTTAATATTTCTTACTTGTCCACTATCAATATCATAAAAATATGAGCACAATATATAGGTACTACTAATAACAGTTTGATCTTCTCGCCATATCTTAAAAAAATTGTATGTCTCTGACCGAAGGGACGAAAGCAAAATAAATGGAAATAATGCACCATAATGGTATTTTCGAAGCAGACAAAATTTAGTAACGACTTCAAACTCGGTGGTAGGCATGGTGTTAGCCCGTCTGGGCAGGTATCATCATATATTCTACCCCAAACAACTATACTCAGCGCAATCCGGAGTGCATGACCCATTGGTTTTTAAGGTTGGTGACGCATTCAGCTATAAGGCATGGTTAATATTTCTTACGACAATTAACGACAATGTCAATGGGCGACGGCGAAGTCTTATCAGGTGGCACATTTTTAATTCTACCTAGCAATTTAAAAAAAAATACAATCCAAACGCATAAAATTTAAAAAAATATGATAATGTTACCCTGTCTGAATTTCGATGCTTTTGCGAAAAGTGCAATGGTTTCTAATTTTTTCAACCTCTGGTCCGATTAGGCCAAAAGGACCAGAAAAATTATTATTATTATTAAAGTATTATTCAAGTACAAAAATATGGCTGTCATTGGTATATATCGACAGAAACTGTCAAGAAATTCTTAAATCACCTAATCATCCATCCACGGGTTAATGAAACCTATATGCATTTTATAACTAGGTATATACTAATGCTTATTACAATTCCAAGTAAGGCAAAAATTTCTGTTAATTATTAATAATTTCAATAGATTTGATAATTTATTTACCTTTTTACCATAATAATA
The DNA here is from genome assembly GCF_905220365.1 of Vanessa cardui. Taxonomy (NCBI): domain Eukaryota; kingdom Metazoa; phylum Arthropoda; class Insecta; order Lepidoptera; family Nymphalidae; genus Vanessa; species Vanessa cardui. The sequence goes on from NC_061136.1 coordinate 13,525,383, forward strand.
GATAAAACTAAAATCGTTGAAAAACGTTGTACTATTTACCCATTTGCATCTTCCGGTGTAAGTTATATAAGGCTTTATAAAAACGAGTCATTTATAATAATATATTATAATAAGAATACTTTGTTGTATTGACAAATTACATTTTGTCGCATGTGTAAGCGAACGAGCCTCGAACCACGTTGAAGTCTAATCATTACAAGACTTGCTTTGTGAACTGTACAATTGTACATACATTTTCAATGAATTATTATTTATTATATTTATAAGGTTCTCCATGTCATACTATTAGACTAAAGTCTTAATTAATTGTCTTTTAAAAATCATAAGCTTTAATCCTTAATGATAAAATGGAAATTTTCAATGTTTTGTTTACGGTATAATTTCTACACACATTAAAAATTATTACGGTTAGCAAAAAAAGTTATGTATATTTTAGCATTATTAATTTCTGTTAAACAAATTAAGAGTCCAAGTTACTCGTTCCGGTGATTTGAATAAATTTAAAATTGACCATTTACATTTCGGCACACATGTATATGTATATTAACTAATTTAATTAACGAATTTTACTTAATTAAGTTATTAAAAAACACATTAAATTCCTGTGCCTATAAAATCGTATGAAGTACGTCCGCGCTCAGGGAACTGCGGAACACCTGACACTGTTGTTAGAGCAAAACGAACGTGTTAATGAGCGTAAGACGTTAAATAAATGAGTTTCCGGTTTGAATAACATCTAATTACCGAGATATGATGGTTCCTTACAATCGGTAGAATCTCACGGTATTAGTTAGTACCTGCTTCGGATTGGCAGCCGGTGACCGGGCGCCGCGGCGCCGTGACGCCGTGACGCCAGCCCCGGCCGCCAAGCGCCGAGGCGTCCGGTCGCCTCTAGATAACTACTGAATTTTCACTTTGACACAACTACATGATGTACCGTGATATATTTAATAAATTAATAGAGCAAATATAAATAAAATGCCTGCCGAATAGGTATATGCCCGCGTCACAATGGCGTCTTCTGTTCAAATAGGTAATCAATTAAGTCGGAGGAATAACTGATTAATAATATATCTGAGTAAAATATAAGATAATTAATTAAATATTATATTATATTTTTAGTGCCATGCTTTACAATCATAATCACCGGAGATAGACGACAAACTTTTCACCAACTTTTTCGCTTTTTGTAAATCTCGGTGGAGCGGAACTGACATCAAAATCAAAAACGCGGGCTATGTAAATAAAAACTAACAATAACAAGGTTGGTAGATCAAAATGTCATTACAAAAAAATAATGAACTGTGAGGATGTATAAATTGAACCCCTTTTTGCAAAAATATACCAAACACAGGAGTACCAATGAATGTAGTTAAGAGTTTAAAGTGAAAACCTTTTTTATAGTGACAGTAAAGCTGTTAAATTACATACTGTACATGTAACTAAAATATGTATTATGCCGTTCCTGTAAATATTATTTTTACTCCATTTTTTATTGGTTTTATCTTTCAATAATTTTCAATTTAAATTTTCAGTAATTTTACGAATAAGTTGTACTTGGATGTACATTTTTAAAATTTGAAAATAATGGAAAAATGATAAAATGGTGCGAGAAATTTAAAATATGTCTTTGAGTACCTCGAAGTTGTAACCACAGAGGTTTTGTTTGAGTTAGTTTGCGAAAAAGTTTTAATTGAAAGTCGCTGTGAAGTCAGGTGACTTATGACATATTATATGATTTTATTGAATACTACACTGATGATGTTGATGTGTGAGAGAAGTGTCATAAATTTAAAATAACTACTACACGTGGGAATTTAAAATGTCATCTTTTCATTATTTATGCTGGAAAATGTTATACTTTTAAAATGTTTTACTTTTTCTTTATAAATATGAATATAGTATGAGTAACTGTAATTTATGGCCTTTTTTTTAATTACATATTTACAAAATTAAGCATACATGCTTTGTAGCCTATATGGATCATCATACATGATCATCGAAATAATTTTTTTCGGACAATTTAGTTATACAAAACTATGTTTTTAAATGTAACAAAAAACAAACATAAATATATTAAAATTTCAGTAGAAGAAATGATGATTTATTCAAATACATATTATTATTAAAATGAACTTGATTGATGACTTTGATTTGGGTGGATGATAATCGCTCGTGAATCAATCGGCAGGTGATAAATCAAACGGTCTCGCACTGAATTATTCATTGCGGTTTTAATATTCCGGATTTAGAAAAATCGTTCGTGTATTATTTTGGAATTATATTGCAATTCAAACGAATAATTTCTATACTTATTAAAGTAGTTATAGTTATCAAGACAGAGGATGTTTTTATTGTTATCATTGGCAATCAGAAGGAGGCTCACCTGATGAAAAATTGGCTACTAACGCCCTCATCAGACATCTGCAACAACGCATCTACAAGCCCGCCTTGTAGATGCGTTGCCGGAATTTAAGAAATGAGTAAGCTCGGTTCGGAAAAACGTTCGCCGTTCGCTGATTTGACAAAGTGGTAATTTGGAATTCTAGACGGTGTTGAGATTCCAGCCGCTACTGTACTTTTTATTACACTGATTCACTCATACTTTATAATTTAATATAGTACCGTATTGCTTTTTGACAGACCCAAATGCTTGCACAAACCAAACACGCCAGATTGGGGGCCGTACAGAGATTTGCAAGGATTAATATGACAATTAATCTAACTTTACTTTAGTTTTTAATTAAAAGGGATCAGTCTTCTATAACAGGAATTATAATAAATTTTTGTTCATTCTTTTAACATTAAGCTTCGCTTACATTCAAATTATATCTATTAGTTAAACAGTAAAATTAATTAGCGTAACCTTTTATTTCTCGAGAAATATATATATTTTTTTAAGTCAACGTACTTATTAAATTTTTATTAAAAGCATCTACTTGTCTATAGAAATTGAATAATTTTAACTTCAAGATTGGAAGTAATATTAAGTTGTTTCAGATCTTTTACCTTTTTTAAATAAATTTTCTAGAAACTTCTCCATATTTTTTCAAGCTTATTTTGTTTGCTCCGTTGATTCGAATATAAGAGTAGGTTTTTTTTTTTCATTTAATAATATTTCCTAAATAATAAGTCTTCTTAGTAAATCGAAAGATTTAAATATACATAACCCTCGATTTTAGTATCTCTTGGGACTTTTTGATTTTAAATTTAACCTCCTTTTTCAACGAAGATTATAAAAAATATCTATTAATATCATACGACTTTTTTTACACAATCAACCGAAGAAATTTTTAGTGATTACTGAAAAGTTTTCGAAACATTAATTTATTAAATATAAAATTAAATTGAATGCAGCGTCCGCTGTACCCCCATGTCAAAACATATCTAAGTGAAGTTGGCTTTAACTTTTAAACTTTTGAATCTCACTTTGTCAATTTACTAGATTAAGTAAAACTACTAATACCTATACAATTAACGAAAACTCTTTTCTCTTTCAGATATATAATATATAGATAGATAAGTATAGTATTATATGGGTATAAGGTTGAGTTCCGATATGGCGAATGCGCCGCGCATACTTTAATTGAAAGCGAAGTTTTTTCACCGGCGCGGCACACTTTTTTCTGTTATTTAGTATGGATATAACATATCTGTTTATTAGAATATCATTGGCTTGAACAGATTAAATACGTATAATGTTCTGAGATTTATAACTGAGCCGAATATAATCAGAATATACAGTAATTGTGCGTAATACCTATGTGTAGCGCGAGAATACTGTAATGGTTGATCAATTTTTCGCGCCAAAATTTTTTTTTTAAAAATCAGCTTATGACATTTTTTTCTTGTGTAAATCTTGATAACTAATAAAATATTCTTTGTTTTAGAAATAGTCCTTTGTGTATCGTGTGTACCTGTTATGAGAATATGTGTTTGAAATTTTATTTAAATAAACTATTAACACGTTTTAGGTACTTACAATAAGATAATGTAATTTTATTAAATAACAGCTTAACTGAGTGAACAAAATCAATCAATCAGCCGTGAATATACGAATGAATTGTAAGCAATACAACTGTTTACGTCTAGAGGCGAGTGAGCGCATAACATCGCTCTCCAAACATGATCCGCTAATTGAAATGTTATCACCGTTAAAATAAGGTTGTTTTTAGTGTATTTTTACTATATTCGTAGGAGCCGAAGACAGCGCCACCGTGACGACAACGTTTGGCGCCAAATTCAGGCGCCATCTTGTCACATTCACATGATGTCCGACAATAAAACAATTTGGATACGTTCATTTGATAGTCTGATATGCCATGTATAAAAATGTTGATTAATATTAATGTGATTCACTGATACATTCAACATTATCTTAAATGTTTCTTGATTGAAAACGAGGTAAGAAAAGGGTCGTTCTGATAAGTTATTATGAAACAATTAAAAACAAAGACTTGCCACATTATTACTAAATTCTGACAACATTTATTTTTAATAAGCTTATTTATCAATTATTCATTTTGAGTCAAGTTAATGAATGGGTACCTTTGAAGCACAGTTAACTCAATTTTGATGTCCAAAACTAATCTATCTTTCTTAAAATACTATCACCGCGTATTGACAAATCCAATTCCATACTTTAGTTAGCTATCTGAGAACAATTGGAATTCTTGTTGTGGTATTTTCATATCGAGTTACTTTTAATGACAGCGAGGCGCCAATGAGACCTACGGCACCCCTGACTTATTCGTCCTTGACTTCCGCATATACCGAAGACCCGGAAGTCCCCAATAGACAAGGGGAAGATCAATAAGTGATCCCCTAATTTATATTGGAGGCATTCCTGGATGCATCTCAAACACTCATACTTGGACAGGCGGGCTATGAAATGAAAGATAAAGTATCAAACCAATATATTTTAAATTTATTTTTAATAAAATATTTCACATATAACAAAAAATATATAAGCTTTATGTAACTTACTGCATTAACTGCATTACTAAATACTTATAAATTAGTTTCATTCATAATATACCTTACTTACTTGAGTGAGACATTTAAATTTTACTGAAACATGGAAATATAGGGAAGGAATACTTTTTTGTAACAGTGAAATACATAGTAGTAGTATATATTACAAGATTTATCATGTACATTGTTCTGTCTATGGTAACCGTATGAGATTGGGTGCAACAACAACAACAACAGCCTGTAAATTGCCCATTGCTGGGCTAGGGCCTCTCCTTTGAGGAGAAGCTTTGGTACATATTCTACCACGCTGTTCCAATGCGGGTTTAACCGATTGGGTACCTTGCTAGTAATTTTTTCTATTATTACTGAGCTATACTAAGCACTCAGGTCGCTAATGCGATGGCCGCAGCAGGTCGGGAGCGACGCGGCGCAGTGTCGGCCGCCAAGCGGCGCCGGCGCGGCGATACTCTCCGACCGCTTCACAACTTTATAAGCTATTTTTATATTTTTTTAACTATTCATGAAACATATTGGATTCATGTGTAAATTATGTTGATTTAAAAATGAATACTTAGTTTTAATATTCCTGGCGGTTTTATAATTTACAAGAATATCGTCTATGTGGTCAACATAGCAAAGGTATAAAGCTATACGTTCAAATATTCAGTTTGGACTTTCGATGTTTTTTTTAAATAATATGTTAGCGGACGAGCGTATGGGCCACCTGTATGGATGGTAAATGGTAACCATCACCTGCAGACAATGACGCTGTAAGATATTAACTATTCTTACATCGTCAATGCTCCACCAACCTTGGGAACCAAGATGGCTCACTCACCCTTCTAACCGGAAAACAACAATACTACATACTGTTGTTTGGCGGTATAATATCTGATGAGTGGTGGTACCTACCCAGGCTGGCTTGCACAAAGCCCTACCACCAAGTTAAGAAGCTAGTACTATATTATTATCACTTGAAATTGTCATTTTATATATTAACTAGGTACATTTGCAAGACTTATTTGTTACACGATGAATGTATTTTTCTAACGAATGTCTGTTTACCAAAACTTCTGTATTCGTTCCACTCGTGCTCTCCGAATTATGATCTTTCGATTTAATTAAATGTAACGTTAAGATAACACGTGCTGCTGTTTGTGACTCCAATTGACCGTTAGTCGCCTGTCTGTCGCCCGGAGCAACAATACGTAGTAAATATAAACAGAATGCCCTAAGGGTATGTCCTTAAGTTCGGTTTAAACACGAACAACCTCATTGGTCTTGTGAAAAATTTGAAATTACTGTCTGCTTTCATTTTTCAGTTTGGAGCAATAAGAGTTACGGGGTCATAGGTTATTTCTAATTGGTTAAAAAAAGAATTACCTAATTGAAACTGGCATTGTTTATACTTATACAAATTACTACTAGGGTTAACAATAAACCGGGATTTCCCCCCGAAAGCGCGTATGGCTTTGCTTCAGATCTCTTTCGGCCATGTCGGTGTGCTATTCCAACTGATTGTAACAGTAATGGAAATGATATTGGATGAGTTGTCACTTGCTGGAAGAGCTTTGTGCAAGCACATCTGAATGAATTTTATCTCCTCGCAATAATCAAATCTTCTACTACCAATCAAACAAAATGCCTATTATTGTTGTGTTCCGATTTGAGGCGTGACTCAGTGTAATTACAGGTATAAGGGCCTTGATATCTTAGTTCCAAGGGTTGGGGGTGCTTTTAAGGAGAAGTTTAATATTTAGTACTCTGCCATTGCCTATGGGTGGTGGTACTGCACGTATACCTTCTACTACCTATACCATAAAATCACACTGTAAATGTGTCCCATACACATATGTATATAGGAATCTATAGGCTGACTAAGTATTCAAGTATATTCTCTTAGATGGGCCATCGTTACAGAAATGAGAAAATCATCATGAAACAGACGAGAATTCATCACAATTCATTGCAATATTAGAGCCATACCATTTCGTTAAATTCAATAATGTTAAACAAGATCTTGTTGTCTTAAATTTTCGCGATTATTACACATTTAAATAAAACTAATTATAACGGATGAATCGCGTATATTAATTATTTTTAAATATCCCGACGTTTCGAGCACTTTGCAGTGTTACACGATACGCGATTCATCCGTTATAATTAGTTTTATTTAAAAGATCTTGTTGGTCAGAAATTGCATCACAACGTTGTACGGAAGTCAAGTGCAGGCAGCATGAAAAGCATGATGTTAGTTAAGTTAATTACAGCCTGTAAATGTCTCACTGCTGGGCTAATGGTCTCCTCTTCTATTAAGGAGAGGGCTTGGAACATACACCACGCTGTCCCAATGCGGGTTGGTGGAATGCACATGTGGCAGAATTTCAATGAAATTAGACACATGCAGGTTTCCTCACGATTTTTTCCTTCACCGCCGAGCACGAGATGAATTATAAACACAAATTAAGCACATATATAAAGTGGTGCTTGCCTGGGTTTGAAACCGAAATCATCGGTTAAGATGCACGTGTTCTAACCACTTTATAAAGATTACTAATTAATTAGATACCTAATTGCGGTAATTATGAAACAAAGAATGATCGACTTTTTTATTTGTAAATATTAAATTTTGACAATATTGACAAAGGAAATCTAATTTACAACGGCATTCGTTAAGAACTCACTTTACTTCACAATTCACTTCGTACTCATTAAATGTTTAACGATTTTCATGCTTGTCATAATTTAAAGAATGAAATTGAGTTATTCAGTCCGATTTCATTGTTTTATAGTTAATCGCAATCGAATCGAAACAAAATCGTTGCCGTTCAATCGTTTTCGCTACAGTCCAGCTTAGAGAGTTGGAAAAGTTGAAATATAATAGAGATCCTAAATATCGACGTAAATAAATAAAATAGTCTTTAGTAACGATTAGTAACTTAGTAACGTATGAATCAGAATAGAATCGGAAATGTCTTATTATAAGTTTGTAGAATTGTCTCCCTGGATACTGTTAAATATACAAATACACAAAATGTATATTTATTTAATAATATTTTGGAAGATAAAGAAGACATTTTAAATAATTGGAAGATTTTTTTCTCATCTACATTTTACTTCCCCTTTGCTAACGACCTTAAGTGCCTCAGTCAATCCAATGAAAAATATAGTAAATCCAATTTTGTCATTTCATGATCTTATTCAGCGGTAAGTTTTGATTTTGATACCAATTCAAAATGCTCTACTCATCTGATAATGAGTGGTCACCTCTCATTTTGTCATTTCATGATCTTATTCAGCGGTAAGTTTTGATTTTGATACCAATTCAAAATGCTCTACTCATCTGATAATGAGTGGTTACCTCTCAGACATTAATGTCCTATGGAGGAACGATTGCCAAAGTTGTAAACTTTCAAAAAATTTATAAGTAAAATGGATAATTGCCAACATATTTCAAGTCTCCTGTTTTCAACTTATTGTGTAAATATGATACTTTAATGGAAAAAGGTGACATGTGATATTAAGTGTATTTTTAAATCCACAAACAATAATCCAGACATTTATTATCCTTCATTTATGAATAAAATTTATACAAAGAAATCTGTAACGTGCTCTGTCATTGCTCTTGAATTAAACAAAAATGTGAATTTTATATTAATTATAATGAAATATTAAAGCACAAAACATACTACTTAAATATTTATCCTTGTTTACAAGATCTACATTAGACTACAAGCATGTCTATTATTTGTTTTGTAGCAAATGAAAACATCACAATGGTTGGATCTCGTGTCTAGAAGACGGAGCGAGCCGCCCGCACGACGCCCGCCGGCAGGCGCTGGCTTGTCGACACACTTTTGTTTACTAATCCTATTTGTAACTAGGTTTACAACTACATACCCCAACTTCATATGCTTTGTCCAAATAACTTAGAAAGACACATTATAAAACTGTTTCATTAATATTTTTCGATTATGAAAACAGTATAATAATCCATTGTCCTATTCCATCTTTGCAACGGACGTAGGTCATAAGTTATTTCAGGGTTATATACGTATCTGACATTGAATAAGTTACAAATAAAAATATTAGTTTATACTTCTAAAGAAACCCGATTGGAAGCAGACACAAAAAGCTATTCATATTTCACTGTTCCTTGCGTTGTCATTATAATTAGAAATGCTTATAAGTTTATTATTATCAAATGTTTTTTTTTTATTTATTTAAAATAAAAAAGTAATTGTTGTTTTGGGTGCATTGTGCTGAAAAACCACAGGTATACATTAAAACACTAATCCGTTTCATTAAATAGTGTTTCAATTGGTTTCAATGAATAACACAAAAAGTTGCTAAAACAATGATGTATTATATATTGTTTTAATAACTTTTTATGTTCAGTTTTCGTATAATCTGTTTTGTAATATTTCAATTCACTTTAATGATAATTTGGATACATACTTCCGACTGTAATAAAAAAAAAAAAAAAACTTTGCTATAATTTTACTTAAAACATTTTTAATGATCCTGTATTGTAAATAATGAATAGAAAGTTTTAATAGGATGTTTTTGAGCGACACGTGTATCCCCAAAGTGCATCTACTGAGCGTCGCCCGTTTGTCGCGCCTGTCCCGACCGTGTAGGCGCTGTTTACAATGACGATTTGAATAAGACTTTGACTAGTGCTACTTCTTTTTCATAAATAATGAGATGATTTTTTTATAAACATTTACATTCATAAAGTAAGTTTTTTTACAGTAGATAGCTGTAATACTTAAATTTATAAACAAGGCTTTAATAAGAATTTGCAAAATATAATTTAAAAAATAATAATAAGTAGTTTAAAAAAACTGACGCAAAATTGCTAATTAAATCAGATACAAATATTATATTTAAGTTTTAATATATTATAGTGTATTATATCTACATGTGGTTCTATATTTTACACTCATTCTGCACGCTTGTAGCACGCAGTCATCTATTACTTTACCGGCTTTGTATTGTTGTTGCTTGTTTCAGCTTGAAAGTTGAGTGAGCCAGAGTAACTGCACTTGACATCACAAGGGATATAACATCATAGTCCTCAGGATTGGTAACGTATTGACATTGTCATCAATAGGCAACTATTGAGTGGCCCTTTGCTAGCCTGTCTTCCTTAGATAAAAAAACAATGTTTAATAATTATTAATAACTTATTTGAAACAAAATAAACTGCCATTTGTTTTGTGAATAAATGAAACAAGACATCAGTAAGTGTTTCATTTCATTAAAAGGAAACAACAAAACAATTTACGCTTCAAATGTGTTTGCTCTGTTATTTAATATTATGTATCAGTTGTCTCTATTTGAAGCAATAGCACCCCTCCGAAACAATAATTCATTCCGCATTAGTATTCGCTCACGGTGGTGAGTGGTGAGCGGTGCGTGGTGGTCGTGGCGGGTAACAGTAACAGTGAGACAATGTAGTGGCGCCTACTTATTTGTGATCGGCGCGGGCGGTGCCGCGGAGCCGCGACCGACCGCCGCCCGCCGTCGAGCGGCGCCCTGCGGTCCGAAACCAGCCGCGGTCTGAGACAGGGAAGGAAGGCGAATGGGCCTTGTGACGCTTGGAAGATGCAATCATCGTATCTCAGATAGATATCGACAATTTATATTTATTTTATGTATATCATTTTGGCTTGTGTACTTGTGCAGCAGTTATACTTGTTTAAAATTAATTAAATAACTGTTTTATACTTGGCAGGAGAACAAAAATTTTAGGCCATATGCGATTGAAAAAAAAAAGAATAAATATAAATCATAAATGAACTTAAAACAAATATTAAAAATGATTATCATTACATTGTTTTATAACTCGATTACTGAAAGCTTGTAGCGTTCAGTTTGCAAAGAAGCCGCACGCTCTTCCCTTGGAGCGCCGCCGAAAAGCCCACTAATGATTGCCCATGATTTATTTGGGAGCCGTTTTTATTGCTGCCTGATTCTCGGCGAGATGGCACGAAGGTGTAATGCTTGTTTGTGTCGCATTGTTTGAAGCTTCGCGCTCAGGACATTGACTCGGGACAATAGCATTATGTGCATAAATATTTAACCGCTATTTTGTTCTTAGTGTTGATGATTTTTTTTTATCTGACATCCTGCGATTTAAGACATCGTAATTATGTAGTTTATTTTTGTTTAATTTTTTAAATCTTAATAACAAACGAATTTAATAAACTGTTAAGAAATTGGAACAACTTTGTCAGCTTTTTTGCGCTTGAACAAAACAAAAATTGCTCTTATTCGCCAGTGCTGGTAACTATGGTCTACTGAAAATAATTATATGGGTATTAACTACTACTAACTACTTACTATATTCTATTAAATAGAGGTAATTCACAATATGTTATGTTCCATCAAAACATTATTATGTGACATTTTAACGTTATTTCGAATGAATGAATGTTAAATAAATGTCGAAGTTAACTTAACGTGCAATAATGAATATCAAATTCTCATATTTATTTATAAAAGTGGGTACGCTTATTCACTACGATAAGTTTCGAATTGTATAATTCCTTCAGTTTCTAATAATATCGCGCAAATAAGCCGTAACAATTACTTTAGATTACCTAGGTTCTTAAAAATTAAAAATCTTAAAAATCGTCGATGGCAGATGTTTCGCGGATTCTGATTTATATTTAGATGAATACATTCAGAACAAAAGCTTTGACACACTTAATGTGTTTCTGATCAATGTTTCCCGAATTCGTAAATTCGATACTCAAATTATTTTTTTAGATTTGTAAGATCAGGATATGGGCGGCACATTGTAAAATTGCCCCTAGTTATGATATTATAATTAGTTTATCCTTTTGTGTGGTTATCTATCGGCAGATGTTCGTCAGATATTAAAAAAAAGTATAGGTATCATTGTCACGGCACACCTGTTATCCTACAATTATTTTTGAATAAGTCAATGGAAGTTTTGTTTTTTTTTTATTTATTGTAGTGGAAGTTACTTAGGTATTTACATCGCCAATGGGGCTCCAACCTTGGGAGCTAAGACGTTATTTCCCTTGCGCTCGTAGTCGTACTGACTACTCGTGGCGTTTAGTGTTTATTGACCAAACACCATCAGATTAATTTTTAGCCCAGAGGATCGCGATTCAACAGGGAAATGTTGCTAGCATTCTTGTCGCCATTCCTCATATTTGTATATGTCACCGTAAGATTACAAAATTCGTTAGATTACAATGTCTCATCAGATTGTCATTGATTGGATGATTTGTCGATATATTGTGACCTGTGAAATATGATTGGAATTTAACGTACTATTTTTCGCTATATTGTATAGTGTACAGTGTAACAGGCACAAGGGACATAATATCTTGATGACGATGCAAGGAATAGTTAATATTTCTAACAGCGTCATTGTCTATGGGTGATGGTGACCACTTACCATCAGGTGGCCCATATGCTCGTCCGCCAACCTATAACATTAAAAAAAAATCTATCTATATATGAACAAACGAATTTTGTAATCTTACGGTAACATATATATTTAAACAATTCATGTTAATCAATTATTATTTTTATCTTAATTACAAATTTAAATAAAACGCCTTTGCAGTTACCAAACTTACCCTTTTGAAGTTCTAGGTTCAATAAAACACGACGAATTGTTACAATATTTATTAAAGTAAAAAGTATCTACGTCTAATATAATCCAAACGTCCCAGGGAACAACAATATGTAACACGTTTCAGCTGTCGTTGTATTCATTACGTGTACAAACGTGTAAACAAAGCTCATGGCAATATAACGTCCGAAAAATATTTCATTACTTTAACAACTACGTCATACATACTAACATTCGCCAAATCGACAATCGAATATTAAGGAAATGTCAATGTCAAAGTCAAAATTACTTAAATGTCAAAGCCATTTTTTTAATAATTGTCAACGAATAACGGCCATTATGATCGCTTGGTTTAGGCACATTACACAATGAAAAAAAAATAAGAAATAAGGAATAGTCGAATCCAGCAATGGCAGCACCGTTACTCAATTCATAATACAAAAATAAGGAATAATCAATAAAAATAAAATTACCGTCGCGGTGGGAATTTGTTTCATATTTCTTATAGCCAGCCAAAGTGTCGTAAAACTAACAGCATCACGTAAATAGTAGCAGGTATTCAACCGCTGTGATTGGTTGAATATTGTAGCCTATCGACTATTGTGTTTTGGTTGCTGTGCTATTCCTTATCTTTTCATTGTGTAATGGGCTTTAGAGTTACTATGTTTGCAATTTAACTTAAAAATATTAGCAGCTGCCAATTTTCTTTCCTTTCTTTCTTTCCTTTGGCGAATTGGAAGATATGTTCCTGCATTAATAATAATATATTATACAATATAAAGTGCGAAAAATTTTCATGTCACTTTGTTTACACTTCGCGTACAACATTCATTTTAAATAATCAATACATACATATGTAGTTTACTAAACATATTTAAAAATATGTGGATCAGAACTTACAAGCATATGTTATATCTATTATAAGATAGTAATACGGTCTTAATAATATCTTCATACTTCTAACCACCGCCTTATAATATTCGAAAAACTCAGTTCATTTGATATATATATTTATACAAGACCTGCTTGTTTGGTTTTCAATAGAATTTGTATGGTTTTATGTTATTTATAAAGGAGATAAATAAAGTGTCGATCAAAACAATGTATATGCAAGGAATTAGTCGATATTATAGACACTAATGACTAAAAATTAAATTAAGTTATATAGTTTTATTGTTGTATATAGATTACATATTCTATTGAATCTACATAATAATTTTGATAAGGTTATTAATACACAATATAATATTTAAGAAAAAAGTGTTCACAATTACGGACGAATTTATATAACTGTAATACATTTAACATTATTTATCATCAAAAATATCTGACGGCGGCGGTTACTTGTGCGTATTAAAAAGAAATATTACACGTGAAAACATTTAAATCAATCGAAAATGGTAAAATTTTTTTACAAAAACAATTTTGGACCCCATTCTTTTACACAACGCTCATTGACCATTGTCATGAACAATAAAAAAAAATATATCACGGGAAAACTCTTTCAATACAATTCGAGTAATTCGAACATCAAACTGTATGAAAAAAAAAAGAAAAATTCATATCTTCGAAATTTCTTATGCTTTAATTTTTCAACGGTTTAATGCATAATAATTAACAACATCTTAAATAATTTTATACAAGATAAAAATGTTATTATTTAAAAGAATTGCCTACATTTTTTTTAGATTCATACCTCTCAATTTTCATCTAAGTATCGCGGTTCGAAATAAAACACAAATTTTACAAACAACTTGCCTATCTATAAAAATGCTGTAAAAAGTTAATTTAAGTAACTACAAAGTTAGCGTTACAGAAAATATTTCAACATTTTTTCTCTCTTATCAAATTCTCAAACCTAATGTCTTAAACATATTATGTACTATGTCGTATCAAGTTTCAGACTAAATTTTATTATCTAAACTCATATTCTATCCGTGTTATATTAAAATTTTAATTTCACAACATATACATTCCTTACTAATAAACATAGTATAACGATTTTATCATTTCACATGCTCTGTCTCCTTTCTAATGTCAATTCACAAAAGACAGAAAGGGATAGCTGAAACTTTTCAACGGCTATACTATATTTTTAACAGGACCGTACATATACTTATGGTAATAATCATTATTACTATAAATAATAATGCTATTTCAAATTGACAAATGAAAACTATCAAGAACATTTAAATTTATCTCCAATAACAGTACTTGTTGTGTTACTAATATAAAACCGAAAGATTTTGTTCCTGCATATCTTTCCGATCAATTATATTTTGTCAAATTAAACATTCCTGAAGCTTAAATTTGTGCCTTTTCAATAGTTAATGTATTGTGATAAGTTATCTCAGAGGTCACATTGTAACTGCTTTTTTAATAATTTTGAGTAGCTATTAATAAAAATATAGATTCTCTTTACAGATCTATTCAGTCCTGAAGGCATCCCTCCACTTTAAATTATCTATTTACAAGATGTCTTTGTGTGCGTGAGATAAATGTAAGAATTTAAATACAAATTATATTATATTAGTAAATGCACTCTGATAATTTAATGTAAAGAAGCGCCTTCATCAGAGAACAGATCTATAAAGACAATTTATGCGACAATGTTGTGTCAGGATTTCACCAATTCATATTACTTTTAATTTGACAATGCACATTTACTTTTAAAATTGTTATAAACATCACATTGTACATTTATTGCTTAAAACTGTTATGTAATCTTTCTGTTAAAAATACGAATCTATAGCAATTACAAAAAGTGTATTTACAGTGATAAGAAAATTATACGTGCAATTGATAATTTCATATACTTATAAAACTTTCAAATATACCAAATTTAGTATCGAAATTAAGTTTAAAACGACGACCCTGTTTTATAATAACAACAAAACTCATTACGGATGGGTGGTTTTATAATAAAAATATTATATAATAGTTTTAAATCCAAATTTTCACATTTCCCACCATTCCCAAAGTAAGAAGTACAATTATCTTGCCAAGTTCTACCGGATTCTATTTCCTGATCTTCCGGCGATGAGAGGCATACGATCAATAGTTTCGGAACGTTCTCGTGGGCTTGAAGCTGCTCCCAGGGGACGAGTTGAGAAACAGTTCAATGTAGCGATGGTCCATGTTATTCTTGTCTCGTCTCATCGCCTGCAGAGTAAATTAAAACATTTATACATTAGGAGTCGAGATGGCCCAGTGGTTAGAACGCGAGCATCTTAACCGATGATTGCGGGTTCAAACCCAGACAAGCACCGCTGATTCATGTGATTAATTTGTCTTTATAATTCATCTCCTGCTCGGCGGTGAAGGAAAACATCGTGAGGAAACCTGCATGTGACAAAATTTCATAGAAGTTCTGCCAGATGTGTATTCTACCAACCCGCATTGGAACAGCGTGGTGGGATATGTTCCAAAAACCTACACCTCAAAGGGAGAGGAGGCCTTTAGCCCAGCAGTGGGAATTTACAGGCTGTTGTTGTTGTTGTATACATTAGAAGGACTGTCAGAAATAATGCAGTATGAGTAATGATGAAATAAAGGCCTGTCTTGGGTCTGGGTGTTTGTGGTCCCGTCGTTACTTCTGATTTCCATAACACAAGTGCTTCAGCTACTTACATTGGGATCAGAGTAATGTATGTGATGTTGTCTCAGTATATTTAACCTTTCACAAAAATATAAAGATTACTAAACTATTTAAAGAAATCGATTTCAAAAAGGCGATTATTTAATTTTAACTATTTATTTTATTTGTAGGTAATGACAGTGCACAATATATATAGACGTCAGACGAGTGAACATAGTTGACAAGTATTCGATAAATAAAAAGGTTTAATATTTAATTTGTGTATGCATCCTCCATACTCCTAATAAGTAATAATAACAGCCTGTAAATTTCCCACTGCTGGGATAAAGCCTTCTCTTTTTTTGTGGCGAAGGTTAGGAGCATATTCCACACTGATGAGGTTGGTGGATTCACATGTGCCAGAACTTCTTAGAAATTGGACAAACGCAGGTTCCATTTTTGTTTTTTTGTTAATGAAATATATATATATATACATATAAAGACTAAATATTTGTTGAAATATACTCACTCTCATGGCGTCTTCGTGACATTCAAACTCAACGTCCGCTTCGCCCGACGGCCTGCCGCTGTTGTCGTATAGAATATTTATATTCATCGGCCGAATAGGCTTGAAGAACTGAAAACATTAAAAACAATCTAAAATTAATGTTAAATATTTTAATCAATATTATGATGAATGTTAATTTTAATTGAGCTGAGATGGCCCAGTGGTTAGAACGCGTGCATCTTAACCGATGATCGTGAGTTTAAATCCAGGTAAGCACCACTATATATGTATATGTGCTTAACTTGTGTTTATAATTCATCTCGTGCTCAGCGGTGAAGGAAAACATCGTGAGAAAACCTGCATGTGACAAATTTCATAGAAATTCTGCCACATGTGTATTCCACCAACCCGCATTGGAACAGCGTGGTGGAATATGTTCCAAACCTTCTCCTCTAAGGGAGAGGAGGCCTTTAGCCCAGCAGTGGGAATTTACAGGCTGTTGTTGTTGTATAATTAATGTTTATGTTAATTAATTATGCAGTTCGGTAAAAAAGACTACTTTTGTTACGTTAAATGAGGGCATGTTTTTATATTATATTCCCCGTGACGTAGAAGCGACCGCCTATTTAGAATAACACCGTCAAAGAGCGGGAGTGCGCATTGCTTTTCCCGTTCGCCTGGTGAGTGAGCTAATGCATACAGAATCTCAACATTGAAAATGCTTTCACGGTGAATAGTTTTCTTTTGGTACATACTTCGACCTGACTAGTGTATATAGAGTTCATAGTTTTCAATTGCCGATTGAAACCAGTACGCTTGTTTGTTGCAGTATATTTCAAACTCAAACTCCTTTATTCAATATAGAAGCATTACACTTACTTATTGATTGTCAAATAAACACTACCACCGGTTCGGAAAAAGGAACACCCTGACCTGAGAAGAACCGGCGAAAGAAACTCAGCGGGTCTTTTTTTGTTATTTTTTTTGGTCAAATTAATAAGACACATAGTAGTATATGATTAGAAATAGCCAGGAGGCGATCGTTTCATTCCCAAGGTGTGCTATCAAACATAAACTCGCTAATTGTATAGTAACCTTTTGCACACAAACATTCCTTAACAATTTTTTTAAATTTGGCAACAAAAGCATTTTAAACGCTTTCTGGGATCCTGTTGTAGAAGCGTATACATTGCCCCACAAAAGAGTTACTGACTCTATGCAGTCGAGTAACAGGAGTAACAATTTATATTTTGAATTATTTTAAATTACTCGCGGGAAACTCGATGTGGCTCGTTAAAAATAATAGTGTCTAGCGGACCTCCGTTTAACAATTGGCATCATATCCTGTATATGATTTATATTATGAATTATTTTAAAATACTCGCTGGAAACCTGATGGCTTCGTGAAAAATAATAGTGTCTAGAGAACCTCCGTTTAACAATTGGCATCATATCCTGTATATGATTTATATTATGAATTATTTTAAAATACTCGCTGGAAACCTGATGGCTTCGTGAAAAATAATAGTGTCTAGAGAACCTCCGTTTAACAATTGGCATCATATCCTGTATATGATTTATATTATGAATTATTTTAAAATACTCGCTGGAAACCTGATGGCTTCGTGAAAAATAATAGTGTCTAGAGAACCTCCGTTTAACAATTGGCATCATATACAGGGTGCTCGTATAATAAAGTTCAAAGCGCTTACATAAGCGATATCCTGCGGCGTGGCCTTGAAGGGCAGGCCACGCATGTGCACGCAATAGCTGCCTCCGCGCCGCCCGCCGCGCGAGTATCCGCCCCCGCCCCCGCTTCCGCTACTGTTCCCGCCACCGCTACCGCCTGTAACGTGAGACGGATCTGCATGTACAAATTTAAATCGCATTAATATCAACTACATTCACTCAGAACAATTACACGTCACAAATATAGCAAAAACTAAAGTGTAGAAGAAATAAATATATCCTTTGAAAACTTTTGTATATTTTTTTGTTTAATAAAAGAAAACTTGATTTAAATACATTTGCTGCATATACTGCCTGTATATGAGAAATAATAACAGATTACAATGACTTGCTTACACGTTCGCTCAGAATCTTTTCAAGAGTGTCAGAGATAAGTTATCAAAGCTAAACTTATTTACTAATGCAATACTTGAATTTGATGATTCAATAATGACAAACATGACATATGTATGTATATTAGTGATAGAATTGAATGGTATTTTTCGAAGTTACAGTTTAAGAAAATTAATATTTCTAGCAAGTTAATAAAAGTAGTAAATATCTATAGTATATAATCACAATATGGCTGACAGCTGTGTCTGACTTCTTAATATATAGAGTATTAAGGGTTTTACGAGACTAGGGACTCAATATGGTATAGAAATAACGGTATAACTAATACCTCGTCCGAACGAACTCCCCCGTCCCCTGTTTCCAAAGCGGCTGCCATATCTGTCGTTCCTATCGTAGGGCGTGGGTCGGTAGCCTCGCGTGGATTTGAACCCGCCACCGCTCTCCATACGCGATCGATACGCTCGCATCTCGTCCGCTGAGCTCATAAACACCTCTATGTATCTGGAAATGGGAGGAAGATGTAAATACTTTGTAATAACCCAACCAGAACTATGTTAATTGGATTTTAATGTCAATTTTAAATTCGTCGGTAAAGGACGTAGTGTCGATATTAATAGAATTTCATATTTAATATCGACAAATTTTCGCTGTTATTTATGTTTGTATCGTGAAACAAGATCCTATCCCAGAACGCAGTATTTATATTACTTCTAACTATAAGAACCTGATTCGAAGGTCCTAATCCGTGGGTGATCAGCGTTTAAATCTAGAGGAGAGACAAACGCTTAATCCTTAACTATACGTCGGTGATCTTTGACAAGTCTCACAGTGTCTCATGGATGTGACTCTGGTGTATTTTATGTTTTTCCCAAAGACATATTTTGTATAATTCTGCCCTACTGAGTGTAATGGCGCATCCACACATGTCATTTTTGCGCCTTCACTATACTGCCACGCTTGAGTCAGTGTTATTGTCAATATGTTGCAAAAAAATATTATGAATAACATTTTTTTTTAAGTTATAGGTTGGCGGACGAGCATACGGGCCACCTGATGGTAAGTGGTCACCAACACCCATAGACAATGACGCTGTAAGAAATATCAACTATTCCTTACATCGTCAATGTGCCACCAACCTTGGGAACTATAATGTTACGTCCCTTGTGCCTGTAGTTACACTGGCTCACTCATCCTTCAAACCGGAATACAACATTTCTGCGTACTGATGTTTATATATTAACATACAACAATAAAAACAAACAGTTGCCTATCTAGCATTTTTGATTTCGAGCTTTATAATTATTATAGGAGATTTATAATTATTAATACTGTGAAGGAAGAAAAAATTCTGAGCATGGAACTATTCAATGAGTTTCCGTACCTCGAAGCACAAACGGAACCATTAAAAGATTACTTATATCTAATTAGTCTGTTGACTGTTCGTCTCTTAGTAAGCGAATCAATTGACCGGTTTTTTATTTGCAACATTAGTACAATCACATTCTTCAACGAGGACAATGGTCCTCTTAAAAGAATAATATAGTTTTAATAGCATGTGCAGATTTCGATCACGTTTTTTTAGTCGATCTAGAGCTCTCCTTGAAAACTAGTTTTGAAATAAAATAAACCTATGTGGCTCGCCGGAACCACTGATAACAATACTTTCGCAAATCCGTGGCATAATTTGAATGGCGTATTAGCCAGACACGTATGGATGGACCATTAACTTTGTTCAATATTAAATAAATCAAAGTCCAGAAGTCTTCCCGTCTTCGTCTCCCGCCGCTCCCCGCTCCCCGTACCGCTCTCCCCGCTCCCCTCGACCGCCCAAACCTTGGACAACTCAACAACCAATCACGATTGCCTTCCCAGATGCTACCAACCGTGACACTTTATAGAATACCATAAACAAAATTCTATAAATTTTTTACCCATTGTTTTAATTTTCTATTAAGTTTAAAATAAATCCTCATTATTATTATTTTTCAGTATTAAAAGATAAGTAACATGGATTATATAGTTGAATTATGCGACAAAATTTTGTTTCTATAGCAAGGGTTTGGGTGAACTACTAAAATAAAATAAAAAATAACTAAAATGAATGCCTTTTTGTTTATGATATTTGTATATCAAAATGTCATGAGGAGCAGCATTCTAGAAATGCAAATTACATCGTTTATTAGCCCTTAATTTACTAAATTATCCCAAATTTTAATCTATATCATAACACCTCAATTACATGGTTTGGAAACTATGATTTATAGAATGAAGCCCAGTGGGAAATTATAACTACTTTTTTATAAATATCAAAACTTATCCGTAGCACTATAAAACCCAAATTGATACATCAAATAATTATACACTTTATCATATTGTGTAGAAATAAATAATTAAAATTAAATAAAAATTCTATAAACCACAGATTCAAGTAAAAGGGGTCCCATTATTAACCCTCTACACCAATATACTGAAGTTGTGGTGTGCATTGATCTTCACGTGAGGATATTAGGCAATATTGCGGCGAAGACATTTGAGATTTGAGAGAAGCATTAAATACTTAACTTAAATCCACCAGTTAAATAAAAGTGCTTTATTGTAATGATATCAATGATTTAAATCAATTATTTTAAAGACAATTTTGATGAAATTTTACCATTCAATGTAAAAAATGTTACGTAGAGAGATTCATTATTTATTCTCATTTTAATTAATTACTCAGAATTTATATGTAATATAAACTTTAAATGTGATTTGCTGTAATTTCAGTTTAAGCAATAATATTTATTCAGTTAAACTAAGATATTCTATAAAAGTTGCTCTTTATAATTATATTTTCTTTATAGATTATATGTTGACTAAAATTTTTAGCTTAACAATAAAATGACGGAGAAACAAAGTTGCAAAATATCCGCACACCGCACACCACAATTAAATAACTTTCCCCCCACCTGTGTCCTATTTTCTCCCTGTCCCTGTTGAGAGCGTCTTGAGCGCTCTGCTTGTCAACGAAGTATACAAACGCCTCGCCCGAGGCCCGCCCCGTGTGGTCGGAGAGCAAGTGCACCCAGTCTGGGGCCACCGTCAGCCCTGCCCCGTCCGAAGCAGATAAAATCAAGTTACATGGTGCTAGTGTATTCTCATGGCAGAAATTCAAAAATAGACCCTATAAATGTCTAGTGATGTATGATTTCTATCAAATGTAAATGATAATGAAGTAAATAGGATTTTTTAATCAATTAAAATCCAATCAATAACTATGTTTGTTTGGGAGATGATTCATTTTTTAAACTCATTATAAATTGCTTGTCAGAGACCTAGGCCATTACTAATCCCCAAGGTTTAATGCTTGTTTGAGATAAAATCATAAATAATTACCGCTAAAAAACTGCACTATTTCTTCTTTAGAGCAACCGAAAGGCAAGCCTCTCAGTTTAACAACACCTACATCATCAGTGACGTTGGGTATACTATCGAAACCGTTTTCACTTTGACGCATAGCATTCAAAGCCCATTCCATGTCTTGGCGGTCAGTAGAAAATACTGAAACAATAAATATGTACAATTAAACACTGTAATTGACCAAAACATTTGTCAAAGCTATCACATGGAGACTAAAGAACATGCAGAAAACTAAAATATTATATATATTAAGAACTTCTCTTACCTTCGATGTATCTCTTCCCCATGTTTTCCTTGTCTTTTTTCAGAGCCTCCTCTACGTCTTCTTGACTTTGCACCTCGACAAAACATTCTCCTGATGGCCTTCCAGGACGTACTTCAGTCAAGTGAACACCTAACAAAAACAAAAGAAAAACAGATAATTCTGACTTCTATTAAAGTATATCAAAAAAATACTATGAATGTACATCTTCAATTGATTTAATTATATAAAAAAATGTATCTAACGTCAAAATTGAACGCAAACAAAAAAGGAATCGATTGATTGTCGTGCCGCCATATCTATTGAATTACAATAATTACTGTACATCAAAGAATAAAAATATGAAATTCTTACTTACCATCTTTTTCATTCAAAACATTTACGCCGTTTAAGAAGTCGAGGACATCTTCAATTGTCGTAGAGAAAGGCAAACCCCGTAGTTTGATAATGTGGCTACCGTCACCCGAACCCAACATTTTGAGATATGGGACAGCAAATTGTGGTGTAAATTAAATTTACGATATAGAGAAGAAAAACAAACTATTACAGCTGCTAATAACTAGAGGCAATTAGCATTCCACAAGTTATAAATAGATAAAATTTACTTTCGGCGTCGTGAATTTTGTGACGTCTCTTTTGGCCCGCTTTTATCCTTTTTTTTATTAGACACTGTTGGTAGCTAGCTTACATCTTACACTATACAGCCCAATAAACATTAAACTAAGTACTGTATAAGTTTTAAAAAATAATGTTTTGAAAAAGTTAAATATTAAAATCGAATTACTACTCGTTGCAATAAATATAATACCTCAAGCACGATAATTTACAATATTCCTGTCTCAGAATAGAAAATATTCAGTTATTTATTAGCTGTGGAATGTCATGTAATAATTTTTTTATTTTCCATAATAATCTGTTTCTGTAATCTGTATTCTGTATTTGGTTTTAGAATTCAGAATCTAGCATCGGTTTATTGCATTAATTTAATGTAGATTTCAATGTTTGTTTAATGTTTTAAAATATTTGCGTTCTCTATTTCTGCTATAAATAAAACGAACTATATAATTCGGGCAAAGTTTCTTTATATATTATAATAAATATCATTTTGAAGATGACGGTGGACGGTGATGATAAACCCCAAAGGGACCGTGTGTTTATGGATATTTCGATTGGTGGTTTGCCGTCCGGTCGTATAATATTTGAGTTATTTAATGATATAGCACCTAAAACTGCTGAGAATTTCCGCGCGCTATGTGCTGGAGACATGGGTATTGGAAAAAATACAGGAAAACCTTTAACTTATAAGGTTAGCAAACTTACCTCACTAATAACAGTTTTAAGACTGAAGGTATTTAGCTGGTTGCTGGATCTGATTATTGCACCATTTAAAGCAAAAAATACCCTATAACTAGTATGACTCTAATTACTGAAAATTTTGATAAGTTAACTACTGTTTTATCCTAGGGTATGGTCTTTCATCGAGTGGTGAAAGACTTTATGATACAAGGTGGTGACTTTACTCATGCCAATGGAACTGGTGGTGAATCAATTTATGGAGGGACATTTGAAGGTATTGATATAGTTTACATATGCCTATTTTACACAAGTAATCCTCGGAAATAAAACAATAGGCAGAAGCATTTGAACCATTATAATATTAGTATTTGCTTTTGATTATATTCATTCCTGTTTGTTCAGTACTTCAGTACTTTTTGATCTATAATCTGAGAACTTGCCATATTTTTTCATAAAAACTAAAGTATAAACTTATATTTATTAATATAAAATAACTTCAATCATGCTCTACTAGTCTGGCTTCATCAGATTTGCGTATTATAATCCTGCTTTATAAAATAAGTACATAATAGACTGATAGACTATATTAGTTATGGTTAAAGTAAAGTAAAGTAACAGCCTGTATATTTCCCACTGCTGGGCTAAGGCCTCCTCTTCTATTAAGGAGAGTGCTTGAAACATATTCCATGCTGTTCAAATGCAGGTTGATGGAATGCACATGTGGCAGAATTTTAATGAAATTTGACACATGCAGGTTTCCTTACAATGTTTTCCTTCTCCGCCGAGCATGAGATGAACTATAAACAGAAATTAAGCACACATATATAGTGGTGCTTGCCTGAATTTGAGCCCGCAATCATCGGTTAAGATACATGCATTCTAACCACTGGGCAATCTCAACTCACTAGTGCTAGATATCTTGATAGTTATGTCTATAAATAAGAAATTACCTTGTAAATAATAATGATTATAATGAATTTCAGATGAAACTTTTGAACTCCAACATGATAGACCATATTTGCTGTCCATGGCTAACAGGGGCAAGGACACAAATGGTTCACAGTTCTTTATGTAAGTTGTGCACGATAGAGGGTAAGGAATTGCTCATATTCTATAAAGATTCAAGATTAAAGCAGGGATTTTTTATTCATTCATATTAAAAGTAAAGCAACTCAACTTTTTCAAGAGATTTATTCCACCTTGAATGTGGTTGCACATGTTTCCTCATGAAGTTTTTCGTCATCTTCACAAGAGATGAAATATCAACTCAAAAGAAGCATGTATAATTTGTTTCTGCTTTCCCTGATTCAAATTGGCACCATTAATCAATATACAACCTTTATTTGATTTTGATTAATTTAATTATTGTATTATTTACACAATATCCCATTAATGGTTCTTATTTAAACATATTTATATACTGCATTGGTATGATGATAAATGTGTACTTTGATGAATACAAACATTATAAACAATAACCAAAGAGCACTTGGATGTCTGTCCAGTCAAAGTGAGCTTACGGCACTCAACCTACTTCTTATTTGACAACAAAATGGTGTCAAGTACATGCAAAAATGAAAGTGAATTGACTAAGTTATGCTGAAATTTGTAGCATTACATTTGTATATACATGAAGTTGTGTTATATTTACATAAATATATAGAGTTTTTAATACAAAAAATTGGGAATAAGCATATAAAGGCCATCTATGTTGTTAGCCAAGGCCAATGTTTATATTGAAATTTCAAGTACTTACTGTGATTATTACATGTATTTTGCTGGCAACCTATAAATATTCTAATCATGAAACTTTCCATAATTTTGAAATGGAGAAACTGGCTGTGTGTTACACATCATTATTCTGTTGAGTGTACTCCTTAAAAATGTAGTAGGTTGTATCTGTGCTACTTTTATGATACTATTAACAAGTCAGTATAGATTTTTACTTTTAAATGATGGTATATGTCACCATAATAGAAGCATGTGTATTAATTATGACTGGACTAATGAGGATACACTATGATAATTGTTAGGCCGTACTGATTCTGCTTGAGTTGAGAAAGAGATTGTGTAGAGCAGAGTCGCCATTGTTGTTGTAATGACTGTGTGCTTGAATTCACCCACCGCTAGTGTGACGTGTCCGTTGTTGCGTAGAACGCGGCCGACGCTGGGAGCGGCGCGCTATCATTCTTGTTGTGTTCTGTGTGTTGTAGAACAACACAGCCGGCGCCCCATCTCGACAAGTGAGTTGATATTATTATCAGATGTATTGTCGTTGTGATTATACTTTGTTCGCGTTAAGAATGCAGTGAGTTGTCATTGTTTACCGGCCTGACTCCGCCCCCTTTGACCAATCAAATCTTTTCAAATTACAAAGTCAAGTTCACATTTAATTAATTATTAAATGATATTTTTATTTTTATAATTTAAATTTTGTTTATTTATATATGTATATTTAATTTATTCAAGCTGTACACGTAATAATTAATGTAACCTATAGCTACTAGATGGCGTTATGTCAAAATATGTAAATTTCTACATCGCGATGGAAAGATTCGCAAACGATTGTATATACCTAGTGGTAAGAATTTTGTTGATTAAACACCCGCTTCGATTTTTACTTTAATGTGTATTTTATGAATTCATTATACTTAGTCTTTAAAACAAATATAATTTGTTGGGAGGGGTTTGATAAAAATCACGAAAATAACACAAGGGGGAGGGGGGGGGTTTGTGTTGTAGTAAGATATCTCGTGTATTTATTTTTTCGTCTAATGCGCGATTTTTAAACAAATATGGTCCTTAATTTCAGAATAAAATAAGATTATAGTTTATACCTGTATTTAAATTAAGATAATATTCAGAAAATTTTAAGATTCGTTGTAGGTACTAAAAATTCACGTGATGTATATATGTAGGTGATACACTACGTATCACCAATGGGGGAGGGGGGGTTAAAAAATGCTAAAAAAAAAAGATCACTTGATTAATGGACAACCCCTCACTGAATTCTTAACGCGGACAGACTATAGTATAATTTGTATGTGTGCTGACTGGTGTGTGTGTGTGTCAGTGTGCACGTAGTGTTCGGGCACGTGGCGGGCGGCGCGGCGCTGGTGCGCCAACTGGAGGCGCTTGCCGTGGACCGCAACGCGCGACCTCTGCAGGACGTCGTCGTCGCCAACTGCGGCCAGCTCGTGCGCCTCAAGCCAGGTCTGTATATGACTAGGAACTTTCTGGAACTTTTGTGTTTTTTATATTTATTTATAATAAAAATAACGAGTCGAGATGGATGGGTTCAAAACCAGCCAAGCACCGCTGATTCATGTGATTAATTTGTCTTTATAATTCATCTCGTGCTCAGCGGTAAAGGAAAGCAACGTGAGGAAACTTGCACGTGACAAATTTCATTGAAATTCTTCCACATGTGTATTACACCAACCCGCATTGGAACAGCGTGGTGGAATATGTTCCAAACCTTCTCCTTAAAGGGAGAGGAGGCCTTTAGCCCAGCTGTGAGAATTTACAGGCTGTTGTTGTTGTTGTTGATTTATAACGTAAGAATTGTATGTGACGTTACAATGTTAAGTTCATTGCTGTTAAGATTAATGACATTATGTTATATGTTTGTAATTTGTTATGACAATGTAAATAAGAACATCATTCTCATCGTCGTACCATTATAACCTTACAAATATTTCTGGTGTCTATTTTTACTTAGAAGAGTTTTTTTTTTTGTAAATTACAAAAGTCATCTTAAATTATTATAATCGTAATTAATTACTTTATAATTGATTTTATCAGTTTTAAATTACCTTTTCATAGGCAAGAAGCGTAAGCAGGAAAAGGAAAAAGAGAAGGAGAGTGGGGAGGAATCGGACCAGTCCCACAAGAAGGATAGGAAGAAGAAGAAGGATAAGAAAAAGAGACGGTAATTAATTGCTATTTCATTTTACTAGATTTTGTTTATTGTATATCAGAAACCTCTTAGCCGTTTTCTCAATATAGACTATATAATATATAGAGTTGGTATAAGCATTTTTAATATTTAATAACATGCTTCTCTCCTTTAAGATCTGTGAGTTTATCCCCTGTGATTTTATTGATTCACTAATTTCACCCCCCTCTAGAAGGGAGAAAGATGGCCTTTACACATTATGGGTCATTTACAGATGGATATGTACATTGCAACTTGCTTGCTTGCTCTTCAAATTAGATAGTTAAACACTATTCAATTATAAAAATTCAAAATTCAAAAGAATCGTTAAAGAGCGTTTGTGTGCTAAAGGATATTACAGCACTAATGACTTTCTAGTTGACTGCACACCTTGGGAATGAAATGATCGCCTCCAGGCTGCTTCAAATAACAAGAATATGTTTATTGTTGTAAATTATAAATTGACATTATAAAAAAAATTATATATATCCCGCTGAGTTTCTTTCGCCGGTTCTTCTCAGGTCTGAGGTATTATATTCCGAACCGGTGGTAGATTATCGACATTCAATAAGAAAGTGTAAACACTTCTATTTTGAATAAAGGTTTTTGACTTTGACTATGTTTTATAGTCATTTAAATAATTACATTAAATTGTAATCATTTTATATCACCAGCCATTCAGACCGTTCGGCCGATGAAGAGGTTCCTGAAGCACCATCTCATCCCCTGGTCACGACATCCAAGATAGACCCGAGGGAGATACCTGAAGTACCAACTAACAGGTTTCTCATGAGAGGGGGTCGTGACCAGGACAGAGATAACAGGAATGACGCCAGGAGGGACAGAGAGAGGTATGTTTAATATTAATACAGTGTGTGATTTTGAGTTCCTAATTGTATCAAGTATTTTATATTCATTTCAATTCATGATAATGACTAGTCTTCTCTTTAAAAAAGGAAATTTTTATTTTATTGAAAGAAGTAGCAGAAGTATTTTTATTTATTTATTTAAAATAAGAGTAGATATAAAAAAAATACAAGTTAGTAAAAGCAAAAAGAAAAAAATTAAATTAAACTAAAAAACAAATGATAAACTAAAAATAAAAAACTACGGACTTGCACTAAAAGCAATTAGTCAAAATACAAGATTCCAAACCCGTTAATCTAAGTAAGCAGTATCTTATTTGATTGTTGTAATTTATTTACAGCTTCAGTCAATTTTTAATGTAAGTGGAAAAAATGTAATGAAAATTAAATTATTATTTTATGCAATATTCTTATTTCTTCTTGTAATATTTTATTTCATTGATTGTACATTATTATGCAAGTTATATAAATAGATTTTTTGTGCTTTTTTGTAGGATGCGCTATCGTGAAAGGGAACGTCACTCGTATACCCGCAGTGGGAGAATCATCAAAGGTCGTGGAGTATTTGTGAGTAGATTAATTTACTATCTTCAAACAAATAAATGTCACAATTAAAAATTGCGTACAAAATGTTATTTGTGAATATAGTCTGTGGGAACTGTGAGTCGTTACAAACGCTATTTTACTTTTAATCACATTATAGTATTTATAGTAATACAATCAATAAAATAATTGTAATAGTAGTAAATAACGTAGTCGCAAACCTTAAGAAAACATCATCTTATTTGACTTTATTTATGATTTTTAAAAAGTAATTCGGCGTTCGCCAACTCTACCGCTAGCCGGCTACCGGTGTTTATCTCAGCTCAAAAAGGTCGAATCTCATTTTGAATCCGCGCGGATTGTAAATCGCTCCCCTTCATAGTAAGTAAGTAAAGTAACCTGTAAATTTCTCACCTCCCAAGAGGCCTCTAAGGCCTTATTCCATTATGGAGAGGGCTCAGAACTTATTCCACCACCTGTTTGTTCTGTTTGTTCCGATGCTGGTTGGTGGGATACACATGTGGCAGAATTTCGATGAAATTATACACATGTAGGTATCCTCACGATGTTTTCCTTCAGCGCCGAGCACGAGATGAATTATTTATTTATTTATTTATTTGAATACATACATTATACACTTAAAATTAAACATATAAAACTGACACTTATCTGATGTATGTACCAATTACAGACGTAAACAGCACTGCTGAAGATTACTGTCTAGCTGGTTAATAATAAAACTTAACTATTGAGATTACAAAAATATTACAAAAATAAAATAAAGATAACAAAAGAATTTTCAAATACAAAAATATTACAAAAAAAAAATACAGATAACAAAAGAAGAAAGAATGTCACATAACAAGCAAAATAAACTACTAGAGCTAAATTTTACTCACAGAACATGACAAAACATCACAAATTTTTCGCTTAAACTTCGGCATGGAATCGGAAAAAACATCAATATTTTGTGTTAATGCACACAAATCGTACTGGCTACACATTCTATTTATCGGGGAATATTTAGAAACAGTTGTTTGGGGAATATTTATACACACAAACCAAGCACATCTCAGCTCATATCTCTTTCCCCTATTCTTATGTTAGTATTGAGTACTGATGTCGTGTGTGTGTGTGTGTGAGCAGCGCTACCGCACGCCGTCTCGCTCGCGTTCTCGCTCGGCGAC
This sequence comes from Vanessa cardui, assembly GCF_905220365.1. Classification (NCBI taxonomy): domain Eukaryota; kingdom Metazoa; phylum Arthropoda; class Insecta; order Lepidoptera; family Nymphalidae; genus Vanessa; species Vanessa cardui. The sequence goes on from NC_061136.1 coordinate 13,555,632, forward strand.
GCCGCCGCACTGGCGCCAGGCGCAGCGACGCATCGTCAAGCTGCAACACGTCGAGGTATGTGCCCACCATGCGTGCGTGTGCGAGCGTGCGTGTGCGTGCGTGCGCGCGTGCGTGCGTGCGTTTTTTTTTATGGTATAAGTTGGCGGACGAGCATATGACCGATAGACAATGACGCTGTAAGAAATATTAACTATTCCTTACATCGTCAATGTGCCACCAACATTGGGTACTGAGATGTTATGTCCCTTGTGCCTGTAGTTACACTGGATCACTCACCCTTCAGACCGGAACACAACAATACTGAGTACTGTTATTTAGCGGTAGAATAATTGATGAGTGGATGGTACCTACCAAGACGGGCTTGCACATAGCCCTACCACCAAGTACGTGCGTGCGTGCGTGCGTGCGCTTTAAATATTCATTTTTACTGATAAACATGGAGACATTTATTGCGATGCTTTGTTGACAAACCTACTAATCCAACATATGTGAAATCTGTAGTAAAAGATGCAGCAAGTTCCGGAGATTTTATTATATAATATATGTTTACAAGAGTTTAATAATAATATTAACCGCTTAAAACTTATTCTTTTGACGTAAATTTCATGTTCTGGTAAAGCTTAAACATTCAACATGGCAATTATTTAAAAAAAAAACTTAAATAAGTCTGAGGCAAGTGAGCACTATAATATATATGTAATGTATATAAATATGAATGTAATGTTGTAATTAGTTAATGTTGTAACAGATTGAACGCAGGCCCATAGAGCACGAGAGGCCTAAGAGCAAGGTGACAGTGCAACATCACAGCAGTAAGTCTGGTTACTGTTTAATGTACAAACAGAACTACACTAACATGACTCCTTGAAAACCCTTTTTTTAATTAAAATATGGCTGATATAGTATAGATCATATTTACTTATAGTACTTCAAAATAAATAATATGGATTGGCAAACATAAGTAATATTTGTATTGTATAGATTTAACGAGTGCGAGTGAAATAGCAAATAAAATAATAATTCATTGAAGTTTAGAGTTGAAATTTTAAGAAAGGGAAGAAAAGAAATGTTTGTGTAGTCTTGGACTGTTTGTTTTTTGTAATTGTAATTTTATTACCATAGAAGAAGGAGAGGAGGGCACTCCTGAGAGACCGCGGGAGAAAGAGGAGGGAGAATGTGATTCTACTTTAGGTATGTGTCAGACAGATTTTTCAATAGCTGGCCAAATTATTATTGCCTTTTATTTCAAAGATATCTGAAAATTTACTTTTTCGACACAACGTTTTTGATTGATGTGTTATTGCTGTGACGTAATACTGTTTTCGCTAATTAAATATTACTTTCCAGATCAATCTCGTCACGAGAAGATAGATTACAACGCGTTGGATTTCGAGGAGGATATAGAACACGACGGTACTCATTGTCAATGCACTGCAAATTTTCTTAAAAATCATATTACAAGACAATTCTTGTAATATGATTTTTAAGAAAATTGTTTGATTGTTTTAATTATTTAAATTGTTTTAACGATTGTAAAGATGTACCAACGTTTTTACAATCGTTATGTAAGCTTTAAATCGTGAGTCAGATTATGGCGGTGTTAATGTCGTGTGTTGTGTGCGCAGATCGCATGGCGGGCTCGGATCGCGCCGAGCTGCTGGCACGGGCGCTCGGAGTCAACCCTAAGCGGTGAGACCAACCCCCCCCCACACTCGCTCACCACCACACCCCACTCCTTATTATACACAACTGTATTAAACATAACACTACTACCACTTCAGATAGTATATATAGAGAGTGTACATATATGTATGTATATATATATTATATGTACATTGTATGAGTATTTACATGTAGATATTTGTATGCAATATATGTATATTACCGACTTAGCACCACCTACCCAACTTTCATACAACCTCTCTCCTTATTGGGTTGTCTGGAAGAAATGGCTACTTAGCCATAAGACCGCCCGTTGTACTCTACAATATTATATATAATATTGTAACATATCATAATGTGTAACATGTGGTGTACAATGAAGTATAAATAAATAAATATATTTTCCTAAGAATCATGGGCACGAAACTCAGTAGTAACTTATTTCCAATATTTGAAATACAAAATGATGTTGCTTAAATACAATTATATATAATACATCCTATCCCAAGTACATGATAGTGGCATGAATAAGGAATACTTTGCGGAGTCGAAACGACTTCATGCTTGTTTCTCGTGATCCTAGTGTGTCTCACTGACTCTGTCAAAGCTATCGATGTTTTTTGTTTTGTTTTTTTTTGTTTTTTTTTTTTTCATTTATTTTAAAGAGGGTTTTTTCTGTAAGAAAATGCCACCCTCATAGTGCTTACAAAACATTAAACTTAACAAATTGATTAATTACATCGATTCTTAAAAACACCATCCACTAATTTGTACAAAACTTGCGCTGGTTCTGATGTTGGGTCAGCGAGGACTCTATTACATGCCCCCGCCTCCCCGCAATAATTGATTAAACGTAAAAAAGAAATTCTATCAGTCTCATTCCGAGCACACTCCATTATTACGTGGTACGTGTCTTCTAAGCTATCGATGTTACTGTGCATGTGTGGGCGCAGGCACGACGAGTGGCGAGGGCGCAGCCCTGCGGGCGAGGCGCGCTCCCCGCGGCGCGGCCCGCAGTCGGCCGTGGCCGCCGTGCCGCCCGCGGGCGCTCCGGCGCCGTCCGGGGAGTACGACCCCTTCAGCCTGCTACGCAGCACCTTCACCAAGAACAAGCCCGCCAGGTACAATAGGCTGTTTGACTGGTTTTTAAAATCCATTTTATATTATTTAGTAGAGGTTAAGGTACCCAATAAAAGTTGATTTTTTTATTTCTAGTACATGTTTGCTGAAAAATATCATAATAAAAATTCCATATTTAAATAACGCGCGAAAACGCTACTTGAACAATATGGCGCTGCGATGGGGTCGGTGACGTCACTTTGCTGTATTTTAATATGTGGTACATATAGTAGAAAAGCTAAGTTTATAAGAAAGTGACTTCATCATAAGCCCGGCCAATCGGGAGCGTTTTGAGTCACGTGACAAACGTTTGAAAAAATGCATTTTTATGTATTGATTTTTAAATAAATTAAGTATTATTTTTAAGTTTCGTTAGTAAATAACCATTTTTAAACTCATGATATACACTGATAACAATAATTTACAATTTATTTTTTCGCATTGTCAAATAGCCTATTACTTCTATAATAAATATACGCTTTTGTCATAAGTATAAATTATGCTAGATGTATGTGAGTATAGTCATTTTAATTTGGTTTAAAAAATAAATTTTTTGGACATTGAAATACGTTTGAAAACTTCAAACAAATAACCAATTATGAATATCTGTTCCAGAAATGTTTATAATTAATTTTATTATTTATTATGGATGTAGCACCTCGGATATATATTGTAGAGGATTAAGTGATGTCAAATCAAATCAATTTTATTCAACTTCACAATGAAGCGTTTTTCAACCATGATCGTCATCCATCTAAATATAATTTTCCGCCAGTATCTTAAAGCATTTACAACGTTGTGTTACACTTAATTCCTTTCGTAATAGAAAAGAGGAACGTCCTGAGAGATACGATAAGCACAGAGAAGAGAAACAGCAACGCGACAAGCACAGAAACGAGGACAGGAGGCCCCGAGACAGCCTCAAGGAGCCTCTGGACAGGCAAAGGCCCAGAGACGACAAGCGAGATCGATCTGAGGAGAGGTACTGGGCCAAGGAGAGCGATAAGAGGGAGAAGGAAGATACGAGCGACAGGGCGAGGGAGAAGGACAGGAATAGAGATGACAAGAAGAAAGATAAGGATAGGAAGGGTAACTCGACAACTGTTAAGGAGGGGTGAGTCTGTGCGATTGTAATGTCTAATCAAATAAAATCAAATCAAAATAAACTTTATTCAAGTAGGCTTTTACAAGCACTTTTGAATCGTCATTTTACAATTAAGAAGCTACCACCGGTTCGGAAAGTAGATTCTACCGATAATGTTCAGAGTAACTGTGATCGTTTGGATTTTATATAGATAAACATTGATTTTCTAATAGAGACTGTATTCAGGTTTATAAAAATACGCCCTGATGATAATTATATTTAAACTTAACATTAAATAAAATATTATTATTATTATTTATTCAACCTTTGTTATAGTTGAATCTGACTTGACGATATGTCTCATCAAAACTACGAAGTTGAAAGTTTAGGATTTTGATGAATATACTCCAAAAAAATTAAAAATTGTAAACACTAAAATATAACTACATATTTAATATAATTTTTTAGATCAAAATCACCAACTCCCGAACGCAAACAACCGTCGGATGGCAAGTCCGCGGAGGACGAAAAGAAAAAGGTAAAGTTTAGCTTTTGACAACTGTTACCAAATACATGATAGATCACAAGACAAGTAGTCTATAAGGAGAAAAGGTCTTAGCCCAGCTGTGGGAAATTTTAGACCTGGTAACTTAAGTTTATCAAACAAATCTCTGAGAGCTGAGATGGCCGAGTGGTTAGAACGCGTGTATCTTAACCGATGATTGCGGGTTCAAAGTGCTTAGCTTAATTTGTGTTTATAATTCATCTCGTGCTCGGCGGTGAAGGAAAACATCCTGAGGAAACCTGCATGTGTCTAATTACATGGAAATTCTGCCACATGTGCATTCCACCAACCCGCATTGGAAAAGTGTGGTGGAATATGTTCCAAATCCTCTCCTTAATGGAACAGGAGGCTTTATCCCAGCCGTGGGAAATTTACAGGCTGTTACTTTACTTTAAACAAACCTCCAGTTGGACTCATTTAAAAGACCATACGAGTCGACTCAAATAGAATATTTAATTTTAATTTGATTTAACAGGAGGAAGAGAGAAACGAGGCTCGCAAGGAACTGATGGAGATAGTCCGTCTCATCAAGTCGAGGCAACGCGAGCGGGAAAGCAAAGCATCAGGTAATATTGATGGTTTATGGGTTTCAATAAAAAACGATTCTTTAATCACGTTGACAAAACTTATTTAGCCAATACAAACCAGAAAATGGTTTAATGGCTTGTAAAATATATTAATGTGTATGTTTTATTATAAAAAGAAATAAATAAATAAAAAAAAAAAAAAAATTTGTTCACAGCAAGAACACTTGGTTACAACGACGTATAGCCAGAGATAATAGTGTTGCCACTCATAGTATAGACATTTGCAACCAAAGTTAAATTTTATTTTTATATCCTACTACTATTATAAAGGCGAAAGTTTGTAAGTATGGATGTATGGATGTTTGTTACTCTTTCACGTAAAAACTGCTGAATGGATTTGAATGAAACTTTACCACAATATAGCTTATACATCAGAATAACACATAGGCTACAATTTTTGAGGTTTCTAATGTGAGGTCGTAAAAAAACAGATTTTTTGCGCTTACATTGCAAACGCTGACTGAATCCTATAAGATAGATCAAAACAATGTACTACAGTATTGTACAACTTAAAAAGGTCTACAAAAAAGTCCGTGATGGTATATGTTTATCTCTTAGGAATAACCCACAATAACCATTTTTTATCCTTTACTTTGTACGGCTTATTTACAAAGCGATTTTAAGCGATTACTAGACTAGACGGGACGAACCTGAAGTCCACGCGAACGAAGTCGCGGGCAAAAGCTAGTATCTAATAAATTTAATACATTTACCGATATTGAACATTGACATTAGGAATTTTCACACTGTGCTCTTTATTTATCGCATATTATATTTATTATCCGAGCAGAATGATCTAAAACATCCCAATGCCTTATTTGCACAGGTGCTGGAAAATCCATATATTGTTATACATTTCTTGTCAGATTTAGTTAAAAATCAACGAAAAAAACAAGAGTAAATATCTGTGTTGAATGTCAACACGTTCGCTTAGTTCCATTAAAGCCTAACTTCTGAGGGTTATTTTTAATCTGCCCATCATATTATGTATATTGTTTAATTAGTTCGAAACTTTTACTCTAGACATCAATACAAATGTAGCATTGTAGTCGAAACTCTCATTATGTTGTGTCACATGTTCACCTTAAAACTTAACAAAAGTATATTTATAATTATGGACGTATTTAACGTCTTACAAAAATTTTGTGGTCAATGCAAATGTGGTGTTTTGAATGTTTTCGTAAATGTTTTTGATATATGGCGATATTAAAAAGATTGCAAAGTTAGTAATTACAAAAATATGATTAATAATTGTTCGTACAGAGACTAAGAAGAAGCGTCGATCGTCAAGCTCGTCCTCAGACTCAGACGAACGAGACAAGCGGCGCCGCAGTCGGAGCAGGTACCGTACTTATACTTATCGAAATATAATTTACATTTTGAAGATGAAGCCTTTAATATCATCATCATCATCATCCTCCTGCCCTTATCCCAATTTTATTTGGGGTTGGGACAGCATGTCTTCTCCTTCCATACCTCTCTGTCAGACGTCATCTCACAAGTGACGTTCTTTTTAACTATATCTTTCACACAATCCATCCATTGTTTCTTTGGTCGCTCCTCTACTTCTATGCACATGCACATCCATGCTCAAGACCTTCCTCTTTTTTTATACTATTGGTTGGCAGACGAGCATATGGGCCACCTGTTTGTAAGTGGTTACTACCGCCTACCCTCACCATAGACAATGACGCTGTAAGAAACATCAACCATTCATTGCCATAGCGTAACCATGGGAACTAAGATGTTATGTCCCTTTTGCCTGTAGTTACACTGGCTTACTCATCCTTCAAACCGGAACACGACAATACTGAGTAATTTTAAATAAAACTAGTTATAACGGATTTTAATCGCGTTTATTAATTATTTTGGACATCCCGACGTTTACATTTTACGTCACGGGTAGACAGTCTACCCACGAAAGACCAGAGTCAGACCACGAACGCTGTAAAGTGCTCGAAACGTCGGGATGTCCAAAATAATTAATATACGCGATTAAAATCCGTTATAACTAGTTTTATTTAAATGTGTAATAATCGCGAAAATTTAAGACAACATAATACTGAGTACTGTTGTTTGGCGGTAGAATATGTAATGAGTGGGTGGTATCTACCCAGGCGGGCTTGCCCAAAACCCTACCACCGAGTATTCATCTTCAATATGTTGCTCATACAATCAAACCTTTAACCCTAAAAGTAAATTATATTTATTTCAATTGGAATCCAAATAATAATAATAATAATAATCTTTATTTGAAAATATAAGCATTACAGTATTTACACCAAGTCGCTTATATTTACACTAATTACTAAACATTTTTTTTTTTTTCATTTGTTTGGTTGTGTCGCAGAGGCGGGCGTTCGCGTCGTTCCCGCAGTCCCCGCGCCCGCCGTCGCCGCTCTACCTCCTCCAATTGAAGCGCCGCCGTGACGTCACACACGCACTCATACATTTAAACCAATTCATACACTTGTACAGTACGACACTTGGATGTAGCATCGGAAAATGCAATAGAATGAAAATAAAACCGATTACTGCCGATTTACGCAACCAATAGATATAGCTCCCTATCGCGCCATTCGACGCTATTCGTCGCTATAGATTCACGCGTCAGAGAAAGCAAGTGCATGTAAATCGACGCGTCAAATTGACGAATATATTAGGTCATATGATATTACAAGTTATTACGTTTGTGTAAAGATCATATTCGAACGAGAAAGAAATTTTTATAATTTGGGTTAGCGTACTCAATTCGGATGTGATCGGTTTTACGAATTTTGCCGATGCGACATCTAAGTTTTGTCGTACTATACTTTAAAATATATTTCAATAGTAAGATTAAAATGTTGCTCCCAATGATATTCTAATAAACAGATATGTTATATCCATACTAAACAACAGAAAAAAGTGTGCCGCGCCGGGGACCGTTTATTTTAGTTTATTTTTACATGATATAAACAATAAGTAAAAGGGATAACTAGATGTTTTAATTACGCAAAACGTATTACTACGTAATTATGATGTATTATAACGTACAACTAAAGGCAAACGTCCCAATTAGGACGTTTTCTAGTCTTCACTTTTTGCGAGTTAATAACATATCTGTTTACTACAACATCATTGGTTGCTCCCAATAAAGTGACCCGTTGATGGATGCTTTATATTGTGAGCGATGTGTAAAAATTGGTTTGAAATTGAATACATGATGAAGTAATGTGTGCAAGTACCTTTATGTTGACTAGATTTTTTTTCTAATAATTCTTAATTATGTAACGATTGAACCCGATAGAGAATTGTCTAAAATTGTAACGTTGTTTTTACAATTAATAACTATTCAATATTAAGATTTAAATGACTCTTAAATTCCATGTAATTGTTGTTACATTTGATAGAAAAATTGATCGAATTGTAAATTTTGTAACGTGTATAAATTGAAAATGTTATGCTAAAGTATGGAGTTTAAGCAAAATATTTTTTTCTTTTGTATAAAAATGGATTTACAATGATATTTTTCTTTAATCAGCGTTTTCTACACTTTGATTATAATTAAATTAGGACACAAGAATATGATGTAGGTTTAAACATATAGGACCTTCGATCAGTTCGATTTCATATTAGTTTTATTTTTAATCTGTATGATATATGATACATTTGTGTTAAGGGAATATAACCTTCTAGACTTACATTTTATTTTAGTCAATAAACATTCACGATCTTACTAATAAAGGTGGGGGTGAGTCGTTACACGCAGTTCATCTCTTTCTTGCATCGGTAATTTAACATTAGAGAGAAGAAGATGCAACTATACACCAATATCCAACTTTTATTAGTAAGGGGTAATTTTCAACGGGCTTTTTATTTATATTTTTCCAATAATGGTTTTAGAAAATTTTAAATCAGCTGACTTCATCTTTAAATCCTGAAACAACGTTTGGAAAAAGCTACGTGAATAAATATTAAATACTGAAAGTTTAGTTTTAGTAATACAATGTGACTTGTATTAGATATCAATTGACTACTTTATTTTGTCAAACAACTGCCATTACAATATTTTTTAAATAAATTTTGGAAACCATCAAATTATTCTCCCCTCCTCTCCTGACCTCACCGCAATACTCGTCACCGGTTACGCAATAAATTATTATAAATAATATTCCTAGCAAATGAATACACTATATATTGATACTATGTATGCCACTGAACTTCTTACTTTGGGCGACATCTTATATCTGTATTTGGGGGGGGGGTCTTGTGGCGACACTCATAGATATGTACGAGGTAGATCTATATACAGAGTCGGATTTAAAGGTCTGGAGGCCCTGGGGCCACAAAGCAGTGGAGACCCTAGACAAACAGGAGCGTGGAGATCCTAATAATTATATCATGGATTAATGGAGCTTTTATAATTTGAATCAGTAAGTATTTCTTGACTGGTATCGGTAACTTTTAAAATATTAAGTAGTAAGATTATTATAATTTGACTATATCTCTATTTATATTATTATAATTTGTCTATATCTCGGTATTTGTAATCTCACTGAAAACTTCTGTGGCCCCCACTTATGTGGAGGCCCCAGGGCAGTTGCCCCAGTTGCCCTTCCCTAAATCCGGCCCTGTCTATATATTCCATAGCGGCCATTAAATATATCCTTTGATAAGCGAACTTATCTGTGTTACAAACAGTACTTAACGCATATTTTAACACATTTAAATTAATTATAAAAATAAAATTATGAAAAAAAAAGTTTGTCTTGATTTGTGTAACATCATTACATATTTTTAAATCCGATACTACGCTCAGTAAGATATATGAATAATTGCCATCAAAGGCAGGACAGAAAGGAATAAAGACTTGATCGTAGAGCTTTGTGCAAGCTCGTATATTTCATGATCAAACAGGAATAATACAGTTGCTGCGTTACGGTTTGAAGATGAAGCAAAGGATGAGCGAACCGACTGGCTCTAAGTAATTAGAATCAATAACAGGCATTATGCCAGTTCAACTAATTATTGGACATAAAAATAAAATGTTAATACTTTACTAATTTCTACTCTTGGAATAAGTAAAGGAAATTATTCTCAAGTTGAACTCTGGATAATCTCTACTATAGTCAAAAGCTAAAATATATATATACCTCGTCGTACTATATATATATATATATTTATATATATATATATATATATATATATATATAAATATTTATAATACCTACACATTACCAAATCTAATATTTGAGGAAAGCCGAATGTTTTGAGACGTTTCCGATGGGACTAAATCACAATTTATTCTCTTGATAAAGTTACGCAAATTGGTTTCAAGCGAAATAACTGATAATGATGCTGCTGATGCTGAAACTTTATTTTATGTCAAAGTTTATATATCTTTTACAAAAAAATGTAGAATAGATACAGACGTTGATTATTATTCTTTATTAGCTCTTATATTATCCTTTCTGTTTTAAAGTGTTAGCATATATAAGTTACTGCTAACAAAATTGAGCCCACCTGAATACGTTAAGTTTCGTCTTTCACTACTTATGAGTGTGCCGGCTCTAGTATTATAGGCATCACGTTATTTAAAATTTAGGTATTTTGGTACGCCATATTGTCTAGTGTGGTACAGGCGTCATTGAAATTATAAAAAAAAAAAACAAGTATCATTGGAAGATCCCAGGCTCAGAGAAGTCGAAACCCTGTGTTGTCATTTGATTATTTTAAACATTAGTGGTTGAACCAGGGCATACAAATTAACGTTGACTTAATGACTTTTACATGAAACGGGTTTCGTAAAGCTGATGTCGCCGTCACTGTATAACAGATCAAAACGCCCTGAGGTCTCACCATCATCCTTAACATTACTCGTAAAGTCCGGCCCGGTTCAATTTGAACCGTCTTGTCAAGGTGGAAATGAATAACAAAATTGAATTAGAAATATACTGTACCTACGCGGTCAGGCTGAAACCTGTACCGTCTGAACTGTAGCTCTAATCATTTGTATTTTACACGATCGACGTTACATATCAATAAGTCCCATGTCAGCAAAGCTAAAGATGTATTTGAATATTTTTCCGCCAAGCTAAACATCCCAGTTATCAGGGATTTTATTTTACCAAAACATGAGCTACCTTGCGATACTACCTCTATCGCAAAGCCAACTTATAGTTTAATTATTAGTTTTTCTTTGGTGGCGTTACGGTCAGCGATTTATGTGAATCACTGCAGAGAACGACTTTGAAGTGTTAGGACGAACCATTGGCTACTATAATTACATATAACTTTATGCGCGGTCTCAACGGGAGCTTTCGCCTTCAATTCAATTTCAATCAAGATTCGAATTTAAGCATTACACAGTACAGTTTGGCGGACGAGCATATGGTAAGTGGTCACCATCACCCATAGACAATGACGCTGTAAGAAATATTAACTATTCCTTACCTCGTCAGTGTGCCACCAACATTGGGAACTAAGATGTTATGTCCCTTGTGCCTGTAGTTACACTGGCTCACTCACCCTTCAAACCGGAACACAACAATACTGCGTACTCTTATTTAGCGGTAGAATAACTGATGAGTGGATGGCATCTACCGGGCTTGCACAAAGCCCTACTCCCAAATAAGTTTTACGATGTCGCACAAACTGTATCATCTGTAATGTTCAATTCTTCTTATTTACTTATGTAACTAACTAACTGGTGAAATGTTCCCATAAAATCGTAATACCGTAAGTCGTTTTTACAAAACTGTAAAGTGAGTTCTGAAATGAAAACATATTATAAAGAAATATGCTTCTGAGATCTTGAAACCTACTTCAAAATGCTTGGAGTAATCTTTTTTGTTCCGCCACATAAATACGTATTTAATTAAAATTCTACTTCTATCTGTACATTTACCTGTAACCTTAGGATTGTTTTCCATTTATAATATTATAGGTCGGTTTAAAATTTGCCTATAAAATTAAATAAGTAATTTTAATTAATGAATAGGTAATTTTCATGACTAACATATAATATAGCCTATATATAGGCTATTTGTCAAAGCGAAAAATAAATTGGGAATTATTGTAATCAGTGTATATTATGAGTTTAAAAATGGTTATTTACTAAAGAAACTTGAAAATAATACTTAATGTATTCAAAAATCAATAAATAAAAATGCATTTTTTAAACGTTTGTTACGTGACACAAAACGCTCCTGATTGGCCGGGCTTATGATGAAGTCACTTTCTTGTAAACTTTGCTTTTCTACTATATGTACCATGGATTAAAATACAGTAAAGTGACGTCACCGAACCTATTGCAGCGCCATATTATCCAACTAGCGTTTTCGCGCGTTATTAAATATGGAATTTTTAATATGATATTTTTCGGCAAATATGTAGTATAAATAAAAAAAAATCAACTTTTACTGGGTTCCTTAACCTCTACTAAATAATATAAAATGGATTTTAAAAACCAGTCAAATAGCCTATTGAATACGTCTTCTAAAAGCTGATCACATGAGATAGCATCGTTTTAACAACATAAATACCGATTTCCCCAATGTACTCTTAATAGAGGCAGATTTTTTTCATTTTCATTAAAGTGAAGAATACCATTGAGGTTACACATATATAAAATGTATGTGTACACATATAAAATGTATGTTACACATAAAAGGGTCACTTAATAATTTAATTCAATAATATATTTTCGCTTGTCACGTCATTGTGGCTCATTTTCGTTTTGAGTTTCAAATCACAATTATTCTAAAGATATTTCACTTAAAATAATTACTTTAATTTCATGAAAGACAACACGGGACATAATAGTACCTTGGGTTGGAAGCTGGTTACAGAAAATTTGTAATGATTTGTAAAAAAATAGCGACCCTTCAGCGGTTGTGTTACGTCATTAATGAAACGAAAATGATGGTCATAGCTCTGTTTGTCGGCACGTAATGACAGGACGATTAATTGAACTTTTCGGATAATTTACGGGTTCCAAACGATTAGTTACACAAGAATCTTACCTTTCTGGTTACCGCAAATATTATGAAAGTAATTTTAATTGTTCTTTAAATAGTGTAGACCACTTTTTACATCTTCTTTCCGATAAAGATTTTAACCCTTTTGCCTGTGCACAACATTGGCTCACTTCCCCTATAAATCAGAACACATTAGTAATTTCATCGACCCAACTTGGGCTTTGTACCCGGGAACATGAAATCTACCCATCGTCTTCCCTAATGAGGCATGTGTATGATAAATACAAGTTAGTATTATATCGATTATTATTGGTCAAGAAAATATCATGTAAAGTCGCGCCTTGAAGGCTATGAGCCGAGAATAATGTATATCTAGAGAAAATTTCACAATCAGCGGTCAATCTCAAGTAGACCTTTAAAACACGAACCAATATGGTGCATAAGTAACTGTCTTCCCTCATACTCATAATTTATATTCCTATGCGAAACTAATCTTTCAAATGGATCTGATGAAGAAAAGTGATGGTAACTTTACGCGGAATCGTGAAACTACTAAGTTTCCAAGTCCAGGCGTTGAATAAGAATTCCTTCCCACCCCAAATAGTGTTGGCCAAATTGGGGATAATTCTAATATGCTTGTCACGTCAAATGCCTGCAAATACCTCGATCTCTGTAATAGAGCAGGCAGGGTATCTTATTTTATTTCTCCTCGCTGTTCCAATTCGAATTGGTGGATGCTCAAATTAAAATAATTGCTTATTTTCTCCCTTTTTTAAATAGGTATTTTCATTTATAAGTAATAAATATGTTATAATAATCGTAATATTTTGTTTTTATTCTGACCGCCAATTAGTTATCAGCAGTATAATTTTAAGCAAATTTTATAGGAAATTTTATTGGAGAAAAAAAAGAGACAACAGTTTGAAAATAATAAAAAAACAGATATTTCAAGAAAAACAAAAGCCGTGTCCTTAAATATTTGTCACTAATATGTTAATAGAGTAGTGAAAAAACCTCTAAGAAGTTTAGCTAACTTGAAATAAATTTGAATTGATTTACACATTTTCCAATACAAGTTGATATCGGTTAATATTTTTGCTGTCGGTATCCCAAAAAATTCATTTTTAAATGTTAATATTCTTGCTATCTCTTGTAATTTCAGTAGTTCGGGATGGCCAAAATAATATTATCGTTTTACAATGATGCTTCAATGTCTCTATCTTTTGTTACAATGCCCCACGCTATAGTCCAATTGTTTTATAATGACAGCTCAATCATATTTAAAATAAGAAATAGTGTTACATGCCAGTATTAAATGCTATGCCATATAAAATAATATTAATTACAGTTTTACAAATTATTGATCAATTAATTACAATAATAATTGTATATAATAAAGTAAATATAATAGCTCCTGCTATATTAATAATATGCAATAATAATGTGATATAAATTATGACATAGAATCAAATGTCATAAAACCGTATTGAAGGCTCAGGTAACTCTCGTAACAGTCTGGTACTCTATGGACTTTTTTAAAAACCCTCAAATAACTATAGGCACAAGCCTAATCAGCTCTCCAGTTTTCCTGATTTAAATCAATTCTTAAGTCAATTGCTAACATTTCTTCTTTAACAAGGATAATGTTTTCCGTGATAATTATTAATTTGAAATTTTTTCTTGTATCACTCGTACGGCACACTTAAATTCACTCACCTGTAATTTAAGTTAATTACCTCATTATATAAAATAAATAGCACTCTTGTTACCGACAGTCTAGAAATTAGAAAGTATAGTAAGGTAGGTAAATAGATGGGCGCGTTCCGAGAAGATCATAGGGATCATGAACCTCTAAAATCGTACACGTGAAATTGACAAACCGTCTGAATATAGACAATTTACGAAAATTTATCATTTTACTGAGGAAGTTATTAAATTTTCCTGAGTTCCGAATCATGTTTCGTGTTTTCATTAAGGCGTCAAATTTATAGTTAAGAGTAAGTATATTATCCACAAAAAAAGGTCCAGATGTCAAATGTAATAAAATGGATTTTAAAAAACATGGTTATTTTTATTACTAAAGGTATCAATTTCGGGATATTTACCATATTTTTTATTATGAGATTTTTATCACGAGTCTCGTGAACAAGACATTAGTAGATAATGTTGAAATATCGAGCTCCACCGAACAAAAATAAAAAAACATGGTAAATATCTCGAAATTAATACCTTTAGTAATAATAAAATGGTTTTCCAATAAGATTAGAATTCGATTGATTTCATAATTTTATTCAAACATGTTAATATTTATTCAGACTTATATATGACATTCACTAATTAATCACGAAATCTCAAAAACTTTAACACATACCTACATGAAGTTTAGCAGGTGAGTTCCTTATATACAGGTGTACATTACCACTGTAAACAGATTTTACGAAACTCTACCTCTGTTTAAAACGTGGAGTTGAGTTTGAGTTTTATAAATTTCGCGAGGTAAAGCCGCAGGTTTAGCTAGTTATTGTGCACTAAAATCTTATTCAATAAATTTGACCTAAAAGCCTGAGGCTGCGACCGCTCCTGCAAATAGGTATATTAATATTTCATAAAGTAAATGCTATTTTAATTAATATAATTTTTCTTAATGCTAGGATTATTACATTAGATTTGAAGTTTAGGACTAAGAAAAAATATTTCTTTTTATCCTTTACTTCTCCTAAGCCTAATAGTATTAACCTATTATATAAGTACATTCAACTCTATAATTCATTACAATGACAAAATAAACCAGGGACTTAAAACGTTACTCATAACATAATTCATAACGATATAATAACGTTATAATGGTATCGTTACCTCAGCATACATATCGTTTTCAATATTTTTTATATCGTTTTAAAAATAACAGAACGAAATGATGACAGGCAATATAACGTTAATATAACGATAAAAAGGCGACGTTGCCAAACTTATTATCTTCCAAAAGTGCGCGAATACGCGCGACTTACGAGCTAGGATCTCATTGGCCTATTAGATAGCTCAGGCTAGGTTCGTGAATCAAGCTGGCAACGTTTTAATGCATGGACATTTCTTAACAATAAAGACATAAACCGTTTGCGAAGTATTACTATATATCTAATAATATCGTAATACTATAATTAATTACTAATATTATCGTAATCTATAATTTGTTGGTTCAATTTGACACTATAACATTATTTTATATTATATTATATTATATTATATTATATTATATTATATTATATTATATTATATTATATTATATTATATTATATTATATTATATTATATTATATTATATTATATTATATTATATTATATTATATTATATTATATTATATTATATTATATTTATTATATTATATTTTTTTAGATAAAACTCACGACACTTTCTTATGTTTTTAGTGTTGAATTTTCTAATTAAATTGTCCTTTATAATTTAATATATGTTAATTCACCCTATGTTATTATATATTTATCCATTGTAGTAAATAACTCAATTTAAAAGACAGAATTTTGTTTACACGGGGTTCGCAGTTGCTAAGTATAACTAAAAATTAAAAAATAATATCTTTTTTCAATTTTTTTTAACTAACTTTGTTTTAAGTCATTCTTAGTTGGTTATTGAAAACATGTAAGTGTAATAAAACTGAATGTTACGTTACATTAGGTAACTACTTTATTTACTTAATTATTGATAAATTATTTAAAATCCACTAAAATTGTGTCTATTAAAAATAATAAAAAAAAAAATTAGCTGCCTAGCTTTCGTCTTTTATTTATTTTAATGCCGAGCATTGGTTGATCAGTTAATAATGAAAATAATAATATAATAATTTATAAAATAAAGTATTGCTTGTAATTGATTCGAATCGATTACAGTGTCTAGCTTACATTATTTCTGTGTCCGTTAACTCTATTTTATTTGTATGGTAATTTTTCAACTCATTTAAAAAAAATTAGTATTTTGATGTAGCATCTTGTTCTCATACATGGATTAATATATTTGAGCTCTTCAGTTAGTAATGTAGGATGTTACTAGGTATGCCAAATCACTTGAATTTTTTTTTTCAGTAAAGCCTGTATGTATACAAATACACTAGTTTTTGTTTTACTTCAAAATATCTAGTAGTTTTGGTTTTATAGGCATTCAAAGGCATTCAATTTCGAAAAATATCGAGTCCCGCTTAAAGCCGCGCGAGTGTTGTGACGTCATTTCACAACACGCCGCGCGGGAAGCGTACCGCTTAGTATCACTTTTTATCATACCTCGGTTCCCTATCGAGATACGAATTTTTTTATGGAATACTTTTTTTGCTTTTTGTACGATAAGAAATACACGAATTTTGGCAGAAAAAAAATTTTTTTTTCGCTATTAAAATCAAAATAAACTTTATTCAAGTAGGCTTTTACAAGGACTTTTGAATCGTCATTTAACAATTAATTGAAGCTACCACCGGTTCGGAAAGTAGATTCTACCGAGAAGAACAGGCAAGAAACTCAGAAGTTACTCAGTTTTTCAATATTTAAAAAATACAGTCGTATTAGTTAAATACCATTATATATATGTATGTAATGTATCCTGCCTGGAAACAGGTATTAATTCCAAGCTTTTTTATCATCTACAAAATCTTGTATCGAATAATATGCCTTTTTTACCAAAGTATTTTTTACAAACGATTTGAATTTACGAAACGGCAAAGTTTCTTTTATTCTTGTGAAAGATATCGAAAAATTACTGTAATGAAAATTATACAGTATGTTCCGACATACAAATTCTTAATAATTTTTGTGACACGTTTTTCGTCTTTTTCATTAACTCGCTAATAGAAAATTGACATTAGTTGGAGTTTTCTTTCAGAAAGGAATAAATTACCTCCATCGCCTCGTCTACTTTGGCGACCGTAGATCGTCCTTTGATTATTCCTCTCCTCAGGTAGTACATGATAGAGATGAGAAATACATGTTCGATGGTATCGAGCTCTGCGACGAGATACAAGTATATGTACTATGAATACGCTATTGTAATCGATCTAATCACTTACAAAAAATTGATAAAAGCATAGCTTTTATCAATTTTTTTCACGTTTTAACATCTTTTGGAACTACAAAATACAACTTTTCCGGCGAATTGGTAGTTGTATTTTTACATTTAATCAAAACACATGATTTCCTAGTATTTGGACTGGACATTTTTAAAAGTATTTGGGTATAATATCGACGGCGCGGGCGCGCAGTCGCGGGCGGACCGAGTGAGCCAGACTGAGCGTGTTGTACAATGACGTCACACCGTCACCGGCAGCCCGCGTCGTGCGTTATAACTCGGAAACTAATTGACGTATAGAATTAATTCTTTCACTGTTATTTTTTATTTTTGACAGACAATACAGAGCGCTAATAATCAAAATTAGTGAACATTCTCCATTGGACAAAGTATTCATTTCTTCTATCGTCACATATGTGCGTAGTACAACATTCAGGCTTAAATATTTGGACGCTGAAATGTGTTTTATTCTTATTTTTCTCATCTGTATTGGATCTCGTAGGCCGTAACAACGATGGGGATATTGGGCGATTGTTTGCTTCCGGGTTCATTCTATCAGGAGAAATACTTCGCTTCATTCCTAAATATCAAAAGACATAGATATGTCAGTTAATTCTCATCCTGCAGAATCGTGTAAGTTTATAGAAATTATATAATTAAATAGAATAAAAGCTCTATAAAACCAATTGGACCTTTGACGTTAAAATATGCTACTTTTTACTGCAACTATTATTTTGTTCGGTAAAAAGTTTTTTTTTATTATTTAGTTTAGAATAATATACAAGTACATTTTTTTTTTCTTTTTCATGCTTTCTGATTAGTTGGATTATAATAACTAGTGTTCGTCTTCTTTCTTTTCTTTCTTTCAATTCCGTATTAAATATTTGTGTTGCTATAGTATCTATATTTGAATCAGATATTTGAAAAATTGTTTGCAAAAGAAATATTAAAATGGTATCAATACGTTATATAACATTAGGATCGCGCGGAACTAATTAACGTTAATAAGTAATCGCGAGCGATTTTTTAATAAGTAAAGTTATCAAGTTGGCTTAGTTAACTGGTTCCAATATTATATCAATCTGCGGATCCGTTTATTAACGATAGGTGTTTGAAATTAGCCCCTAACAAAATATTTATTTACGAAAAACTTCTATCTCTAGTAAAAAAAAATAGACATATAGGATATTGAAAACGGTTGTTAACTACGTAACGCATATAGCTAAAGATTTTATTATAATTTAGAAAAAATACAAAAGATTTATAAAATATTTTAAACAAACTCAAAGCTGGTCACTAATTACTTAAGTCAAATCTTGTCTCAGTTAAATTGCTGCGCTGACGATCACAAAACGTACGCTATTGCTTTAGACACGACGCTCGATAAAAAATACGAAAAAGAGAGTAAACAGCATTGAGTAAAAGAGATGGCATAGAACAATAAATAATAACGTTATTATTTTTTATAACGATATTTTAGAAACGTTTAATTTAGAAAGGTATCGTAACGTAATTTAAACGTTATACACATACAAAGCATAGCAAAATATCGTTTTTATGTATCGTTTCTCTCAAATATAACGTTATCTTGCACTTGCAGAGAAAACGTTACTGTGTTTTTATCGATATTTAAGTCCCTGAAATAAACTATGTATTTGTTCTTAAAACATTAATATTATTTCTTTAGAAAGCATTGATACGTTATGCTAACAAATCTCGAAGTGTTGTAGGCGCCATGAAATTAAATAGCGTCAGTCATTTCCAGGCATAATATTATCTAGCCGCTGCTCGTAATTTAGGCGCGATGCGTCACATTGCACCGCCATCTTGTGTTTTACTGACCTACCTTACCAGAGCACTGTTGGACATTGCATTTGTTGTGATGTTTGGTTATTTTGTATGTAATATTTACTCACTTCGGAAACGTTTGTATTATTTGTAAGTTTATTTTGCCAATATAACAAGTGTTTAAAACTCTCAAGTCCATGGCAGTTAGCCAACACGCAGTGAAATATATTATGTAATTTGTATTACATATCCTTAACGATTATATTTCATACCAGGTTTTTCTTAGTTTGGATGTTGGTAGCAAACATTTTTTTATGATAAAAAAAAATAAACAAAAAAAACGTGTATCATTGCGTGAATTATGGACATCACGAGACGCGCAATTCAGTGAATACGAAACAAAATATATAAATATTTTAGTCGCTACCTTAATAGAGTTGAGGCGCCCCAAAGCAGTTTTTTTCAAACTTTTGCGTTACGAACTCGAAAAGTTTGTTTTAACTGGCTTCACTTTTGAATCCAACGCTCGCCTGTCATTCGGATGACACAAAATTCCGTGGGAAAAGGACCGATGTACCTCGTGACATAGTTTGGATGCAGCGCGCGTGCTTGAAAGCGGAAGTATAATGCGATTATCGATTTGCTTATGACAGAAAATGCGTTGAATGGACAAGGTTCGCGAGGGACGCGGTGCGGGGGGTGCTGGGCGCGCGGACATGCCGCCTGAGTTAGTGTTGTCACATCTCTATCGATACTAATAACGAACAACAACAAACATTAAACTATAAAAAAAAATTAGAATACAACCTTTGTAAGATCGAATGTCACAAACGTTTATTATATTTTAGTGTTTCAAAATTCATATGTAGAGGGGAAATCATAGATAGAGTTCAACTATGACGGCATTTTGCGGACATATTAATTAGATATGTTTCTTATAAGAATTTACGATGCAACAACGTAAAATTTGGTGTGTTTACATATGTTTACAAGTATGTTTAGTATTCAAATAACCGAAAGTTGTCAAAATATCGATGTAGGGTGAGGTAGAGCGTGCCTAGCGCTACGCTTAGCGCCGCGGCACGGCGTCAGTGCGCCGGAGGCAGCGGGCTGCGCCGCTCGTGTTCTCGCAGCCCGCCATACGACGATACCGCGTGTGTGCAAATGATTTTGTTTTTATGGCGCTCATATATCAGGTACTACGAGTGTTGGTGCTGGGTGTGACCGCGGCAGCAGTCGACGGTTTGTTTCTGTGCTATTGTTATTGCGTACCACGTGGTCAGCCCGGGCGCGGGCAGTGTTTACGGCGGCCAACGCATGCGCGCCGCTTGTTTGCCTCCTCAGGTCAAACACCGGCCTAACCTACGAAGCCTCTATACGTAATTATGACCCGGCAAGGAGGTAAGTTTTCGAATGGACAGCCGTTGCAGCCGCGGACTCGGCGTGAACTTGGTAATCTACAGTTGACTACGTTTTATTTGATAACTTTTCAATATGTTTACTATGAATATTACGTTTGTTTCCGCTATACAGGAATTTGTAAACGCGTCTCATTGAGACGGAGCTATGTTCTAATATTATGCAAGTCTAAACAAGTAATAAAGCTGTATAGTATCGATCAATACAGGTCTACAGTTGTAAAATTGTAATGAAACGCAATCAAAACATGAATTGTCCTTGTGGACGTATCGAACGGTGCGATCGCTTGCTTTAGTTAGACTCGCTCGGAATACTACGCCGCTACTTGCTGTAGGACTCCTATGTCGCGTATTTGTCGAGAGGTGTCTAATAAGAATATAAAGGGCGATGCGTTCGCACGTTTGTAACATTACGAAATACATATCATTTACTATTAACGTACGTCAGACATATTTCATTGCATTTTATAACTTTAAACATGCATTTAAAAACAAATTAAACAGCTCTATTGTATTTTTTTATAACAGAGTAACTTTGTAAACAGCGCATTTGAACTGAAAACTTTTTAATGTAATCTAATACAATGATGTAAAGTTACGTTTTACGTGCCTTAAAACGCAATGGAATGAAAACAATACACTTGGGAACAACAAAAATTCTAAGTGGTTTAATTAAGACAATTTATTACATTATGACGATTGAATCCTTAAATAAATGCGTATTAAAATACGACACACCTCCCTAGAGTTACGTAGGAAGATAAATAATAAAACATATTATAGATCCATATCATTATATTTGATTTCGGTAATAGGTCGGCAATAAATTCACCATAATGTTCTTACTCCGAACTATACGGTCACCTTGTTCTTTATTGCCTATAAATTGTATCGCCCTGTTTTGTACGTTACAAAATTACTCTTATAGGATTATCCCGATGAATGACCGGAGATAAATAAATCATAGATCAAGCTGAGTCAGTATTTGAAACGAACGGTGACGGGGAAAACAAACGAACTGAAAACAAAACTAATTTAGTTACTTTAAATATTTATCAACATGCTCACTCAATTTCAATAGAACTTGTGAATATTATAAACAAAAATCTACGAAAATAGTCAATTGGTACGTCAGATATGTTATATTTTCGAAATGAGTGATTAATATGTAGCACTTTCTGAAGAAAAAAGTAATAATTTTGATATTGTTTGCTGAAACGAAGGATTTATATTCAAAATGATGTAATTTCGTTGTATTTTTATACGCACTTTCATTTACTAGTTGGATTCAAGTGAACAAATACGAATCTAAGCAGACAGCACAGGTTTTTTTTTAATTAACTGACGTTCTCAGTACCAAGAAGGGTACTTTTAAGGAAGGCATGTCTGGGATACTCTGTGCTTATTTGCAGCCTCATCATACATTCTTACCTAACACGTGTATTATGTCACGCGAGAGATTAACTTCCCATTTAACGTTCATACCACGATAATCGTTCTTCATTTCTTCGCTTCTTTCGTTATTCTCATTCAATTGTCATTGGATCTATTTGAAACCATTCACGATTCATTAATTATACATAACCCAATCACAAAGATCAACTGTTCATTCATTACATTTGTCTAACAAATTTTCCGAAACTTACATACATACCGAAACTTAAATGTTTTTGACGCAAACGCACACATTGTTTGATTCACTTTTATAGAATTGAAAGGCTTTACATAGCAATTAATTAAACCCCTCCATTTGATAAACAAAACATCAAACCAATAGGTGTTCCTTTGAAGGATAAAGTAAGATTTAAAGAATATTCCACATAAAACGGGCAAAGATTTCATCATAGGGTACAACAGTACGTTGCGGGGTTTATGCGGCTGGCTTACAGGATCTACGGTGGATGGATGCGAGGCTATTACCTGAGCTTACCTCACCATAAATACAATCCATGGATAAACCATTAATATTAATAAATTATACAATACAATTGAATGCATATCGACTGTTTCGATACAGCTTTCCGAAGTTAATAGATCCCATTAATATTTATTGCCAATAACTCGGCAATAACTGTTACTGTAAACGATCAATGTTTCTGAGGACAAATTCCAATCTGTAGCAAAACATAATTACTCTGTGCTCAAAATTTAAGTAAATAGGAACTTGTTAAGTTGATACTTTACGGTTTCAAATATCTTTACTATATTTTAAACTAGCTTGTATATGGAATAAATGTGAATTAAATTGATATTAAAAATAAACACATTTTATAAATTTGTTTGATTGAGTCACTCAGTATCTCATAAAGATATTTTTATTTCTAGTACTATCGTTAGTTTTAATCTAATAATGTAAAGGTAATAAATAGTGTATAAAAAAATATTGTGAATTTTTTTAATACCTAAACATTTTATGGAATAAATAAAAAAGAAATTCAATTAAGACCTCTTTGAATATAATTAGTTGGAAGAAAGAATATGGTAGCGAGAAATTCTGAAAACATTGCTATGCGTAGTACACTTTTAACAAAACGAAATTTCGTCGAACATAAAGAGAATATAGCGAGGAAGATTATGTAGCCTAGTCACGCTAACTTCGACCGGAAGACTACTTTGTTTTGAGGTATTCTTGCGATGTGCGAGAGCCTTGGAATTGGTACAAAAAATATATTTATAAAAGTTTGACGTACCGTCGGATGTTTCAGAATTATTATTATATAAAGATGAATTAGCTACTCCTTATTTATAACATACTCTCGTGTCTTGTAAAGCAAGGAGGTCACATATCCAAATTAATAAAAATACAAAATAAAGATGCAATCCCATCTTTCCTCAATTTACTTTGACTATATATTATAATAATAAAAAAGCATGTTGAATTGATAACCACTACACACTTGGGCTGTATAAAATTTCCTTTGCATAAAATAAAATATGCTCATGAAAAAAAAAACGATCACACTAATGTACGTATTTAATTCTGATCTTATTATAAGGTTGATATGTTAATACTATAATATATACAATTAATTATAGATAATAATAATGAAACAAGTGAAGTCGCATGAGGTAGCTAGTTACATATACGCCATAAACATGAATTACCTTTCCGTTGAATTCCACTGCATTAAAGTAGGAGACTATTTAAACGAAGTACAACTCTGTTTCATGTTATGAAACATTGAGCTTGAGGGTGAAGGAAAAAGAAAATTGTATGAAAATCTGCAACTGAATTCTTCCATAAGCAGGACGAGAATAGTGTTCGCATAACGTCAAATATTCCTCTTAAAAGACTGAGAGGCTTTTGCCCAGCGCTGGGATACTTACTCGGTATATAAGAACACACAGATATGGTGTTTGTTTACAGTAACAAACACGTAGAAATCGACACGACATTATATTCCCTAAAGAGGCCGCGACTACTCTTTTTATTTGACGTTTCGCTAAAAATTTTGCGGCGTAGTTATAACAGGCGATAACCAAGGCCAATACATTAAATTTACCTAATGAATTGTGTTAAAAGAGATTTCGATGTTGATGTTTTTGTTTGAACATTCGCTTTATTTAACTTGTTGTATTTTTTTTTTTATTTCTTCAAATAACGTTTGTAGAGTACGATATCCTTTATAATGTAAATATTATCTGTGGTCGTATTTGGTCTGGTTATTGATGTAACTCTAATCCTAATCAAACCTCCAGTTCTTTACACTTTTACGTAATTAAGACATTAAGGATACGAAGGGAATATTTAAAGGGATTCAGGATGCTGTAGCGACAGGCTTCGCCGTGTCATCGTATATGTATACTCTATTCCAAGCATAACAGGAAAAAAGCCAAATAAACAACTTTTGACAGCAAATTGACGATATCATTGGCTGAGAGCTTGATTAATCGATGTTATTCACTATGATTTCGCGAAAAATTGCGTTTTAAACGTCGAAACTGCTATCGGAATTTTAGAAGTAAAATTAAACTGCAAATAAGTACTTGTATTAATCATAAACTCTCACTAGTGCACAATATAGATGAATTATTAGCGAATTGCATGAAATACGTAAATCTTAGGTTTCTTTATATTTTTTCCCACTTACACTGAATTGGCTGTAGATATTATA
This sequence comes from Vanessa cardui, assembly GCF_905220365.1. NCBI lineage: Eukaryota > Metazoa > Arthropoda > Insecta > Lepidoptera > Nymphalidae > Vanessa > Vanessa cardui. The sequence goes on from NC_061136.1 coordinate 13,580,996, forward strand.
AACTCTTAAACATCTCAGATGCTATTACATTCATCTCAAAATGAACGGCGGCTTGAAACCGAGATCGTTAAAAATTGATATTTCAACCCTGAAATTGGTGCTGAATTTGTTTGTTCTACGGAGAAAATGCTAAGAATAGGAATCTTGGAAATAAGAGATTGTTTCATAACAAACCAAATTTAATAACAATTATAAAGGATTAAAAATCATCTCTTGAAGATCTTAATCGATCTATGACTATTCACTTGGTATTTAATTGATAAATAACAAAATTATCCAATATGTTATGACTAGTAAATCCATCATCACAAAAGATGCTCTGAAAATGATACTAATATTTCTCGTAAAATAGAATTATAGAGATAGAATGAATTAATGATAGTCAATACGCTGTGTTCGAAAATTTATCACATAATTTAGTCAGTAATTATCATAATTAGAGATACTAATTTACAAGTTATTTTATAATACGTCTGGTGTGTTTTAATAAAAGCTATGTATTATATAAACGAATAACAAGGTATTTTATTCGTTGAAAAACCTTAATTTTACTCATGAGTCAGAAGGTAGCTAGCAGATAATGAGTTTTGAAGTAATACTTCAAATCAGATTCCGTCGATTACAAGCATGCGTACGTATAAACATCCAGTGACTAAGAACCGGGATTCTTTCCGGTTCTTATCTGTCGAACTTACATTCCAACCCGAAGTTAGTTTAAAATGTAACTTAATCCTGTAACAAGGCTCAATAGTGTTCATAAGAGCTATTCCATAATTATTAGGTTCTTCAAATTCCTTCGTCGTATTCTTAAAACTAAAACTGGTCACTGTAGCAAATGTCTAAGATTTCATAACGGTATATGTTTCCTAACCTTGGTTTGTACCTTTTAAATTTCTGGCTCGTAAATAACCGAATAAAAAAATAATTCTACAACAAAATCTCGCTAATATATATCATATAAGATATGGGCCCAATAATTCTTCGATGAGTACTGCAATTACGGACATAGCTCAAGTTATTGGTGATAGATATAACGATATCTCTAATGGCGTAGCGCTACTTTCTCATTTGAATGAGCGGGCACTTGGCCAAGATACACAATATTTAGGAAATATAAGCCATTGTGTCTAGGATTGTATTCAAATGTGTAGGCAGTCATCGTCGAGAATGACGACTTCTGATTGGCTCCGCTTTATGAAAGCAACATTTGCGTGACGCCCCGTTTTGCCAAGATCTATTAGGATCTTATAAAACTAAAAAAAAACGATAATTACCTAATAATTGTAGCCCTTTTAATCGATACTAAATTTGTGCAGCTGTAGCGACTTTTCACGAGTAAAGAAATAAGTGGATGTAAATTAGCACAACACATTGAAAGCTTTCTGTGCAGCGTTGTGAGTACTGATTCGATTTAATTATGAATGATATTAAAAACTTCGCTAATATAGTGAAAGTATCAATGGACATCAACTCCGGCTTATATCAAAGTGAAAATTTGAGAAAGTAATAATTATAAGTCACAGATGAACTAAACATGATTGACAAGCAAGAATAGCGAATCTAATAAACTAAACGTTACTGGTCCACGAAGGTAAATAATAATGTATCTAAACTGCTTTTTATATTATTATGTTGGGTAAATAAACTATATGTAACATTTTAACTCAAATTGAGCAATACATACGTATATATATGTCTATTACGTTACAAATGACTATCGCATACATACACGGTTAGAACTTCCAATTATGAATATCTGTTTATTTAAATTTATCGTTTCGAGGTCTAAAAAACAAAACGGTCGATAACGATACATATAATTATTCTAAATTTAAAATGTAATATCGTAGTGGTTGTGAATTCGGAACGATATTGCAAATACCTAGTTCGAAAAGGGATAGAGAATTTTCTCACTAGCCGACCGAGTTGGAAGTGGCGTGTTCTTCGCTAGGCGGGGGCCGGAGGGGGGCCGGGGTGCGCACAAGGTCAGGGGCCCGGCTCACGCGCATTTTAGCACAATCCGCCGTGCAAAGCGCCGTTTACTCGTTAGTTTAGTTATTGGCCAAAATTGGATGTTTTCGTCGGATGTTCGAGAGATGAATTTAGAATGTTAATTGTAACGTGTATCGGATCGCTCTTCGTGATCGGCTGAGGCTGGCGGCGCTGGCGGCGCTGGCTCCGACTGTTTCCGTTTGTATTCAACATATTTCGACTTCAGCTTGCTAGACTTAATCGATGTAATGCGCATAAAAGGCTATGACTGGATTGACTATGACGGTCACAGATTTGATTGTTAATAAACGATCAATTATTATTATTGTTCTCGCCGAGTGACTCACCTATAGTGATATAATTATGGTGTACCTTCGGCTTAATACAAACGACCGTGGTTATTTGAGTTTTATAAAGTTTATATTTTGTTACCTTTGCTTGACTATTACGCAGTTAATGCACTTATCTTGTATGTTAAATGTGTGTATGAGGCCAAACTTATTTCTCTAGAGGCTAAACTCCATCCGATTCTAACAATTTAAATTTCTAAATAAATTCCTAGAAATGTCTCGAGACCCACAGAATATATGATGTCACCGACACTATAAACAAATTTAAACGTATTTTTTTTTTATCTCCTACATTTGATAAACTAGTCCGTTTTTATTCAAACTTCTAGTGACAAGTGTTTTTGTAAATAAAAATAGACTGCGATATAAGCTAATTACTTCCTATATATTAGTAAATATATTGATTCTATAAACGAAAACATAAAGTCGCTTCACACCTGCGTTATTGAAGCCAGACATCACGGAAACAGTGAATCTAGCTTAGTCTATAAAAACGTCGCTGGTTCCAACGAGTCTAGTTTGCACGGTTAAAAAAATGGCATAAAAACGACGTTTGAATGATAGCTATACGTGCTGCGTATATGGTCGACTCTCAAATGTTGCGCGCGCCGCCCGCTTGCGCCTGCGCCGGTCCCACGGTGCTGAATGAACGCGGACGTACGATTTACCGCTATTTTTTTCAGTTAACATAATATATATTTAATTTTATGATAACTATATACGTATGAGGATTTTGAGGTATGGTTTTATATGTGAATAAGTTTCGTTGCGCATATCTTGAGGGTAAATGTTCATCTGACGTGTTATAGTAAAAGGGACGTCCGTTTTTTTTTATTAAATTGATCATAGTATGATAGTTTTTTTTAGGTATGGTCAGTGGTACGTTGTGATATCAGTTGTGATTTTTATCTCATCTCTACATAGTATAAACCAAAGTCCCTCCCGTTCTCTATTCGATTAGATCGTTTTAATTACGCAATTAATTTTAATGTGGTTTCAACAATATATAGAGCGATTTAGGAAGGTTTACATGTATAATACATACATATTATAGTAAAGAAAAAAAGTTATCTTTTTGTTTTTTTTCTTCAATATAACATTTGTACATACACCCTTACTGTAGCCGGAACGAGTAGTACATAACTAAGGTTCATAATTTCGTTTCAACTCAACACTGTTAGTTGTTTTTTAGTAGTGACGTTAACGTTTAAACGATTAATTTGATATTTTATGGGAGGGAAAGGTCAGCTAATACCGGTTGTTTAATACCAAGTTCGTATGATTGATACGTCATCAAGGACCATATCAAACATTTCACGCTTAAGGCGGGTAGAACATTTTAAACTAACCCGAGGTAAACTATATGTAGTGAAGCTTTCTTGATGATTTCGTAACATATTCATTAATGCCAGTAAAGCCACTGAATTTTGTTGCTTTATATTCGCAAACCAGTGTTACCAGTGATCGAAAACTTTGTGAAGTTTAGAAGTTTTTTTATAACCGGTCTTCCCCCGATCCGGTGTTACCCTCTACAGATTTATTTTCAATGAAAATATCATTAACAGTGTTTTAATACATTATATAAAAGCAAGTTAGGTCGTTGGGACATTAATACTTAGATCAGACCATTTTTTGATACTCTTATAAGCATTTTATTAATATATGTATCATACTAAATGTACATGCAATTCAAATGAAAAGTATAAATGTATATATCTCATACAGTGGTGGACCTCCAACCCGTCTCCGGAAGATATATGATCTTCCGGAGACGGGTTGGAGGAATCCCAGCTTTGGGAATTACAACACTTATACAGAGTATTATTGAACGGATCAGAATTGTCGTTTCAATAAAATAAACCGTCTTTATGACGGTCGAGTCATACGTAATCACAAATGTTTATGTGAATTGCCAAAATGTAATATGTACCAAAGAAGCGATACTGGCATAAATTGATATCGAAGTTCAATCAGTTATAAGTGTTAGTATGAGTTTATTTTATAGTATTGTAAAGCGAAAAGGCTTTAGATTGTCCATTAACAATGATAGTTACCTTTTTATGCTAGCAACCCGTCCTGGCTTCATATGCTTCAAGAGTATATACAAATTTTATATTGAAAAGCAAACAGACCTAAAAAAAAAAGTAAACCCGATTCTGAGATACCAATTATCACAGACTTTTCAACATACTTTAGTTTTACTTACTAAGTTCCGATGACAAATCCACTGCGATTCCAAACGCGATTTTTATGAGAATCCATATTGGATATTAAAGATTTTCCAGATCTTCGTTCTAATATCTAAGGTATTTTGCCTTAATCCCCCTATGGTTGAAATTGACTACAAATAGATATCGAATGTACGAAGAAGCTATAAATTCCTACAGTTCCTCCATATGTGTGGAAAATAAATATATTAAAAGTAGCCACAGAAGGGAATTAACAGTATATTTCCTTTTATTCGAAACAAAAGGATTCCTTATAAATATCTAACGACATAAATGCAGAAATCTTGCGACGTATGATGGAAAATTTACTGCGAAGTCACATAAACAAGTGGAAAACAAGCAGAGCCTCCATGGAATTCTAAGTTTTCGTATGATGTAATCTGTGAATGTCGGCGGTGATTAAGGAACTTATTCGTTTGAATTGGTTATTAGCTTTAATCAAAGACTGTTTCGATTACTTTTAATTGTTTCTAAGAAACCTATTACGAATTACTTGGATGATTCCGAACAAGTAGCTTGACGCCTATTTCATTTAACTGATTATGAAATGTTACTCTACTAAGTAGGAACCATACCTCAAAAATTCAATTATAATTAGGTATAATGCTATCGATGTGATAGTAGGTTCAATTCTGATCCTTTAGTTATTTTTGTCCCAACACCTGAAATTAGTTTTACGCTTATCTGTGGATATTATCAATCATGGCTTGACAATATGATATTGTTATATATTGTCAATTGATTATATTTTGTATATTTATCGTAAATTATAAATGCATACAAGACTATAAAGATAAGTTATAAATTTTATTCAATTGTATTTCAAGAGTTATATTTTATTGGTTTAAATTCTTCATAAAATATATGCCATGAATCGGTAAGGGTAGAAACTCATTGCATTGTTAATCCCCGTACAAGCCCTACACGGTACGTGAACATGTATTACAATTTTCTTTTTTTTTTTAATTCAATTCACGACGACGTTAATACATTTTAATTCACTCACATTTAAAATTGATATAACATTTCCTTGTGACCTAAAACAAGTTTTTTTTATGTCTGATATTAAAAGAATATAGAAAGATTAGTTTTGGGTAGGGTTAAGGCGATGTTAGTGAGACTTGTATGCAGAATTGCTTTCATTTCGGACCTTAATAACGCGGAGCGAAACAGGCTGTCTTTTGTGAGTCCCCTTCGATAGGGGATTAAAGGGCTCTCCGGGGTGCGGTGCGTTTGCTGTCGAATTTAGATGAATAAGAAATATATACTTGTTTTAATAAATAATGCTTCAAATAATAATGTAGGTAGGATTTAAAATTAAATTACTCTTATAATGTTGTTATGGGATAAAATGAAAACAAAAACAGTGTTTTTATAAATTACTCTAATGGAGTTTTATTTTACAAAATAAATAACGAGGCAATCTTCAATAATGTTATCAATTAAGAAGAAAACATTTCCTATGTCCTAATCGATTTTCATTCACTTTAATAATTTTTCAAGAATGGCATATGCATATATATGTTGATACAAATCCTAGTTTACTGTATATAAATACATTGATTTTATTTCTATATTTATGTAGAGCAGAAAAATCGATTGATAGATGTCAATATTTCTGTTCGAAGTCCTAGAATCACGGCAGAATATTCACAACAACTTTGTATGGAAGAAGTCGTACGTAGGGAAAAACGCTCAGTTAATGGACCCGCTTTAACTGACACCGTACCCAACGAAGCCCAGCAAGCTAGCCCTGACCTTCCACAAGCTTTTCACCCTCAAGACTTATTATATTGAGAGAAGACTGGAGGGGCGGAAATAAAACATGGATCGACATACTCGTTCTCTTGTTTACTAAAATATATTCTAAATTACATTTCTCATTAGTTTCATTGCGTTTATGTTGCTTAGACACAATATGTTTCATTTATTTTCGAAATTTAGAACCATACAAAGCCCGGTTGTTTATTACTTTTGATATATTTAATTTTATATATAGACTAGCGACCGCCCCGGCTTCGCACGGGTGGTATGCTGATAATAAACACACTACAGAATTTATTTATTTACGATATCACATTAGAAGCTTCTAAAGTAGTCAGCGTTTCTTTGCTATATTTTCTATGTATTATATACAAAAACCTTCCTCTCGAATCGCTCTATCTATTAAATTTAGAGATCTAAGCAAGCGGGAAGCAACTTTGTTTTATACTATGTAATGATAACGACACTCTAGGTTTCCACGATATCTTATTTCTTTAAATGCGTTTATTATGTACAATTGCTGGCTAATAATATGTATATATATCATTTAAAACAATTGTCAATTGAAAAGAAGTTTGATAAATATCGAAATAAGCCTAAGATTATTATTATGTTATAGTAAAGTGTTTGGTGTCGCATGAAATGACGTGGTGTGTTGCCATGCTTTTTTATATAAGTGGAGCTGAGATGGCCCTGTAAAGAACGCGTACATATTAACCGATGATTTCGGGTTCAAACCCAGACTAGCACCACTAAATATTCATGTGCTTAATTTGTTTTTATAATTCATGATTGAAAACATCTTGAGTAAAACCTGCATATGTCTAATATCATCGAAATTCTGCCACATGTGTATTCCACCAATCCGCATTGAAACAGCGTGGTGGAGGAATATGTTCCAAGCCCTCTCCTTAATGGGAGAGAAGACCTTAGTCCAGTATTAATGGGTTGTTACTTTACTTTACGTGATGCTCGATCGTTTGAAGGGCCGATTGTCAATTTTATAAATGATTTTGTAAAAGAAGCCCTTGTGTTACGAGCTCAAAGTGTTTACCCAGAGCCCGCATTACAACTGCCTAATCCTATTACATTCAAGACCTCGCTAACTTTGTGTGCGCGACGCTGAAAGAATTTCATGATTTAGGTATTGGGAAATTGAAGTTGATTGACGATTTGTTTCAAGGGCCTGACACCTTGTATCTTAAGATTTGAGTGCTATTTTAGAACTATAGTAGTAGTGTGTTATATTAGTAGAAAATCTGTTCTATATGTTATGCGTAGTTTTTTCTTGGTGTAAATAGAAAATAGTAGTACTCAGTATTTGTGATCCAGTATTTGCGATGTAAAAAATGGTTAATATGTATTTCTTACCATTATTTATTAGCACTTACCATTAGATGGCTAAAAAAAACTTTATTTATATAATAATTATCAATTGAGTACCTGAATAGGTAATTACAAATTTTAAGTAAATATTAAAAATACATATAAATGGTAATGAAATCTATAGAAAAGGTAACTTTATTTTTCAATAAAATAACGAACAAACAAAACAATTAGATGTACGGACGAATAAAATTTCTAGAACATTCGAATTTTTAGTTTTTAATTTCGCATCCTGAATCAATATTGCTGTATTCAAAACGGGTTTTTTTTCAATGTTGGTCCAGCGTCTACAAACCTCTTTAATACCCGTGCAATTGTAAACGCGACTAGTTTTTATAACCATAGGGATTTGTTCAAGGACGCCCTTCAAGGTTTGCTGCCATTCAAAGTGTCTTCTAACTCGTCGGGTTAGAGATGCGAAAAAGTTAAAAAATATATCGATACTTTTACGTATCGACTACTTTTTAATGTTATGTTTGTTTTCGCGAGTTATGACAAAATTATGAAAATGCATTCATAGTTGTTTTGTAACCTACATATTGTAAGTTGCTCGATAAACCGAAAATGAAGTATTACTTAAAATAAACTATGTCATACCTTATCCTATTTTAATCATATTATGAATAGAAGTATATAATATTTTCAATTAAAAAAAAAATTGATTTTATTACACCATTGTCTATGAGTGGTGACCACTTTGCTCGTCCGCCTAAATACGTATATCAAAAAAAAAAACAATATCAAAATGAAAATATAGATACTTAATTGAAGTAGGCTTTTACAAGCACTTTTCAATTTTCATGTCATTTAACAAGCTACATTAATTGAAGCTACTGGTTCGGAATGCATATTAGAAGAGCCGGCAAGAAACTTAGTTGTTACTCTTTTTTTTAAACGATTAAAAGTCAAAGTCATGTTAGTTAAATACAATTACATTTGTATATAATACATCCTGCCTGGAAGTTAACAAGTATTAGCTCCACGCTTTTTTATCATCTATATAATTATCAAATATAATATAATAGTTATCAAATCTCTCTGGAAATATAAATATGAATATAAAATACCGATCTCCATTGTTTGCAATAAGACACACCAAAGACACTGGCAAAAAGATTCTTTACAAAAAAACAACCAAAAATATTGTATGACATCCATATGTAAATGTAATTAGTACATATAGGTATATTTATATAAACTGATAAACTGAAATCTGTCACATCTGTATCCCGTATTGGAAATGCCTGATGCAAAGGACTAAGAGTCCTTGGTCCAAAAGGACTTACAGTCGGGCTAATAAATACGGTTACTCAATGAGGGCATTACTATAGTTGTGATAAACAAAACCAAACTTTTATCATGTTAAGATTACAAATAAATAAATAATCTGCCTGGAAATAAAAATATGAACATAAACTACCGATCTCCACTGTTTTTTTTCCAATAAGACACACCAAATACACTGGCAACAAGATTATTTACAAAAAAAAAAACCGAAAATATTGTATGACATTCATATGTAAATGTAATTAGTACATATATATTTATATAAACTGAGATAACCATTCAAATATTCAGCGTAATTCAACCGTTTGAACTGGTGAACTTATGCAATTAAAATTTAAGGTAAATAATTGAAACCGATCAAACTTAATTTAAAATAAATAATTTGATAGACGTTTGATGCGAATTTTTAATTATAACTATCAGACGGTTTTAAACATGAAATTTTAATTATTTGGATGCTTATTAATACTTTATTAATAAATTTAATTTCAAACATTTTTAGTGTAGACGCTTGTTTCAAGTGACCTCTTTGCCTTTCCATGATAACTTTTTTTAAAATAAAATAAAAATTAACTTTTTTTATATTTTTATTTCTCCTTTGAATAGTTTCTATATTTTTTGTCGTGTTCATAATCATTTTATTAAAATGAATGTTTGTATTTAAAATAATAATATAATCATTCAGTCATATTTCTATAGAAATTTAGATCCGTAGAGCTTTTCTTTAGAGTTTCAGGTTTTTGTTAAAACCTGAAACTCTTAATACTTCTAAATGAAGGAACCTTAATACTTCTAAGGGAAAGGTTTTGTTTTAGAATACATTACATTGTACCGTTTCGTCTTTGAATATAACATTGCAAGGAAAGCTTTGTATGTCGTATATCCTGCTCTATTTAGGGACAAGTCAATGTAAGCAAATATTGGGATAAATATATTGCTTAAAGTCACGGGATAAACCCGTTATCGATATCAATGTCGAGTCTCTACGAAACTACCAGATAGCTCTATACAAGTCCCGCGACCGGAATTGTCTGTGGAATCAGGTTCGGCGAGTATTCACCTTATTTGTCTTATATTAGACTCCTGTGGGAACCTGCCTTATTAGCGATTCTAATACTAGGTAATAGATTTAAGTCTATCTACACGTGGGCGGCTCCATATACATTGGATAGTTTAATACTGAATAGATCCCTAATGAGAGGGTACTATTTTTTTATTTGTATTTAATTATATCATAACAAATACATTGATGAAATAAATACATAACGATGTATGTAATAAGTGAGGCTTGTTCAAGACATGGTAGGGGGGTTTAGTTTGTGTTTTTAAATTATCTCGTGGTACAGGGTATCGTCGTAAGGAAACGAAATGTTGCTGATGAATCTGTCATATCTGTATGCCGTATTGGAAGTGCCTGATGCAATAGCTTGGTCCAAAAGGACTAACAGTCGGGCTAATAAAGAGGGTAACTCAATGGAAGCATTAATAAAGTTGTGAATAACAAAACCAAACTTGTATCATGTTAATATTACAAATAAATAATATTGGAAAATATCCCATACATTACTCAGATTCCAATGTAAGTAGCTAAATTACTTGTGTTATGGAAAATCAGAAACAATGACAATACCACAAACACAAGACAATATAGAAAACTAATGAACTTTTCCTACATCGACTCGGAAATTGAACCCGGGATCTCGGAGTAGCGTACCCGTGAAAAACCGGTGTACAAACTACTCGACCAAGAAGATCGTCATAAAAAACTGTTTGTTTGTTTTTCATTCGGAGAAACGGAACATTGATAAGAATTAAATTCGTCATCTGGAAACTATAAGGTGACGCGAAACTTCGTCACGGATTTGCTTGAATCCTTAAAAACGAGTGAAACTCCCGCCATTTCCACTTAGACCACTGATTATGCTCGGTGGAGTTCCGTTTGAAATTCAAAGCATTTCTTCATATTCGTACCTGACTATGAAACATGCAATCGAGACACACTTACTCTCAAATTTATCGATATATAGATATTAGTATCTTTTGTTTTTCTCTTAATGTATCCTATCAAATTAGCCTTGACCACTGTGATTTGTATTTGCTTTTGTTGCTTCCCTATAATGTACCCCAGGCCCGTTTGCCTTTTTATTTATAACTAGGATATATAGCAAACACATATGCCGCAGTTTACATTTTTGGGTCGTAATTATACATTTAATTAAAATCATTAAAAATAATAGCAATCATTGATTCGGTTATATTGACTTGAAATTTTTGAAGAGTATTTTTTTTTTTTTAAAAACAACCTAGGTCAATGACATTTATGTTTTTGTCGTCTAAAATTTGAATAAGCTTTATTATATTCTGTGAAAGGGAACAATTTAGTCCTAAAATTGACATACCTACAGAATTTTTCTCTTCATTTTCAGTTTTTGTACGTTTGTTTAATTGTATCATATTGTTCAGTTTAAAACTATTAAATTTCGATCAATTTTTTTTAATAAGAATTAAATTAGATATAACCCATCAGAAGATTGAAATACTTCGAAAACTAATCGAAGAATCAGATACTTTAAGTGCCATTCTGAAAGAAAATCGTTCACATTGTATAACTGTAATTAATAAATTAATTACTTATATGTAATTACTATATATATTGTTCGGCATTCATATAATTTTGGAAATGATTTAATTTATTACGGACCCTAATCATTACTCGAGTACAGTACAATAAACAAGGGTAAAGAATTTATTCGTAATGTATGAGGCATTTACGTTATTACGTCACTAAAATCCAATATGGCCGCTGGGACAGTAAGTAGTCAAAAGGTATTTACAAAATTTAATTCGCAATTTCGACGCCAGTTAACTGAATATGAGCTTTTAATGAAGATTTATGCGCAGCAATGTGGGGACAAGTAAAAGTAAATTGACAGCTTGTAAATGTCCCACGGCTGGGCTAAGGCAGGAAGGCTCTATTTCATTTAATTGAAATTAGATATGCAGTTTTCCTTACAATGTTATCCTTCGCGTTTGAAGTCGAAATTAATTGTATACACAAATTAATCACATGGAAATTTAATGCTTGTTGGTTTTGAACCCGTAATCATCAGCTAAGTTGCACGCGTTCTAACAAATGAACCATCTCGGCTCTATTAAACACAAGTGCATTCTCTATATCTAAACTTCCAATCTGGGATGTCAATCCAAATGGTGAGTCTTCATGCTCAAGTTCGACGATCGCTAGAATTAAATAGTATTCCTATATTGATACTAACAACACCTTCATGGTCGAGTAGTGGTTGTCATGGGTACGACTCCGATGTCAAGGGTTCGATACCCAGCCGTGTCGTTGTAGCAAAAGTTCATTAGTTTTCTATGTTGTTTTGGGTCTATTTGTAGTACCGTCATTAATTCTGATTGTTCATAACACAAGTGCTTTAGCTACTTACATTGGGATCAGAGTAATGCATGTGATGTTGTACAATATTTATTTATATAATAATTAAACGTACTTTGTATATACGTAGCCGGGTGACGTAATAATTATCAATCATAATAAAACTGTAATATGTCTGTGTTAGAAATAATAATAAAATAATTAATCAACGGTGACATTATAATTGATACGATAGGAATCTGAGAAACAAATATGGCATCGCTGATCTGTAAGAACTCACTCGTACCTCACTCGTGAAACGTTGACGAGTGAATTATCGTAGTAAGTTTTTTTGATGCGTATATTAAATACTTATTATAGAAAATCATTATAACTATTACATAGTATAAAACAAAGTCGCTTACCGCTGTATCCCTATGTTTGCTTACATCTATAAAATTACGCAACGGATTTTGATGCGGTTTTTTTTAATAGATAGAGTGATTCGAGCGAAAAGTTTTCCTGTACAAAACATGAATTTGTAGTAAAAAAACACAGATAACTTTAGATGTGTAATTGTAAATAAAAAAATCTGTGGGATATTTAGTATCAGTATTGTACCATGCAAAGCCGGGCGGGTCGCTACTAGCAATAATGTTTTCAATATTCACATAGATATTACAATTAATTGAATCAAAAATATCGTCTTGAAATTACAAATATTTATTTTTGAATAATTCGAACTAAAATAGACCGATAGTAAAATACGTTAGTGTTAGCGATAAATCCAACACATGTGCTAGCATCTAGATCATTAATCTCGGCTCGCCTAGGTCAGGCTTGCAGTGACATCATTAATAATACCTAGTCTTATGCCTGACTCTTGCTAGGTCATCCACATTGCTCACCAATTCCGTTACACATAAAAGTGGTCTTATATTATTATGTGACAGACTAAATATGAAATTATTTTTACATATAAAATAATACAGATATAGGGACAGTAAAAGCGACTTTGTTTTTATACTATGAAGTACTTCCATGATTAAACATACTGACGAAATGATTTTTGTTTGGTTAAGAAAAAACAAAAATCATTTGTTTCAAAAATGTTTGAGTCGAGATGGCCCAGTGGTTAGAACGCGTGCATCTTAACCGATGATTGCGGATTCAAACCTAGGCAAACACCGCTGTTTCATGTGCTTAATTTGTCTTTATAATTCATCTCGTGCTCAGCGGTGAAGGAAAACATCGTGAGGAAACCTGCATGTGACAAATTTCATAGAAATTCTGCCACATGTGCATTCCATCAACCCGCATTGGAACAGCGTGGTGGAATATGTTCCAAACCTTCTCCTCAAAGGAAGAGGAGGCCTTTAGTCCAGCAGTGGGAATTTACAGGCTGTTGTTGTTTGTTTGTTGTTTGATTTTTGTTTGAAGATTAATATAGAATGGAAGACCAAATCAAAGTAACATAATTTCGTTTGGTAGTAAGTCGTAATTTCCACTTCCCGATTCATTTCCCCAGTCAAAGCGGCAGACGATCTACACTTCGTAACGTTACGACGTATGAAAATGAAAAACACCGCGCGCGACGCTCTGAACACGCGGTCTGGCCCCGGGCAACGATCCCCGCCTCATATACCTAACATATTGCGTAGATGTGCCACTACGTTTATCGTTCAACTCTATATATGTTATATATATTTTTGTATTTCGATTACTAGAAAATTTATTTGCTTTTTATTTTTCTGTCTTGGAGGTCGAATCGTAACGTACATTCTCGTATATTATATAACAAAAAAAATGTCGTTGTTATTGTGTCCTATGTTACTCCTTATTACATCAGCTATCTATGAAAGTCCCGTTAAAATAGGTCTAGCCGTTCCAGAGATTAGCCGGAACAAAAAGGCATACAAAAATAAAAAATATATATGTTTGTTTCATATTATATAACATGTATATTTGTGGGAAATCTATCGGACGTAATTTTTTTCTGTCTATTTGTTCCGGCTAATCTCTGGAACGGCTGGACCGATTTTGGCGGGACTTTCACAGACAGATAACTGATAAATAATGAGTAACTTAGGCTAATACTTACTTATAGTATTTTTTTTTTTGTTAAATTCAAACGCGTATAAGGTCGCGAGCATATAGGTAATAATTAATAAGGACCCTTTTGCAAAATATAAATATTTTTACATCGAATGAAGTTTCTTGCACTGTACAATTGAACGATATATATCATTCAATTGTTCATTCATTTCCCTTTTATACTTCACATGTGATGTGCGTGTTCCCAGGTGTGACAATTAATTAATTTAATCCATCAATGTCAGGTCGAATGCGGACGAATTAAAATTACTAAAGCATGATCACAATAAATTAGTTTGTAATACATAGCTTGTTTTAATTGTATTAAATATACATATATTCACAGTAAATACGTGCTATTTGTATTGAAATAACTTAATTATGGGCAAAGGTACTCTTTATTCTTGAGGATATGTTTTTGGTGTTTTAACATCTTGCTTCCGTCTGAATTATACGTTACAAATGATATAGTCCAATCGAGATATTTTAGAAGCAATATTTCGTCACAATATTTATACTGCTGAGTACGACATGATATAAAGACACTAATTGAGCACACAAAATTTGTATTCATTTCTAACAATATATAATAAAATTTCGGTTAATATATATTCTATCCACTGGGTCATCGCGTTTCATTGATCAAAATTATCAGAACTAGTCAGCTACAGTTATATAAAAATGATTTAAATTACGAAACTTGCAGTGTAGCTACAGCCACATAGGACACCATTTAGTTTCCAGGGTTGGTGGTGTATGTGGTCTGACAGGAAGAATATTTCTTAAAGGGCTGATGTAAGTGACCCGTTCACACAACAAAAACCCTCACTCGCCCTCACTCGCCCTCACAGCATCTCATTGCAAGAGAAATAAATATCATTGATCTCATTAGCTTATACTTCTAAATCCAAATTCATTCCAACCACTTGGCTGTCTCGACTCAATATAACACTCCTTCAATATAATTCTGCAATCAAACTTTAGTATTAACTGATAACTAATTTATAATTAACACATTATTACACGTGGTTCCTAGACAAACGGATCGCTGCTGTTTTTGCGAACGCAACTTGTCACACACTTATGATAATGAAATACAATTACTTAAAATTGTTATATTCTATCTTGCACGAAAATAAGGATTGATAACATAAAGATTGCTTATGTACATGAACTTTATAATTATCTTTCATACCTTTAGGTATCTTATGTAAGAAATGGTTGAGAGTATTAATAATTATGACAAATTACTCTTCACAAAATGATTTTTGTCTCAAAAAATTTTAAATATTAATTATACAACCGAGTCAACAAACTGTTAATAATCTTTGACGTAACACGTAACATTACTTATCTGCGCTCTCCAGACTCAAAGTCACACTTAAACTTGTAAATACGATGTACGTTTATCATTTATGTAAGTGATCGCGATCCGAATCGGAGTGTCGCGTCTCCGACACGTCTAATCGTTGTGAAACGTCACGGCATCGATCGTTAATGAAATATTTTTTTCTGGTGTCTTACGCACGCCGTGCTAGGCCTGACCTTGTAGCGGGTTAGACGAATTTAGACGTTACAAATGAGAAAATAAGAAAACAACGCTCGATATTTGCTAGAGAGGTAATGAGGCACTCTCGGGAGGGCGGCCCTCGAATGCGTTTCGACCTGTCAACTTTGAAACACCACGATGCATCTCGTTTTGTCAGTTACTTGAGAAATTATATAATATATTTTTAGTTTTTTTTTTTATATTAACAATAAACTACGCGTAACTCAATCAGAGGGCCGGTAATAAGATGACTCGCGCCTTTAGCTTTTGTGTTTATTTTTTACGTTGAAAGAAATAAACATTATAATTTTGTTAATTAACTAAAGAGTTTATTTCCTGTAATTTTGTTCGTAAATGATTATATTTAATTTATACGTATATTCAAGTCATCAGGAAAGTTTGCTGTGGGTGATACCGCGAATTATCTTATGTAATAAAGAGGCAAAATTATTATTTTAATGAAGAATAATGTAATTTAAAAAATGTATATATATTGTTTGATTCCCAAGTGCTTGTAATGTCTATTTATGTAACAATTAAATTTAAGTAAAATACATTCAAATAGAATGTATTTACATAAATCGAAGTGTTTAAAATAGCTCTATTATATGCGTAAAGATATTGAATAGCAAAACGCACGAGTTACCGACCTCGTAGGAAACCGCAAACACATCGAGTTCCGCCGTAGGGCATACATAGTTTAAATGTCAATACAAAGGAAGAGGTAACACTCTCGAACGAGACTTGTAACTTGTCACAAAGCGTAACTATTCGCCCCACAAACTTATAAATTTTTCATGCAAATCTCGACGCTATCCAAAGTGTTATTCAGATCATAATGGCGCGATATTAAATTGACCTAACATTACGCTCGACGGCATAACTGTAACAAATTAATCCGTTATCGTGAAATTCCGACTTTCAAAGTCAATTATAAATTGTTCTTTATGATCTCGTTGAAATAATCGACTTTGAAGTGTGAAAACAAACAGCTGGTTTGATAATGAATTGATTTACAATTTCTGTCGTATTTCCTAACGTCTATATATTTTTATAACATGGATACAAAAGCCGGTAACAAAAGACGATACATTTAAATAGTCTTACGTCATTTTGCGTTATAGTTATTCCATTACACGAAATTCCCACGTGTTATCGGAAACGCGAAATAAGTACTACATGCTAATAGATATATAAATAATAGTTGCGTATTACGTTCGATAGTTCGCCGCGAATTCCGGGGGCCTCAGAGCGACGCGCAGGCCGCAGGGCCTCATGACGCATGCGCGGCTCGTTTCATCCACTTACTACACGCGTGCGTAATTACGCGAGATTTATGAACGCATATTTTTGACTGTGACAATTGCTGTGTCATAAATTTTGTTTTTGGAATTCGGTGTCGTATCTAGCATCATAAAAATGCAAAGGTTGTCGTTGCTTTAAACTGTTGGTACTTAAGTTTAGTCCGAGTGACAGTACTTATGTGTATGTAAATCGAAACACATGTTTTTCAACACATCTGTTTATAAGGTTTATTTGTTATGAAGCTTTTATATTAAAGTACTAAAACTATTATTAAAATATTAGGTAATCGATACATGAAAAACGTAGTTGCTGCAACACCTATAACGAATTAGTCATAAGATTTCTATTTCAGTCATAAGTGTCTATTTTTATTGAGCTTTTAAGAAAAGTCTTCGTGTTGCACGTATTTACGGAGCTTTTAAGACCTTATTATTCTGTGCGACACGTTCGGACTTATTATAGTTTAGGGAACTAAACAATTATGTACTAGATCTTTGTAACGGGTTCGATTACCATCACACCTATTGGTAAGATTTTTTCAAATTATGATAAGGATTTTTGCAAGGCCCCCTTTAAATTGTTACACAGCAATACTTAGTATTGTTATGTAACGGTGAGTAAGCCAGTGTAACTACACAAACAATAAATATAGAATTTATATCCATAAACAAATTGTTTTTATCACAATATTTGCGAATTGTTTTCGAAGTTTTTCTAAAACTAAAAAATATTTGAAAAACTTAATAAAGCGGTTTCTTCAGAACACTTTGCTATAAACAGCATTAAAATAAAAGTACAGCTATCAGCTAACCATGTGGATTGAATGGAAAAGAGAGTCGGTATCAGTCTCCCGCATGAACGAATTCTCCTCGACTTTTAACGACTGATTTTGTTTGATAGTATTTATTAATTGACAAAGTTTAAAATATCTGCGGATTATAAAAGCGACGAATAGAAGCAGCCGCACGTTAACGATGTACTTACAATTACAAATAACTTTATTATTTACCTTAAATAGGTATAATAAATACATTTTCTTACAGAAACATTGTTTATTAACAAATTATATAAACGGTAATCCTGTTTTAATTATCAACTTAATTGGATGAAATTTCTAGGAACGCTTGCGAGACAAATAAAGGTAATACCATATAACTAATATTATACATACGAATGTGACTCTGTTTGTCTGTTTGTTGTTTCATTGCCAAACAACTGAACTATATTAAATGAAATTTTATGTGAAGCAAGCTTGAACTATAAGGAACGCTATGGGTAGGTATATATATAGTACGCTTTTTTGCCTAAGACTTGACAAACGTTTGGTTGTCAGGTCCTAAAACGCGAACGAAACCGCAGGCTATTTTTTGTATATATAGATGTTATTGGATTAGAGAATTTATCCCTTACAAAATTATTTTAACCCGAATTTGAAATGTATCCGTTCGCTGAGTTAATATAATAATGGTAATAATTAAAACTCAATAATATGTAATATAACCGGAAAATAAGTAAACATTTATCATTATATTTAATGTATGTTGTGCTAATTTGTTTTTACTAGAATACTTAACTAATTCTAGTTATAACAAATAATGTGTGGTAGACAGAGGACCAAGTCACTAACGACGACTAACCAATCTACTTCTACTGTGTACGTCTTGAAAATTTTCATGATAATTATAGGTATGATGTATGAAACATTTCACTGCTATCCCCTTATCTCTTAGACCACCTCCACGGTCGAGTGGTGTGTACACCGGTTTTAATGGGTACGCCACTCCGAGGTCCCGGGTTCGATTCCCGGCCGAGTCGATGTAGATTACCATTGATTTTCCATAACACAAGTGCTTCATCTACTTACATTGGGATCAGAGTAATGTATGTGACGTTGTCTCTTAGAAATAGCTTTATCCACTACTCAGCAGCAGTTTTCTGAATACACTTTAGACGTCAAATGTAAAATATCACAATATTTACCTTCATTTCACATGTGATTTGACCATGACCTCAAGCTAAGATCCAGTTCTGTCCACTGAGCTGTTTTGACTGTCCACGTATGCAAATTATATTTGTATTTTTCGAAAAATGAAACGATACCGACTCGACTTGCCAAGAGTTCGCTACAACTTCAAAGACCATGTCTGTCGGCCTCATGACTTTATTATCATATAATTATGCATAACATTACCTCCTACCCATCCTAATTAGTCTCTTACCATAAAAATTAACTACGGTCGGAATATTTTACACTATTCGCGTCAGTTTTGTTTATCAAAGTTACAAGGACGTTTAATAGCAAAATGGTGGCATTTCCGCTTATTCGCTGGAGCGAAATCGATTTTTTTATGGTATAGGTTGGCGGACGAGCATATGGGCCACCTGATGGTAAGTGGTCACCATCACTTACAGACAATGACGCTGTAAGAAATATTAACTATTCTTTACATCGTCAATGTGCCACCAGCCTTGGGAACTAAGATGTCATGTCCCTTGTGCCTGTAGTTACACTGGCTCACTCAACCTTCAAACCGGAACACAACAATACTGAGTACTGTTATTTGGCGGAAGAATAACTGATGGGTGGGTGGTACCTGCCCAGACGGGCTAGCAAAAAGCCCTACCACCAAGTATAGTATTATATAATAAAATACACATAGTACTGACAAACAGATAGTAAAAATCATTTTGATAACTTACTTAAAAATGACTATATTATAAAATAACTTATCAGAGCTATATTATTTAGATTTTATTATCGAGGGTATACAATCATACTTCGTTTCTCTTAAAAGGGTAAAACACATATTATTTAGAAGATTACTT
Organism: Vanessa cardui; assembly: GCF_905220365.1. NCBI lineage: Eukaryota > Metazoa > Arthropoda > Insecta > Lepidoptera > Nymphalidae > Vanessa > Vanessa cardui. The sequence continues at coordinate 13,601,153 of NC_061136.1, forward strand.
GAACTCTTATGCGCCATTTTGTCTGTTATAGATTGCCCCCTTGTTTACACAAGTAAGTACATTAGCTAGGACAATATATTTTTTTCATCTTGATCAGAGTAAAGTTGAGATAATAAGGATTGAGGTCAACATTTGTTCTTGTATATTTTCTCTATTGATTAGGTGACTTGCGATTAAATTTGTGGATTCAATAAATATATCCAAATTTCTAACGAATAGTGTCCTTCTGTCTATAAATATACTATATTATTTTTTATTAAAATAAATTATTAAATATTATAGTACCACAAACATCCAGAGCCAAGACAACATGGAAAACTAATGAACTTTTACTTCATCGACTCGTTCGGGAATCGAATCTTGGACCTCGGAGTGGAGACCGGCGTACCCATTAAAAACCGGTGTACACATAACTCGACCACAGAGGTCGTCAAATTTATTTATTCCTATAATAATAATTTATTCGTCCCACGATTTAATTCAAGTCAAAAATCGATCCTTAAATGTGATTCCAAAATCAGGTCGCAGATAACAAAATCCTGATCCCTAAGGTAACTTGTACAAACTTGTTGCTCACGTATTATGTTTAAAATAAAATCCTGTCATTTCTTCAAATATAAGCGTCGCGTTTAACTCCAAACTTTTTCTTTCTTAACTTAATCTAATTTCACGCAGAGATTAGTGCTCGTCTACTGAAAAGTTTTACTTGATAAGAGCAGGAAATCCAAGTTTACGAGGAGTTTGATGCTGAGTTTTAACGCTCGAATTTACGATAAAACGACGAATGATTCAGCTTTAGGCACGTGGGACTTCCTTGGAATATATTCTCTTAAACCTTTGCGTATAGACTTACGGTTTCCTAACTTTAATTATAAATGGGAAGTGAGTATGTTATGCTTTATTCAAAGATCATCATGAAGTTTCTATGTATACGTTTTCGGTTGAATATAGAAGGACGTATAGTACGACACAACTAAGACGTACCATCGGCAAAATTCGTAAAACCGTTCACCTCCGAATTAAGTACACTATCCCAAATAATCAATATTTATTATTTCTTATGTGAATATGATCTTTACACAAAAGTAATAGCTTGTAATGTCATATGTAACATATTCATCAATTTAACACGTCGATTGACATGCACTTGCTTCCTCGGGTTGAATTGACGCGAAAATCTATAGCGACGAATAGCGTCGATTTGCGCGAAAGGTAGCTATTTCTATTGGTTGTGTAAATCGGCAACAATCGGTTTTATTGAATTTGCCGATGCTACATCAAGTTGTGTCGTACTATACCTGTAAGTGTTGTTTAGTAGGTGATTGGTTTTTGTGTCATCTTCTATTGAATGTCATATATGAGTGATGGACAAAAGAGATGAATCACACCGTAAATAACAGTTTATAAGTAAGTTCGTAATTTCGAATATTGTCAGCAAAGAGTATATTTACACTCATAATTCAAAAACAAAAAAAATCATGCATATTGAAATCATAAATCATATCACCAAATATCGTCGTAATAAAATCGGTATGGGCTAAGGGTATTTGAAAAGGCACTGGTCCCTAAACTTGCTGGCCATTAGACCCAATTGTTTCATAACGGTGCTATAATGATACGTATTATAACGTGATCTGACTGCTGGGGACTGAATTAGCTTTGAATTTAATTACGCGGACATCTAAATGTAATTAAATACATTATTTTAGGCATTTGAAATGTTTTGTAATGTCATTAAGAATTGGAAGCCAGCCGCGTGTCCTTGGTGGACACAGCCCTGAACGTATTTTGATGATGTTATAAAATCGGGTGTGATTCACCATTAGTTTTTAACACGTGTGAGTGTTTTTATACTCACACTGCTCCTACATCTTACCTATTATTTAAGTGTTGGATTTAAATTAAAATATATGTAAGATAAATAATATGACGATTTTATATTAATAATGATTATGTTATAACTATTGTAACATAAATGAGTTGCTTTAACGCTTCTTTTCATTGATATCGAAGTTTTTAGTCAACGTTACGTTCAGAAAGTAATATTGAAATGATGGTAATTAAAAAACATATTAATTTTATTTTTACTAGCGTTTTAGGGTGTTGGTCATCATGTGTTTGGTCGTGAAAGAGCGACAGACAGACAAACAGGGTTTCCTTCACATTTATAACATTGAATATAGATTACTTACGTAACAGTCTAAAAGGCGAGAACAATATATATTTATAAATATGTTAGCTGTAGTCTTAAAAATACCAGCGCAAGATTTATTTCGTCGGTTTAATTTTAATCGTAGTCATAAACATGTTGTCACACGCCCACGTCAGGGCCCATAACCTACGCCGACTGTCGCTAGGGCTGCTCGATAAACCAGCATGGTTCACATAAATTTTATTTCGTATTTTTGTATCAAAAAAAAATTCCCTCGCAGTTTCACAATTCCCTCGAGTCTTAACAAATGTGTGTTAAATTTCTAGACGATGGGTTTGGTTAGAAAACAAATATAAGAACTCGTAAAACTTTAGATAAAATAATCAGGGACGTTTTTTTTTTAAAGTTTTATAACTTTTAGAATTTGCTTTTTTTAAGTAACGTAATAAAAAAATTAGATACTATCTCACATTATAAAAATAGAATGTATTTCTCTTTTCATAGAAAATATTTAAGGAAGATGTCTCGTGATTATAGAAAAAGGTTTAAATGGAGCTAGTTCGATATTCGCGATATAACATTTATTGTATAAACAAGAAGTATTATATATTTTTGGGGGAAAATAAACATTAACAAAAATAATAACGATAAAATATATATAACTCCGAGTATGTTTTTTATGTATTTTTCAACAGAAATAAACACGTATTTAATTGTATCGGATTCCACAGCCATTAGTATTCAATTAAATCAGAGATTGAACAATAAAGCGTACAAAATATCTCGTCTAATATATATGTCAGCTGTCGCAAACTTTTTCCAATCGTTCCACTTATCTCCCGAGACACACTAAAGTATTCATTTTACGACAATTACAATGTATGAGCTGACATTCCGTGATTAAAGCTTTCGTCTGCACGCCCGCGGCAAGCAACAAATTTACTAAAACCGCAATCTTTATGAAAAAATAGCGTGGAAGCAATCGCAATAAGTGCTCTCGGTTTTCCCGCGCTAGGCGGCCATGTTTCAACATGGCGCCACGTCAAAAGTTCACCGACCCGCGATGTTGCACTCCGGTAAATACGGCGCACACTTCATTCATAAAATCTTGCTTTTATAATGAGATTCGTTATAATTATTGTTTTTAATAGTCAACGGTCTCTAGTTACGGATTTTTTTAAAATGCTATTCAGTGTTAATAAATGTGGAAATGTAAATTCTAATCAAAGTTTCCTTTATTGTAACGTACGTGTTATGAATATTTTTTTCAATTTTATGATTATGATAACTTTTATAACCACATCGAGAAGACAGTTTTACAAATATGATAAGCTGATTTATTTTCACAAAAAATGTCTAATTAGAACTTGATTTCTTAAATAGATGTTATTATTTCGTCATTATCTCTAAGCGATGGACACGTCATAGTAACGGAAGGTTACTGATTCAAATCCGGCGAAGCTACACTGAGTTTTTTAAGTGTAATGATTATGATTCATTATGAGTTCGGCGAAGACAAATATCGTGAAGAAATTATATATGGTTCGGTTAACAGGTTTTGTCCAACTGTGGGATTCTTATTGATAAACATATTAATATACAGTCTGTTGTATTAAGTATTTGCAATACAGTCTGTGATGTTTTATATTATATAAAACCTTCTTGGAAATAGGCTGTATCTCCTGATATCAGTTGTATATTATAGTTTTCTTTTATATCTGTAAGTAGCGTATTATCACTATTTAATTTATCAATTGTTAAGCTATCGGTCTTACTGAACAAATATATATATTTTAAACATAGACAAATCTTTTGTCTATTTATACCGGCTAATCCGGGTTTGACGGGACCTTTCACTGTCAAATAGTTAATGTAATGAGCAATTTTAAAAATACGTAAAATAATAATACAGTTACGCTGTAATGTCCAAATACTGTGCTACCTTCTCGTCGTCACGTTGGTTCTCCTACCAAGGACAATAAATATCACAAAAGCTGCCTAATAAAGAACTGATAAGTTATCGTAGAATCTGCGAATAGAACAATAAGTTATTTTGTTAAATTCAAACGCGCACGAGATCGCGGGCACCGCTAGTATTTTATAACTAATTAATTTAGAAACAAAATGTCCTATTTTATTCGTTGTTTTGTATATTAATATGCTCACTGTTTTGGAAAATTAAAAGAAACGAATACGCCTTCCCAATATTGAGTAACGACGCGTCCCGACTGATATAAAATAACAAAAGCATATTTAAACCATAATTATACGCTAACGACTTATAACTCATTGTGAATTTCGGTTGAAAAAATCAATTAAGTCAGTATTAAGCCTAATTTTACGCATTTGCATACGTCTAATGAAGATAACAAGTAATTATCATTTTTTTTTGTGTAGTTGTGATTCTTGGTAGTCCACCGTGCCTACGATTTGAACAGCGATAGGAAATACCAAATAAGTTATGAATATATTATTTTATATTGCATATGTTTGAGTTGAGAGCTGAGATGCCCAAGTGGTTATAACGCGTGCATCTTAACCGATGGTTGCGGGTTCATACTCAGGCAAGCACCACTATATATATGTGCTTAATTTGTGTTTATAATTCATCTCGTGCTCGGCGGTGAAGGAAAACATCGCGAGGTAACCTGCTTGTGTCTAATTTCGTCGAAATTCTGCCACATGTGCATTCCACCAACCCGCGTTGGAACAGCGTGGTGGAATATGTTCCAAACCCTCTTCTTAATGGAAGAGGAGGCCTTATCTCAGCAGTGGGAAATTTACAGGCTTTTACTATACTTTTTTTACTTTGTTTGAGTTTATTATTAGGGATGCCTGTTTTGAACTATGTTTAGAATGGATTCAATATGTATTACATACATTGCATATTTAAAAATTGATAGTGATAAAAATAATCCGTATGTGTAACTGAGGCCTCTTATCTTAAGTATGACGAAAACAAGAAACAAACAAAAATCTTTTTTCAAAACAAATGTAATGTAACACGTAATGTAACAGGTAATTTTTGATTGACAAATAAAATAACCCCGTACGATTGGATCATGTTCTACTACCATAGGTAGTTATTTAAAGGGACTAATAGTGCAAAGGAAAGCACATATTTACCATTTATTTCGATACTATTAATAGTGTAATTGTATCACTGATCAGAACGCTTGCTGATTTCACAAGCTTCGATTTTCATCCAACTCATGCAGAATTCTACACCGACCGTCAAACACAATGAATTATAAACACAAATTAAGCACATGATAATTAACTTGTGTTTATTAACGCTTTGGTTTGTATTCACGATCTCCGGTTAAAATGATGGCTTTCTAACCACTGGGCCATCTCGTGTTCATAGATAGCCTTTTGGTTCGCTAATCCTTACTGGCAATTTCAAGACTTCCCAACTCCGATAAGACATTTATCGTATAATTTATCTGAGAAACTTAGCTTGTTGACTTCCCAAGCTCTCGATACCTTATAAAGATTTCTTGTGCTGACTAGTCACTTGAAAATTGTTTATTGAATATTTCTAAATTATTTTTTTCGAACGAAGTACTTCTACAGGGCTTTTGTTCGAGTGAACTGGCAGCGGGTATCTCGTAAAGAAAACGCGAAAAAGGCTACCTTTCCCTCTCTTTTTTTTCCTTCCACATAATTAGTTATAACAATTAAATTTATTGTCATTGAATATAAAATGTAAGACGTTGTTAATTTATTTATTTGTGTCTGTTTTTAATACAAAATATAAGACGTCTTTAAATAGATTAGTACCTTTGATGTTATCTATGTCTGTTACTTGTGCACTAATACTCGTTGCGAAATCCAGACCTGTATGCGAAAATTCAATCGGGTATTATAATAATACCTATGATTTTGATTGATATACATGATTCATGATATTCCTTAATAAGAAAAATGTAAAGGTTGTATGAAAATTCAAACACAATACGTACATTGTACATGTGTATTTAAAACTAAAAAACTTACGGACGCATGAGAAAAAACAATTGAATAAGTATGAATGAAATTAAATGCGACGATTTAATCTCCGTATTTAAAGTTGAGGAGAACGAGGTTACATCAACGTTGTTTGTAATGCCTAACTGAATAAACTACTGAACCAATGTACATAAAACTTATACAAAAAGATGCAACGCTTTTCGGAAAATGTTTTAGTAATATATAATCATGTGTAGCCTATTCCAATAATAACTAAAGACAGCTATATTGAGCACTTAGAGTTTATCATTAATATTAATAGTTAGTAGATATTAAATTATCATTCATACAATAGTTGCATATCATTAATAGAATAGTTACATATTGCACTTATACACATAATTCTAATACCAATTTCTTCCACGTTCAAAACACTAGTTATCGACAAATATTATTAATAAAACTCTCGACCAATTGTATATTGTTGTTTATTTGACTTTTCTCCTCTTATGGCTGGAATAGAATCTACGTAGCTGCGATTCACAGTTGCACTCGCTACATGACTTAACTCAAATGGTTTGTGCTTATGTAAAACATAAAGATTTAAAGTACGATGAATCAATTAATTCTATTAACTTTTTCTATGTATCTAGAAGGCAAATAGGTCATCAGATAGTGATTACCTCTGCCTATGACATTGACAATCAATCAATCGATCGACTGTTCAATCTACAATAAACATATTGGCATACTTTACAGATGCCTCATGCCATCTCGTCGGCTCCATGCAAGACATACGAAGATTTATATCTACTTACTGTAGAGTTATTCTGTAAAAAGAAACTCGATCTCACCGCGGAACACGAATGTGAAATGTCTGAATGCGATATGGGACATACGCTATTGATGATAAAATGTATGGTATACAAGTCGGTTGTCACAATTTTACGAGTGAAAGATGAAGTGAATTCTCACAGAATCTCGATGCTGGGAGGAGGATATCGTAGTTACATTTCAACGTGACTAGTAAATGGCTATTGATTTATTAAATGAAATATAAATCTTTACAGATATGGCGATTTCGAAAGTGATTTGATTTGTTTTTATAACGTTTTAAACAAATTCTGTAGTATATTTAGAATCAGTATTGCATCCGTGCGAAGCCGGGTAGCTAGTAATTAAATTAAATATGTAATGAAAATGTACCTACATAGGTTTGGATAAAGTACGCTGTCAAGACGGAAATGAGATCTCGCTGAAAATGTAAACGTCAGCGCCTGTCAGATCAGGCATTGCATTTCTTGACACCAGTGACCGAGATCTTGTAATAGTAATATAATCGAATTGAATATAATTTTTTATCACTTACAATACACTTGTGTAGTTTTATATAATGGTTGAGTGAGCCAGTGTAACAACAGGCACAAGGGACATAATATCTAAGTATCCAATGTTGGTGGCGCATTCACGATTTAAGGAATAGTTAATATTTATTACAGCGTCGTTGTGTATGGGTAATGGTGACTACTTACCATCAGGTGGCCGTGTTCGTCCGCCAAGCTATACCACAAAAAATAATAATAATTAAATTTTTCTTTGTTTACTGCTATGCTGTGTATATTTGTTAAGTGTCGATTGAAGAGTTCTATCATTAATTAAGTTAATATAGTATAATAGGTACGCCTTTAAATTAATTTATTGTACACTTATTGGTATAAACTAACACTGTCAACCAATCTGTTAAAGATTTTTTCTTGAAGAGAATTGGGCATCAAAATTTAACGGTGATTTCTTACGTTGAATTGTGGACAAGAACGGATTCGTTGATTTATAAATGTAGTGTAAATAAAACAAATAGCTTATTTACGTACGTGTATATACTTTATGTAAAAAATTCTGATCGTATCCTTATAACACATGATCAACAGGCTTTCGCCATTAGATGGTTGTAGGCTATTCATTTTTTGAATTCCATTGATACTTCCCCCTTTTTTAATACTACAGTGTTAGTAAGCTTTGACATACTTTCATAATTTTGTCCAATGTTTTTTAATTTAATTTAGGAAGCTTTATATTTATACAAAAGGATAATAAGCTGAGTTTACTTATTTAAACTTTTATCGGTTCGCTACTTAAATGAACGAATATATATTCAATCTGAAAAGTTACATGCAAATGTTTTGATACAGACTTTATCTTATACCTTGTTTCTTATTATATAACTATATTTATTTATCATATAAAGACAAATTAAAAATGGCTAAGCAAATATAATATAATATATAATAGCACGAAAATAATATTTTACATAGTTTGGATTATATTACAATATCTAATCAAAACATACATTTTGCACGCAAAATCGATATAGATACAAAAAATCTGCAAAAACTTAGTTATTATTTATTTTCATGAATTGCATTATGAATGCGATTTAATTAAAATACAATTAAAATAAATATCCTTGAATTTAAATGAATAACACGTGTACATGCTAAAATTAGACTTGTACATACATGATAATACTTTTTTTTAACTTATCAAGCCGAATTTTTACATGTAGTTTTGGTATGGTACAATTAACGATACAATGTATTTATATATAGACAAAGAAAATAGGTGGTAGCTTTTATACCCAAACTGACTACCAACAGTTGTCAGTTTGGGTAGATATCAACCACTCATCAGATATAGGGAACGGTTATCTGTTACATAAAAAAGATAAAAAGCTATAATAGTGTTAGTAAAATAAATTTGAACATAAAGAGTTCAAAAAAATGTCAAGCCTACATTTCCCTCAATTTTAAATGATTGTTGACGTTGACTCTTAAATAGCAAGCGAAGATGCTTTTTGTACATAATCTATACTTATATTATAAATGTAAAAGTAATTCTGTCTGTCTGTCTGTCGCTATTTGACTGTCAAACTAATGAACCGAATTTGACGAAATTTTGTGTCAGACAATCTTGATCTCCAAGGAAAGACATTGCCTACTTTTTCCCCAAAACGCAAGCGAAGCCGCGTGCTTCTAGTTTGTTATAAGGTGTATGGAATGACGAGCATGATTCTCATATTAGTAATATCAATAAAAGTTTATCCCAGTAATTATGTAGTTGGAACTTATGCTTGTACTCTTGATAAATTAAATAGGTTCCATTGTTTTAGGTATGTGTTCCGCTCCGTTGATCTTTTTAATCACAACGGTTAATGTGATTTTGCGTAGCCCGTTCTAGATTTTCTAATTTAAGATAAATCCTTGGATTTACGAAGATTTCGGGAACGGTAACGCTTGTCTTAACAACGTTGTATTTCAAAAATAACTCGTAATCATTCTTAATTAATGTATCTGTTATTTTTAATTATTTTAGTATTCGAAATTCAAATAAATGTTCAAGAATGGTTTTTATATCGGTCAGTATTTATTTTTTATATGTATTATTTGGTTGAAAAGAGATTAACGCTACAAACATTTTGATTGCATCTTATGTCATTCTAATAAGATACTAAAACATAAAGGATGTTTGGTTTTAGACGACAGGTAAAATATTATATCGTGCGTCTAATTGTATTAGTACTATTAGAAAATGATTCAATAATGTCTGTGTGAAATCAATGAACATAAACAATCTCTAAAATTAAATTATATTCAGTCATCAATTGCAGTGTTGTTCTTAATTAGTTGTAAAACTAAAACGCTAAAATATGAATCTTGGGTATAATTAATTATTAAAACAAATGTAAAGTTAAAATTAATAGCGAATTTAAACAGAAACCGTTACGAAGTGGATATAATGTCCGTTGCAAATACCCATAGCAAGGGGCGTATCGCATTACGAGGCGCATTAATGAAACTTCATATCTATAAATTTAATGGATACACCTGTAAATTGCGCATAGGCATCCCAAGTATTTCCGACCCCTAAACGCGAGCGTTCACTCCGCTAGGTTCCGTGCCCCGTGCGCCCGCGCAGGTATTTCCAGAGGGCGCTGGAGGGGGCCGAGCGGGCGGGGCGGGGGGCCTCGTGGGAGCCCGGCTTAGGAATGCCGATCGGTACTTGTGCCGGCATGCGGCTAACGGGCTGGAGTCAGGTTAGATGCCTGATTATGCTAACTTTCGTATTTAGGTTCGCCCCAGCCTACAATTTACCTCTTAGACTGGAAACTGGCTCTGATCATGATGAATCGCCGCTGAGGGTTACGGTGCTGTAAAGTTCCCAAGACGCACGTATAACTTTAGAGTTAAATAAATTACTTACTTTACTACTTTTAACTCGTTTAATTCAATGATGATTTTATTTTACGAAGTTATGCATTTTTTAAATTTATGAAAAAATAAGGTAAATTTGTCTTTTAGATTTTTTATTTAATTTACATCCGACATTAGAAATGTTTAAATATAACTTAACTAAGTTTGGTAGTTTATTGGCAATATAAATAATGACAAGGTTAATGACACATACATATCGATAATATTATTAAGGTAGAATTGGTACTATTTAGTTGAAGCAGACTACAAAATACCACTGCTCGTCAAACTTCCGATTTTTTTTACATAAGACTCAAATTAAATAAAATCAATAGGTGTCCACAAGAACTTTAAATTATTTTAGAAGTTACTACAGGTTATGGATGTAGAACAACCGACAAGAACATACTACTTTTTCCACCAATTACAGTATTTTGCGCTGACCATACGTGCAATGATCGACGGTCAATTCCATTTTTTCTTTCTCAATTCTCAGCTTAATTAGTATTACGCGAAAGTGTTTGTTTACATGACTGTTACTGGTTTCATAAACTAATCAATTGGAACATTATATGCGTACAAGCTTTCAGGGATACAGACCAGAACAAAGTGTGTAAATCAAATGAAATCATACTTCAATCAAGTAGACTTTTACAAGTACTTTTGAATCGTCATTTAACAACTATATTAAGAAAAGCTACCACCGATTCACAATGTAGATTCTACCGAGAATAACCGGCAAGAATATCAGTAGTTACTCTTTCTTAATCTTTAAAAAAATACAAAGTCATGTTAGTTATTCAACATGTATGTAATATAACATTCTGCCTAGATGTTTACAAGTATTGTGCCTAATATCATCCCCAAACACGGGCGTAGCGGCGGGCGGAAGCTAGTAGTGGTATATGTATATGAGCCGTGCCTGCGATTTATTTTGTGTGTATTTTAGATATACGCGTTAGGCGGGTTTTGCCGCGGGACCTCGGCTAGGAATAATAAACTAAGGAAGAAGGGAAAAACTAAGTTAACCCAAAAGTTTATTTTCCAATCAAAACCTATTCTTCCAATTCTTGTTACAAAAAACAGATAACACGGCGTAAAATATTTACAAATTTTATTGAGTAAAATAGTAATATAAGTATACGTAAAAAAAGATGTTTTGGTACGATAACCAATGCGTAATACATCGGTTTGAGTTGAAACTGTTCTTGACGTTGCTTTGGAGGTTTCTGGGATAGTACCAAAAATGTGCCCATAATTTGCACATGAATACCATCGAATAATAATCTATATACAAAAAAAATCAAAGATATACTGTAATTGATATTAGGTATTTTATAATAAAAAAAAATAATTATTAACCGATGACCTTGCTTCTGTTCTATTAACGATTTTATTATATTTCGGAAGTGGCAAAGTAATCGAATATATGTTCTAAGTCCGAGTCAAGCATACAATATTGTGTGTCAGTCAGAAATACAAGGCGAGTGACGCGAAGCGGCCCGTTTGATGATAATGGCGACACTCGACACCACTTCCTCTCGTTCGGACTCACATCTATTGTTAGATTCACAATTGCATTAAAATAAATTTTCGTATTTATGTATTACGTATTCATAATTTTAATATTTAGTACAAAGGGGACATATTTATGATTTCATATTGAAATGGATTGCACGATGAATATGAGGTAGACGCGTTCTTCCCGAAGGACGTTGTCAGGCGAGGTGGAGTGGTACACGCTTAATGGCTGGTGACAGTTGGAAAATAATAACAGTCGATTGAACTCATCATTGGTGGCGTCTTCTGAAAGACTAAAGCCACGTACTGATGATGAAGGCTATGAAGTATGTGCTATACCTATATTATTTTTTATAGAATGAGTTATATTGTAGTCCACAGGAATATTATCTGTTCGAAAGGAATCACTGCATAATTATCGTACTAGTAAGTTAGTGTCACGACGTAAAATCCTAGTTATTTTATCCTTTGCAGCCTATGTTAGAAATGAACATCCTTAGAGTTTATATTTATAGACCATTCATGTGCCTTGGTGATATTCAGACCTAAAACACCGAATAAACTTGGGTTCTCAGTACGAAATTTTCGCGCTAAAAATAAAATTTTACATTGTTGTTACTGAATGAGGAAAACTTTCGGTCAAGTTTGAAGTTCCCACGGCTTGGTAGTAGAGGAGCGTGAAATGTGAATAAATTGCAATGACCGGTCGAGCTCGACGGAAACTAATGAATGGAGTTTCAGATAATTACAGATGTATCGGCAGATGGCCGGCCACCTGCTGAACGTTTACTGATTAACGAACTTAGAATTGGAAGTCTCCTTTGTCAACTGACGGATTATAAACGTTTGCTTGTTTAGATAAACGCCGATTTCTCACTGACATTTCTTTCACTCATGGTCTTTTCGACATTCGATGAAAGAGGACACTATAGTTTAACTCATCACCCCTCAAACAACATTATAAGTAAGCTATAGATTGTTTTTTATTTAAGTAGGTAATTATTGCCTGGTGTAATCTTTGTCCCTGGTCCCGTTATTTGGGGTCGCGTCTCCTCACTTTCCTGCTCGAAGTTGTCAATTCTGTCAAATGAGCTTTATTAAGGCCTCTTTTTAAATTGGGCCTTTGCCTCTATTTGTTCTGTTAGATTATTGTGATTTTCACAACATATTCTTTTTAGCGTCTTGTCCGACGTGGTCTAAACTTGTATCGTAATTATTCATTACGGACTTAGTCAAATCAAGTCACACCATACCTATGATAAAAATGCTTAAAATTAATTAAAATGTATTGGGTTTGTCGAGAAAATTTAAGTAGTATCTCGAAGTATAGAGTTGTAGAGATTAAACTCCCGTAAAGCAAGACGATCCTGCGTATCGTCGCTGTCTTGGTGAAGTCGAATTTGCCAGTACAATATGCATGTCCTGCGCAGTTGGTGATCCCTTGAGAGCGGCTGCACTGTGTGTTACATTAAGACGACATGCAACTATTTGCTTGATGAAATAATTATATATAGTGTTCTAATTGCATTAAATTTGAAACTAGCAAATATGAAATTAAACTAAACCTGAAAAAGGCCGCGTAACAACAGTTAACACTATGGCGCTAAGCTTACTATAAACATAAATACTTTATATTGAAACTCAACCCTCAGCACTCAATGCACCCCACCCAATAAAGGGCGAACGAGTAAAGGGAAAAAATCAACCATTAACCCATTACAATACTTTAGATTCATCACGCAATTGTGGCACAATGTCGAACAGCTCTACGTAAGAAATTCACACTTTTTAATTCCACGTTTTCAATCACCCTCGCCTAGTTCAACGGTGACGTAATGGGGAGGAGACAGGAGAAAAATTACAGGATAGTGTTAGATCTAGGGACCTATTCGCCTAGGGTTGCTAGGTTTGCTTGACACATCAGTTTTATGATTCATTGACTAATCATTTGAAGGGACAAGCTAGTTTATTACACTTGTCTTTGTTTCCGATCCGGATTGTAATGATACGCTGGGGGAGGAACTAGAGAGGCATTAGTTGGCTTGATTGATAAACAATAGTTTAATACTTCGGTGCATATGTATATTTGTAACTGATTGTGTTAGTAATTAGTACATAAAACTGTACATTTTCTAAAACTGGGTGAATAAAGAGAAGACCTGAGTTTGGATTACATTTAGCAAGATTCTTTACGTAAACACGAATTAAGCACATGAAAATTGTCTACATGTTCAATGCAAATTGAGAATAGTCTGTATCAAGAAATTCGAAACTCACCAAAGCAACCGCAGAACATAAACAGACATTGAGTGTAATAATTATAAAATTTATAAGACACGCGTATCAAAATGGCGTATCACCAAGCCTGTTGTCAATATTTCTCGAGTGAGATACGAAGTGATTTCTTACAGAATCGCACTGCTGTATAAATGCTACAATAAAGATATATTTGAAAGCATAATCTAAACTATTTCAAATATATAATTAAGTACTTGAAGTAATCAGAATATTCATCCGTTCACATGGGATCCGTATCTGAATAGACTAAAATTTTGATTAAAACATTGTTAATGAAAATATTGTAAGCGTTATTGTTATTTTTGGTATAAGCGGATATTTCAATAATATTTGTTTTAGTTAACCCTCAATTCAATTTATAAGAAATATACAAAGTATATTTAAGTTGTAATAGATTAAAAATTAAGATTTATAGGTAGTACGTAATAATGGGATGGGCTTAGTCAAGCCCGCCTAGGTAGGTATCGACTTATAAATAAAACGGCAAACGTATTTTTGAGTTGATTCGAGAGTCGTGAGTTGTGAGTGAGTCAGTGTAACTACGGGCACAAGGTGCATAACATCTTAGTTCCCAAGGTCGGTGCATTGATGCTTACCTGATGGCTCATTCTCAAGTCCGCCTACTTGCTTTACACAAAAAAATATCTTTATAGTAAATTTAAAGATTATATATATTTCCCTTGTAATACAAAATCGATAATGTAATCAATTCAAGATATTCCTCATTAAAATTAAAACTAACATAGATAAAAAAGTAATTGGCACATTTCATAGCGTCGAATCACTTCCCATACCGGGCGAAGTCGCATGGTGAATAATGCGGTTTTTCAACGAATCCATTTTAAAAACTAATCTTCCTTACTTCGATCCGCTTCAATGGAGCTTTGTCCTTAACGTATATTCGATTTTTTTTTATCCGAGTTCCGTCGGTTATAGAAATAACAGGTAGGTATACAAGCGTGAAGTTAGCGCGATTGCAGCCGCGGTAAAAACATGACAAGGTTGAATGGGGATCTAGAGTCTACCGGTCTGAAGCTAGCAGCAAATCTCCTTAAAATTGTTTATTAAACTCTATATACACAGAGTCTCTTAGTATCTTACTAATAGAGAACTTTTTGATAATTTTTTTTTGAGTTGCGTTGGAAAGCGTTGTATATTTATTTTACACATTCATTGCATTTGCATAATTAATATTTATATTTAAAAGTGACTCAAGCTTAAACTCATACCATTAGTATAATTTATTTCTAATACATGACTCATTGTTATCGATAGGAAAAAAAGTATTAAACAATTGCATACAAAATCTATTGAGCCATTTATTGTACGGTAGGTTCGTATTTGAAATTCAAATTATTTCGTTTAATGCAAAAGTAATTATCGATAGTAAAAGTAAAAAAAAATTACCACCATCGCTTCGGAACAGAAATCACCCAGACTGTGCGATTATTTTTTGTTTACTTTTATAATTGTTCGGTTATCGATATATAAATTCATATATCGAGTGATTTCGAATACATATTCATTTCGATTAAATAGATTTTCATCGCTTTTTGCGTGTGAAATAGCCTTAATTACAAATGCTAAGTCTAGAGATACTATGTTCCACTCTCGAGCTATCAATCGTGCCCCGACCCCTTTTTAAAAGTCGAGTTTCGTAGTGATGCATCGACCACTTCTCCATGCCTTTGGATCATCCCTGTATAAGGACCTCTTTAAACTTCAACCTTTACTAGATTATTCTCGAAACTGTTCAATAGACTTTAAAAAGGATGAAATGCTTTTGTTTAGAATTATCTTGTTACCTGAGGGTTCATGAGGTCGAGTGTATCAAAATATGCAAATTGCAATCAAGTATATTCTGCATAAGAACATACTAGAATAAATCATTTATACATACAATAATTTTAGAGTGTTTGTATTTAATATTAAAATTACAGCTTTTTATCAAATGCATATTTGGTATACATACATGGTATAGGTATATACCAAAATAACATTTTTTACTATTTTTGTCTGTTTGTTCCGGCTAATCTCTGGAACTGCCGGACCGATTTTGACGGGACTTTCACTAGCAGATAGCTGATATAATAAGGAGTAACTTAGGTTACAAAAAAAAAAACGCTCACGGGCACAGCTAGTCTATATTTATAATAACTATGTGGACCTACGGGCCAACTGATGTTAGAACTCGCGAACTAAGATGTTATGTCCCTTGGGCCTGCAGTTACACAGGTTTCTTCAAGCTTTAAAACAATACTAAATATTGCTGTTTAGTGTTTTTAAGCATTATAAAGAATTACGTTGATTATAAATATGATAAGAATGAAATACTTACCACTGCTAAGAATTCTACTAAAAGAACCGACAGGAAACTCCGTAATATTTTTTATTCTTAAATGAAATAACAAAGTTAAGTATATACAATTAAAGTATAGTTGGTGTTGGAATCCAAGGAATATTTTTTTAATATGAATTATATTCTTGCATTGTTATTAACGTGAAAGTATGCGATAGTGGAATGTTAAAACTAAAAATACCTATTAGGTAGCGTTGCTATCGTTTTTATACTTGCGGGTTCAAATTTAATTAATCAATAAACTATTTTTCCGCTTGTTTTTTTTTTGTCTGCATACGCTATTTATACGTTTACTCTATATATTTTCAAATGGCTGTCGAATTAGCAATTGATTTTTTTAAATCGGCAAGTGTAAACGCGGCTTTAGTTATTAGGGTAATGTCACCTTTTGTATATCAATAAATATATTACTGACTAACTTAAGAATTCTTAAGATTAATTGCAGTAATTCGTTAAAAATGAAAACAAATCTGGTAAATGTTAGTTATTATGTTAAGCTAGAGCATAATTAGTGATATCTAATTAGTCTAGATCCTAGACCGTAATCCGGTAAGATCTATTGCTACTTAGCCAATCTTAGTCTTATCTCGGGTTCGCTCGTAATCTTTCTGCAGATAAATTACAATTCATTGATCATTTCCTCTAAAACATCGAACTTTGTTAGGTCGTGCAAAATTCATATGAATATTAGACAATAATTTATCATTTTTAATGTAATTTACTATTAAGTAAATAACGACGACCTCCGTGGTCGAGTGGTGTGTACACCGGTTTTCATGGGTACGCCACTCCGAGGTCCCGGGTTCGATTCCCGGCCGAGTCAATGTAGATTATCATAAAATTTCTACGTTGTTTTGGGTCTGGGTGTTTATGGTACCGTCGTTGCTTCTGATTTTCCATAACACAAGTGCTTTAGCTACGTACATTGGGATCAGAGTAATGTATGTGATGTTGTCTCATATTTAAAAAAAAAGTAAAGCATTGAAAAAAAAATTTGTAGTTCTTTTTGTCAGTTACGTTCTCATGATCAAACCACTTAACTGAATTTGATGAAATTTTCTTTGAATCTTGAACAACAAATCCCAAGGGGACAGCTAGCATTTATATTATATATAGTCTTTCCGGTTCTAATTTAAAAATGACGATTAACGGCTTCAACGTATTTTGATTATGACTGTGCTCTTTACACAGACATTACAAATTATTCATTTAGCGTAAGTTTCGCATTTGAATTTTCATAGTTTATGTTTTTCCCTTGGGTGAAGTTTATAACGACGCTGAGCGCTTCGAGCGGGATTAAATTAGACGAGATTGATTATCTTGTTTGTTTATTTGTAACTAGTTACCTGTCCCGACTGCGTCTAGGTAAGATTAAGGATATATTCCGAGATATAGTTTTATTAGTTTCAATAATTTATATATAATACTCTTTATTGCACTGAGAAATTTTACATAGAAGTTTTAAACATGAAATTTTTGTTTACAATGGCGGGCTTATTTCTAAAAGAAATTTCTTCCAGCCAACCCACAGCTGTAAGAGATAGTGTTATATAGCAGGTATAAATATTTATAATAAGATAAACCTGAGAGCTGAGATAGCCTAGTGGTTAGAACGTGTGCATCTTAACCGATGATTGCGAGTTGAAACCCGGGCAAGCACCACTCTATATATATGTGCTTAATTTGTGTTATTTCATCTCGTACTCAGCGGTGAAGGAAAACATCGCGATGAAACCCACATGTGTGTAATTTCATCGAAATTCTGCGACATGTGCATTCCACCAACCCGCATTGGAACAGCGTGGTGGAATATGCTCCAAACCCTCTCCTCAGTGGAAGAGGAGGCCTCAGCCCAGCAGTGGGAAATTTACAGGCTTTTACTTTATTACTAATTTACTATAAAAAGATAAACCGACTCCAAAATTAGAAACAGCTAATAAACTGGAGGTAAAAATTATATCTATGAAACTACTAGACGAATTTTAATGAAACTTATTGTGAGTTTTATTAATAAAATGTTCAATAAATGGAAGTTTAACATAAACTAAAAACGATCGATTCTAAAAAGGGCATTATTGTATTCATCTAATCTAGATGCTTAAGCTTGGTCCTAAATAGTAATGAAAGGTGTTAAAAGTTACTTATTAGAAGTGGTTCTGTATTACCAATAAAACCTCAATCAAAATTCTTCATTATTGTTTTACGTTTATTCACAGACGGACATAAAAGAAATAAAGATCTTATTCATTTGCATATGTTTTCTATAAATAATTAAACACTACATTATCTGGAAAGCCTCATCCTGTATGTATAGTTTAAGTTATAAAATATTCTCTTTATTGTTAAGCTACCGCCCTTTAAGGGTAAGCTATATTGTAGTATGCTTTGTATGCCTTAAGTTTATACAAAAAATGTTTTCGAAAATAATCACATAAAAAATGTACTCTGGGGTACTCGGTTGGAACGGTTTGCTTTCGTTTGCGTTTTATATATAATATATTTTTAACAGACATAATGAAAATAATTAACAACAGAGTA
Source organism: Vanessa cardui (assembly GCF_905220365.1). NCBI lineage: Eukaryota > Metazoa > Arthropoda > Insecta > Lepidoptera > Nymphalidae > Vanessa > Vanessa cardui. The sequence goes on from NC_061136.1 coordinate 13,620,219, forward strand.
ATTAAACGACAAGAAATAAAATTATTAACAAAAGTCCCGAATAATATGATAAATCTTTTTTTTTTATTTTTTATATTAAGCCGTCTGTAATAGAGAAAGGGAAGAAAAGTTGCAGAAAGAAACGTTGAGTTACACTCGATAAAAGGCTTTTAATTTGGCTTTTGATTTTATCGGGATTTTCACCTGATGTAATACGGAGTAACTTACTTTATTTAAGAATTATTTATAAAATAACAATAAAGTCAAAATACCACTATGCGGAGTTATTGTAAAATTTTCGAACTGAATAATAACTTTTTAGTTCATTTCAAACGCACACGAAATAGTAGTTGTAGCGAATAGGCTTTCTGGAAATCGTTGTATAAGAGCAGACCCATCACCAATCTTAAAAATTTAACTTGGTGGTAGGGCTTTGTGCAAGCCTGTCTGGGTAGGTACCACCCACTCATCAGTTATTCTATCGCCAAATAACAGTACTCAGTATTGTTGTGTTCCGGTTTGAAGGGTGAGTGAGCCAGTGTAACTACAGGCACAAGGGACGTAACACCTTAGTTCCCAAGGTTGGTGGCACATTGACGATGTAAGGAATAGTTAAAATTTCTTACAGCGTCATTGTCTATGGGTGGTGGTGACCACTTACCATCAGGTGGCCCATGTGCTCGTCCGCCAACGTACACCATAAAAAAATCGATAGTTCAATTGCTAGTTCACCTGCCTATAAAATATAAAATTTTAGTATAGTCATTTGCAATACTAAACCTTACAGGTATAGTATTTGAAAGATATACGCAGCGCATTTAAAGTGTCAAGTATTTGCGTTTCGGCTCGTGTCACCCACTTGTGTCAATATTGTGCTATCGTCATGTTTGTACTATAGTATTGTAATTACATAAAAATAGATATACTGAATATATTAACGTCAGTTGCTTTTCTTATAATATACTATTTCTATTGTTATGAAAAAAATATCGATAAATGACGTATCTATTCGGTTTCACACGAATATGAGGGTATGTACAGTCCTTCAGGGTATGTAAAACCTTCGTCAATTTTACTAAACATCTAAATCATTGCGACGCAATATGTCATTCTTAATCAGTAAAGCAGATTATCGCTCATACTGAGAACGCGAAAATGTAATGAAAATTTAGTCAGAGTAATAAAACCTTCGTCAGTTTTGCTAAAGATCAAAATTATTGCGACGTAATATGTCATTATAAATTAGTAAAGCAGATTGTCGCTCATACTCGGAACGTGACGAACATTTTCTTACCCCCACTGTACAACTTTAAAAAAATAATATTTTATCAACATTGCAACGAGCAAGCAAGCAGCAATTAAAATTCTCGGTATTTTTTTATGTAAACGGACTTTTTTCTAAATAAATAAAAAATTTAAGAGTGTCAACGGTTGGAAGCGACTATGTAAAGAAGTGATTTATTGATGTCAAGGATTTATCAAAGCCTTTATCAACGGTTATGTCTAGGTAAATCATCTGTTCTGTAACCTAATTAAATATAATTTTTCTTTTCTTTGTACGTACAAAACTACAACGTAATTTAATACAACATAACTGCCTTGATATGACTGTTGCCCGTTCTCACAGGCATGTCGATATCAACTAATATTATGACTAGCTACCCGCCCGGCTTTGCACGTCTAAAATTGTCAGTTTTTCTATACTATTTTGTACATGTATATATAAACCTTCCTCTTTAATCAATCTATCTATTGAAAAAAACCGCATCAAAATCCGATGTGTAATTTTAAAGATCTAAGCTTACATAGGGAAAGACAACGGTAAACGACTTTGTTTTATACTATGTAATAATGATGATCGCTTACTTCTTAATTAGATGTGTTTCAGTGTTCCAATATATTAGTGTATATTTTGTTAGGGATCTAATATATAAATTAATTTACTGTCTGTCGGTGCCAACACCACCCATGTCACTATTGAATTACAAATTTGTAAATTGACTCAGTGCTTGGTATTCATGAACGCATTGTACTTATCCTTGCACTTGCGCATTTTGAGTTTAACCCGGAGTCCTTTTGGTTTACAAAGTCGGTACGCAAGGATTATATTATGACGGCATGCGTCATATGTTTCAATTTAACGTGCTTTAATATAATTTTCAAATTACATTGACTGTCTCGGTCTCTGATCTAATAAATCCTAGTAATGGATGAGAAATTGGAATACATCCGTGTCTCAAAAAACAACTATAGCTATTGGTTCCTTGCCTGAATAATTTCCGATCTTGTATGTGTTCTGTGTAATTGACTGATCTCCTTTGAGACTGGCCGCTGCGGCCAAAATCTTTGAGCAGGACATCACTCTGATCCAAACGAAGCTGTACATGGTAGATTTTCATCCGAAACGTAGGTTTCAACAGAATATTTTCCACAATGAAGCTATACAAAAAAATATACGTAACGTAGCTGATATTTAATTGTATCCTAAGTTTCACCAAAAGTTTACCCGCTAACAGGAATTAAATAGTTTTTTATGTATGTGTTCTTTCTAAATGTGTATACGAAGACTGGAGATATCAAATAAATATATATTTACCTTAAGATCATGATGTATTAAACCATAGATTGCCAATAGATTATTTCAATATGGCTTTCAATTTCAGTAGAACGGAAAGAGATATTTTCCAAAGCCTATCACTCCCAAGCGAGAGATATATAAGAAGCGGTAATATGTATTCCTCGAGTTATATATCGATATTAATAGATCGTTGAAATATATAAATATGAACGAAATGTACGCACCAATATATATATGTATGACAGCTCAACATAAATTACGAAAAGTATTTTTCTTAAATGCTTGGAAGTTTTGTTGTTTTGAATTTTCATCTCGTTGGATCTTATTGCCTATTTTAGGTCATATGTCCACCCTGTGATGCAAAGCATAATATCTTACTACTCAATTCATATTAATGAATAGAGTTAATTTTTTATTATTATTCAATTATTTTGTTGTCTCTAATTCAATTGAGTATTTCATTGCACTAATTAAAAAAAGATTCTCGAGCTAAAATATCAAATTAACATATATTTTTAAACGATATTTAATCTTATTATGCTAAACAAACTATGTAAAAAACTTTACTTTTTATTTTATATTTTAACTTTAAGACGGCAACAAACAGTCAGGCAACCTGACGAGAACTGTTAGTTCGCCCTTCACTTACACAGGAGAAAGTACAAACCACTCCTTACAACCCAAGGATCTTATGATGGCATGTCCCTTGAGCGTGTAGTAACACACACATCCTCAAAGGGTGAGAGAGAATACAGCGATATAAAGTATTGACGCGTTGACCGTAGAATAGCTGATCAGTGGGTGGTACCTTCCCAGGTACCTGACCTACCGCCGACCAATAATATAATAATAATATAAATGATTTATTGTAATCGTGTATTAACGTTTCTGGGACCAGTGATAATAAATTATTACAAATATTAATGATAACCAGATGTTCACCTATATCATTAAAATGGGTTTGACATTTAAAAGGCGTTTTCGAGATCGCGTGTCGATGCGCTATCGAGGGGTTGAGGGTGGGGGGGATGGAGGGAGGTCAATAACCGCCACTTTACTAGATACACGTCAGGTTATGTTTTTACACGTACGAACTTCACGTTTCTTTTTAACAGCAATTGATGGTCGGATTTCATTTTTTTTATATTTGACTTATTGCTTAATTAGAATTATGTAATTAAAAACGATTGTTAAGTTTTTTGTCTGTTTTCATTTTCGTTATCATAGACAATATCTTGATGAAATGATAAAGTATTAAAGTCTAAAGAAATATCATTCATCAGTCAATTTTATTACTGATTTATTAAAAAAACAATAATGTCAGTATAATTTATGTACAGTCAGAGTAAGAGAACCTTCGTCAGTTTTCAAATTAATTATCAACTCCATTATCAACTCTTAAGCTCTTAGTGCCTTTTGAATCTAAACATCAAACCATTGCGACGCAATATGTCAATATCAATCGGTAAAGCAGAATATCGCTCATACTGAGCACACGAAAATAGATCTTATGGTGACGAACTTTTTCATACCCCGACTGTACATGAATTAACTGCGACAAATGCTGAAATTCATTATAATATGAAGAAAAATATCTGCTTAGAAGTGTATCTACAGTCAGCCTCTTGGGGCGCATTATGTGAGATCGTCGTTTCTATGGCGAGTAGCATTTTATTTAATGACAAGCATTTTTCAAAGGAGAAATGAAATATTATTACCTTTCATTTTCCTTAATCGTTTTCAATAAAAATAACAATTTATTGAGACTATTTGTTTGTTTTGTATTTGTTTATTTAAAGAAACATTAGAAAGTTTTATAATGAACTTTAATTAGACCCAGTTTGGGCGCCATTTTATTCCTACTTGATATATCAAAACATTTGGGGTGACATGGTCATTATTGACAAAACCCTCTTATAAATAAAGATCATCACATTTACTACATTGTTAACAAATTGTATTATTTATTTGCAAAACAATAATGTAATAATATATTGTTATATAAATAAAATTCTTCAAAGATATACATACATATAGTATATAGACCTATTTAAAAGATAGAAAGTGCAGAAGTCTATATATACTTAGTAATAATTATAGTTAGTTACAACGCTTATATACAAGTAATGAAATCTGCGCTGTGTCGCGTTTCTACTATAAATACATATACTTATAGTAGAAACGCAGTAACATACAAAACGCAGTTACCCCAGGCTGCGTGTCTGAATTAGTCTTTCAAACGCATTAATCAACTTTGAGGCAGTTTGCATTAGTGTTTTGTATATGAAGTTGGAATAAAAGTTGACGCGATGAAAAGCTTTCGTTTTCTACTATTAAAAATCTAACATATAAGCTCTTAATTGGATCTAAGCAAAGTATTTTATTAATTGATGTAAGTTTTGACATTTCCCTAGTTAACACATAAAAACTTTTTAAGCTTTCTCTTTATATGGGTATCATAAAAGCTTAGCCAATTTGTTTGCTTATGACATTCCTTGTCACATCAAACTTTTATATTGTATAATGTTTATCTACATACAAGTTGTGGTGATATATAAAAATCCCATTTTAACGGCATCGCAATCGACATAATAAAAGTAATAATAAAATCTGTCATCCAACGATCAAATGTTGGAGCCAACGTTGGTTTTACGGCAGGTGTAAAAGTTTACCAAATATTTATGTGATTGGTAATATTGTCTCTATTTAGGTTTTTTTTATTGATCGTTAACTTTTCTTTGATAATTACTATACTTCTATTGAATTTGGTTTATATTTAGTTACCTTCATCAATATCGAACAATAAAGAAAAATATTTTTTCTATCTACTATATTTTGCTGAGAGTTTTATTTTAATTTAAAAAAAAGCAATACACATTGAGTTATAAAGAGCTTACTTATTCTTTACTTCCGGTAAAGAAGTATTATTAATAAGGTTATCATAATTTCATGATATAATGTTTAATACCATAAGTTTATATATTCAATGAAAACATATGGATTACTTACTATATTTTGTAATCTATCGATCAAAGTACATCTCATATAAAACCACTCACAAAATTTGCTGACTCGTGTGAAGTATAGAATATGGCATAGCGTGCTCACCCCCCTATTTAACCCAGCACCCCCCCGTACCGCTTCCGGTCTGAATATTTCATGAGTACTTGGAAGTACGGGGTTCCTTTAGAACAATATCGATCGTATCTATAATAATTACACAGCAATAAAACAAACGGACGTGTTTAATGATACGTATATTGAGTGATCTTTTTAAGAGGGTTGTTTTTCGTTTTGATTATTTGATAAAAAAATAAAAAAAAACATTTTTTTTGTTCAGAGTAGTGATAATTATTATATTATTATTTTTTTTATATTTTAATTATTATTAATAATTAGTACTTGGCGGAGGATATTTGCATAAGTTCTAGCTTTATTATTACTGACCATATATAACGGAATAAATTTCATAAAGTCAAGTTACAATGTTTGTATCCAGGTTCTAGTGTAAGTCAATCAGTATAATACAGTCACGACTGATGTTTAAAAAATATTTTTAATTTATGGCAAGTACATTACTCATACGGCGAATACGATGCGAATCCACTAAACCGAATTTGATGAAATTTACCCTCCATTTATTTGAAAAACAATGCAATTATTTTTTCTTTTACAAAACAAACTTCTAATAATGTTTACTAAATTAATGGTGTCATAAAAACACCTTATTAAAAATAGGGTAGAGTTCATTATAATATATAAATACCACGCTCATGTAAACGCGCACAACTTAATATATGTATACAGCGTACAATTGTCTTTGAAGCGCCGCCGTGTTATTGTAAATAATTAATATAATGCGGTATTTTATTTATAAAACTATTATCATCGGTAAAAGATAACAGATCTTTCATAACTCCCCCTTATTTCCACTTCGTTACACACACACTCACTACTACGACGACGACCTCCGTGGTAGAGTAATGTGTTCACCGGTTTTCATGGGTATGCCACTCCGAGGTTCCGAGGTTCAATTAGTTCATTAGTTCTCTATGTTGTCTTGGGTCTGGGCGTTTGTGGTACCATACTACAAGTGCTTTAGTTACTTACATTGGGATCAGAGTAATGTATGTGATGTTGTTCAATATTTATAAAAAAAAATACATACGGAATACTCATAATAACGCGTTACTCCCACCACTGGTCGCCGCTCGCGACTGTCCCTCGAATCGGAGTCATTACCAGCCAATAAATCGATCGTAAATCATTGAAACTCATAATGATATGTTACCGCCTTTTTTGAACTTCGAATTTTGGTCACGTGTCCTCTTGTCCGGAAACGGAAACTTAGTTCCTATGTCTCATCAAACGCCTAGGTATTCTATCAAGTTAGTATTCCACTGGAGATCGAATTGGTCTAGTTCGTGGAATGGCTGTCACTTGTTTTGATGTAAAGGATAGCGCTTTTCATATATACTCTGAATTCAATCTATACATATAATAAAATTGGAGTGTCTGTTTGTAATATTAAAATAGCCCTTTTTTACTCAATACATAATATGAATGTACATAAACACGGTACATATACCAAAATAATATTTTTACAATTTTTGTTTGTCTGTCTGTTTTTTTCCGATTGATCTCTCGAACGGCTGAACTGATTTTGACGGACTTTCACTGGCAGATAACTGATACAATAAGGAAACGCGTACAAGATCGCGTTCACGGCTAGTCCTACATAAGAGTTGATTAAGATTGACGAACTTTCATGGGTCGTTCCTTACAAATAATTTCGGTTTATAAGTATCGAATAAACAAGCGTTTTATATACACTTGTTTACAGAAATCTTAAATCATTTTACATTCAAAGTGTACCGGAAAATAATGGAGAGGAAGTGCAGTTGGAATTGTTTATCGAACGGCTCATCTTTTGTCCTTGTCAAACATTTAGGAATAATACCTTATGAATTTTGTAAAAGTGATCTAATTTTGGAGTTGTTTTTTTTTTCTACGCCTATGGTATAATCTCCAAACCTTCTAACTGCCCTTCAGTTAATTTCGTTCTTTGGGACTGTGCCATCTATATGATGTAATATGACTTTTTTATTAAATTTTTTTTTTTTAATTTCGATGGTTACGATCACATATAGTAAGAGATAGTGTTGGCAGTTAAAAGGCGTCGAGGACTTGGACCAGCCCCTCGATGTACTGGCTTACTACGTAGAAGTGGACCACCCGTCTTTTTATTTCGTTGTTTTTATGTCTGTCAGTTTGTTCGTGATAAACTCCAAACGAGTTAGGTAGGTACTGAACGGATTTTCATGAGGTTTTCACTAACAGACACGGGGATTCATGAGGAAGGTTTAGGTATATAATTTATTTGGGTTTTGTGTAAATAAGTTAAAATAAAAAGACAATGATAAATGTGTCGCAAAAAAGAAACAAAAAAAATATAAATAAAAGGTAAAAACTAATGTCCACTCGAACCGGCCGCTAGTACTAAATAATTGTTTACAGCAAAGCCATCACAGCGCGTACCTATTTGCTTAGTTACTACCCCATTAGCTAATAACAGATTGAAAAGAATTTCACACACCAGCAATCCGCCAATCTTTGTCATTACATTTGATTTCCAAGTGTCAGATTTGAGATGCGATTACGAATGCCGCAAAATCACTTACATTTGACATTCAACGATCGCAATATTACCGATTATGACGTGTCAAAATGGTCTTTCGTTAAATATAAGTAGAACTAATATTAGTATTTTATGAGAACTATTAAGGGTTAAACACAATTTGATCCAAGCGAACAAAAATCTAATCTAAGTAATTAACGATTGTAGATGACCTAGTCGCTGAGCCTGAATCTTAAACCAACCTCAGCTAGCACTGAAATGTTTGGATCAGATGTAAATTTCCACGTGTCATATCAGGCCGCATGGAGTAAGCTCCAAAATATATTCTACGAGAGTTGCCTTCATTATATATTACTTTAAATAACAAAAATAAACAGTCCAAAGCCAATACCATCGGCATTAACGATATAGTAGCAAATTAAATGTTGTATATTAACAGGCCATTGCTTAACAAAGTACAGTACGACACAACTTAGGTGTAGCATCGGCAAAATTCGTAAAACCGATAACATCCGAATTTATTACGCTATCCCAAATTATCAATATTTATTTCTTATGCGAATATTATCTTTACACAAACGCAATAACCTGTAATATCATATGGCCTAATATATTCGCCAATTTGACACGTCGATTTACATGCACTTGCCTTCAAGGGTTGAACTGATGCGAGAACCCATAGCAAAGATTAGCGTCGAATAGTGCGATAGAGAGCTGTTTCTATTGGATGTAGAAATCGGCAGTAATCGGTGTTACTGAATTGGCCGAAGCTATATCTAAGTTGTGTCGTGTTATATACTGATAGGTATCCTGCCTTATGTTTGATAGTTATCATTCCATTTTGTGATTGGACGCTTTGATCATCATTCTATCGCAGATGTGTTAGATCCGTTATGGATACATTTTAGGTATTAGATTCCTGATTCGTAGAACGTTAATTAGACCGTCGTAATTAAACATTTATTACACGAAATGTTTCACGGAACTCATAAATGTTAGATTATCAAGCATTACAATTTCTTTTGATATTGCATTAATAAATGGATTACATGATTCCGAGAAACTGTTTGCAAAAAACGTGGAAAGATCGAAAGAGTATGTATAATATTACAGAATTATCTGTACTAAGAATATTGAGCTTAACTACTGGTTCAAATTAAAAAGTTACTTCTGTGTTTAACAGGCCATTTATCCAAGAAGGCTTTTATAGGCTATGTACCATCACCATATGGCAATTAGGAGCAAAATCATATGACAGAATTATTTATAAAGCAAACAAATAGTTTTCATTACAAACTTAAATGATAATCTACAGTATAATAATATTGTCATGGATAAGGTTTCTTTGTAATGTAAAATAAAATTAAATTGGGATAAGACGACAGACAGGCAAGCCGGTAGACAAGACAGACTAAACTGAAACTAGATTATCGTATTCAATAGTCAATAGTGACGATTCTCTTATCGACCCGCGACAGCCTTGAGCGCGGGTAATGCATGCGCGCGCGCAGACGAAACTGTTGTTTTCGACGCCCCGGCTGTTACGTAACTGTTTCAGAGGTGGAATTAAGGTGTAAGTTCGAACATCCTCGCTTACTTTTATATGAATAACAAATTTATGTCTGTCTGTGCTAACCGACGGATTTTGTAATTGATTTTATTTTTTTCTTCTCTCGCCTTACCGTTCTATTAAAGATTATTTGCTTATGGTTGACTTGTTAAAAAAAAACTATGCTCCTGTCACATGGAACCTACATATATATATTTAAATTATATATATACAAACGTTGCGTTCTAGCTCGAATTTGAAATAATATTGCTATAGCGCTAATGTTGACCTAATATGTCAACGCCCGTACCGTACCTTATGGTACCATCGCGAGTACCGTGGATGTACTCGTGTGAATTATCAGCCGTAATTAGAATCATAGTCATCCTTATCCTACTGTTGTGTCTAAACATCTATCTCGCTCTTGCGTATGAGAATTAAAAAAAAATACTCTATGGTTTGAAGATAAACAGGTATTAATGAAATAACATTAAAAGTCACATTGTAACGCATTAAGAGTCAAGATGATTATAATTACATTTTGCGGAGCCAATTTTCTCTAATGATATGATAATGGTTTCCTTTCATTAGATGTTCGCTAATATTATATTATATTTCCTTGTTATAATTGCTTACTGATAATTTAGTTATTTGATCTATGCACGGATTAGTTATACATACATAGTTTTGTTAATATAACGCAATGTTAATTAATCGCCCATTCTTAACGAATATTATTATATTTATAGTAGCTAACTGTGCTTTATTCTTGTGCAAAAATTGTATCTATCAATAGAGTACAGTTGACTCACAGTGCCCTCTCCGGTTTCGAACCCCTGATATCATAATGAAACTAACAATTTAGAACAAAGAGTATCCAATCACTTAGAAAGAACACAAAAAGATGGCCAATACGATAACGAGATTACAACGTCACTGAAATTTTATTGAAAACAAACTAAAAGTATTGTTATGTCCGAATCTCTTACGAAATTACGAGAAAATAACGCAACTCATACGAGATATCTTATAACAGTGATTCAAAGTGGCGTCTAACATAATATGATGTGTCTTGTATAGTTAGTAGCTATGTATTGTACAAGACCTATCAATATAGGTAATATACCAATACATTTAGTTACTTGGTGGTAGGACTTTGTGCAAGCCCGTCTGGGTAGGTACTACCCACTCATAAGGTTTTCTATCGTCAAACAGTATTGTTTTGTTTCGATTTGTTGGGTTAGTGAGCCAGTGTAACTACAGGCACAAGGCCCATAACATCTTAGCTCCCAAGGTTGGAAGCGTATTGGCGATGTAAGGAATGGTTAATATTTCTTACAGCGCTTTATATTATATCATAAAAAAACTGCCAATTTCGTTTACATTTTTAACATGATGACTTCTAAGTGGCGTTTTTTGTGACGTATAATCGCTGGGCGTCACTTCTGCGTATGTCATTCGACCTTAATTGACAATCGGTGGAGGCGGTCAGGTTCTAGGTGATTGACATCAACGGTAAAATCATAACTCCACGGTTGGATCACGGTCGTATAATTATATATTTCTTTAAAAAGAAAATAATAATTAAACACCCAAATATCATAAATGGTAGTACTATGCTTTCCTGAGAACTTGCTTGGATATATTTGAGTCATGGAACTCATATTCCGATTGATGAAGTGTCCTAGTCGCGTATAAAAAATGTCGTAAGTATATATTCTGCCAAATTAATACCTAAAACCACCAGAGCTGCGTGGTAGATTGAGCATCAGGCTTTATTTTATAATGACTTTATGCATCATCCACCTTAATTTTTGTGAAATTTGTTACTGCTTGTTATCCTTCCAATCCTGGGACATTAGGGGATCGCTTGCGTTAGCTATGCACTAGTATTTTGCCATTTCTTAATATCATACACAAGATCTGTTTTTATACAATGCAACTGTAATCTGAAACACTGATACAGACGTTTTAACGAAATTAATGCAACTTTTGGTGTAAATATATTTTTTCAGAGTTAATGTTACCAATATAGTTATTTAAACTAAATTCTATCTGTCAGTCAAATTTCATTCAGATCCGTTCAGCTTTTCTGGTATGATTGAGTAGGTAAACATCATCCATAACTTTCGCACTTATAATATAAAAGTAAGATGTACAAAATAGTCATTTATTTCAAGAGAAAGCAGCGGCTAGATATTGTAAGTGAAGTTCAACACTAAACATTGACTAAAAGTCCTGGCAGTTTCAGTATGGGTTCCGAAAAACAACATATGATTGATTAATGCACGCGTTAACTTTTCCATGCGGCGACAGTGCGCCTAATGATAGTGCAAGCTTTGAATATAATATATTAATTGTTTAGTCATTCCTTACTCGAAACGCCCCTCGCATAGACGCCTAGAATTTAAATAGACAACTTACATTGTTAAGAAATTTACATATACTATGTATTCACCACACATTTACTACTTAATTAAAACTAAAACAAACTTTAAGTATATTTGGCACGACTTTTTAAATTTTAGTTATTGTTGTAAAAACATAATACTACTTTAAATATGATTTTATTGTACCCACAATACCCGCGTCATTTATTTATCAATATCTTCATTACAATTGTTTCATAGTTTAAATACCTCTTTTTTATTGCTTATCGGGCTATAATTCAATTATATCTTACTATATACTACTACTACTATTCTACAAGTTAATGTTGTGCTTTTTGGTAGAATCTAGGCCTTTAAGCCCAGCAGTGGGAATTTACAGGCTGTTGTTGTATTTTTGTGGAAGAGATGTAAAATAATTGAAAATCATTGTCTTTATTAATAATAAACCCATGCATTATGTTGTACCTACAAGTCGCAGATGTATATTGTTATATGTGACAATTAAAAAAATATATATATAACTATAGTCTCTAGTACGCTTGGATGCTGTAGATGGGGATGGCGAGTGGATTAGCGTCGTTTGAAGACATAAAAGGAAGGATCGAGTTAAGAGCTTAAGAGCATTATTTGATTTTGGCGCGATGTCTCGTCAAATTAATCACGAATCTTCAGTGGTTTTCTGCAAGGAGAAAGTCCAAATACAAATAGAATATAAATATAAATGAAAGAAGTATATACATATACAGATAATTTCCACTGCTGACTGAGGCTGACAAAATTTTATTTGAGAAAGAAATAATTCAAACATGAAAATTTCGGCAAGACTTTTAAAACATTGTCAGTTGGTTATCGATAAAAGTAACTTGTCTGTCTTCGCTTGCGAATTAAACTCGATACACGGACATCTATCCAGAGATAAATAATAATAATAAATATATATGAGACAACATCACATACATTACTCTGATCCCAATGTAAGTAGCTAAACCACTTGTGTTATGAAAAATCAGACGTAACAACGGTACCACAAACACCCAGACCCAAGACAACATAGAAAACTAATGATAATCTACATCGACTCGGCCGGGAATCGAACCCGGGACCTCAGAGTGGCGTAGCCATGAAAACTGGTGTACACACCACTCGACCACGGAGGTCGTCATCCGTTGGGTTTCCAAGACAATCAAAATCAGTTACCACGCTTGTAATGTACCACGCTCGTATATCAATAAAGCAACAGTACACACGATGTAAAATTATATCACACAATCAAACCCACATAGAAAGTTCAATAAAGGATGATAAATTTCGCTTCCCGAGGCCACCGAGTTGATCACCACAATGAAAGCGTGACGTCACCGAGCATGCTCGATTACGTCACCGCGGATCGCGTATCCTCAATTTATTTGCCTATATGTTCACTGTTCTGAGATAAATTGCACGGGTATGAGTCTGTAATGACATACTTATGACTTATTGTATTATATAAATTGTTTATTCTCTTATTTATTGTATGTCGCTGCTTTTTATGGTACCTATATATTACGTGAAGCAAAAACTTTTGGACGATTTTTTACGTAAATTACGTGGAATTTAGCACAGCTAAAGTTTATATGGAGGAGGACTGCAAGATGTTTAATACTAGTTATCGCTCACAGCTTCGTTCGCTTTTACTTGTCATGAGTTAGATAAAAAAGGTAGCCTATCTTGGAGTCCTTTCTTAGAGTTCAAGTTTGCTTCTAAATTCGTTTCAGCGGCTTGGTCGTGAAAAACAGACAGACAGTCAGAGTTACTTTCACATTTGTGTTAGTATAGTATAGATTAGTGTAGATTTTATTCAAGATAAACATATACACACTAACATGAGTTTGACAACAACACATACATATATATGTGTAGGTATACATATTTAATATGAATAAGCCATAGTTTACGTTCATATAACCATTGTTAATACACGGGGTATCGTCAAGGCTTAAAATCAATGACCCTTTCAAGCTAAGCCCATTTTTTTCTGTTTCGAATTAATATCGCTCATATTTTTGTTAGCAATGTCTGTCGAATTTCAACTAAAACGTTATTATTTTTCGACATTTTATTGTTCATTAAATGAATGGACTTCCAATGTACCTTGTATCTTAGTCACCCTTTGCTGTTGTCTGTTTAAATTTTGTAAATAATACTTGAGTAAAATATATATCTGTAACAATCTATCTGTAGTAACTGGAACCGCGACATTGCCCGCGTGAAAGTGAGAGACAGAAATCCTTGAAGAAATCATGTACAATCTTACCCCCTTAAAGAGTAAATAGTAGCAAATATCCTTCCTTAGGGTTCAAGCTTAATTCGTGCTAAATTACGGCAGCACGGGTTCAGTGGTTTTGCATTTATAATATACTAATGTCATGTAGTGTTTTTTCCCTCTACTGTCGATACGAAATTAATTATAAACACAAATGAACCAGCTGAAAACTCGGTGTTGCTTGAACAGGCACCACCTGTTCAGATATGTAGATAAGGCTTATTATTTTCCTTACGACTGGAATTCCATAAAATAATAAACTTTTTTCTCACGTAGATTACTTTAAGCATACTTTATATGTAGTGGTAGATGTGGAACAAACAACCTAACTCAATTTTATATTGTTAAGGATTTCGCCCACGGCGACCAAACTCTAGACGAATTCAGGACATATCCTAGTGCATGAGTGCCAAGACATGGATGCACTCTATTCCCTGACTTGCATAATGTGGATACGGCAAATCCTATGCGATCGGTAACAGTTCAGGATCTACGTGCTTTCTGATGCATGGGAATACAAACTTATCCCCAGAAGCTCGGAATCCGTGACTGGGTAATAATATAAAATATAGTTGTCGTCCGCGGCTTAAAGTTTGGCGGACGAGCATACGGGCCACCTGATGGTATGTGGTCACCATCACCCACAGGCAATGACGCTGTAAGAAATATTAACTGTTCCTTACATTGTCAATGTGCCACCAACCTTGGGAAGTAAGATGTTATATCCCTTGTGCCTGTAGTTACACTGGCTCACTCACCCTTCAAACCGGAACACAACAATACTGAGTAATGTTGTTTGGCTGTAGAATAACTGATGAGTGGGTGGTACCTACCCAGACGGGCTTGCACAAAGCCCTACCACCAAGAAACATCCTATATCCTTTCGCAAGTTTGCTTCATACTAAATTTCATCACATTCGGTTCAGTAGTTTAGTCGTGAAAGAACGACAAACAGTCAGACAGAGTTACTTTCACGTTTATAATATTAGTTCAGATATATATTTGTTATTTAAACAAGGCTGACATACCAGAGCTCGAGTCAAAGCATGTTACATGAAGTATATTAGTGCTCAGGCCGTCGATCGTTGCACTAACCGATTGCGTCATCGACTCGTACCCATGAGATGCCATTAAAAGCACGAGCCTTATTTGGTTATATGATTTTTAATCATATTATAATACGATACTGTTATTTATCTGCGACCGACTTTGTCTGGATTGTAATGTAAGACGTGTTTTACTATACTCTTTTATTTGGTAGGGTTATCGAAATCAAGCCATTTATTCTATGTACACTTATTCTGTTCACTTTTCATATATACTTAGGTTTTTCAATAATAATCTTATCAATACATATGAAATATTGAAATTTTAATAAACAGAGAGTAGACAAAGTTATTTTTAACTTTTATAATTTTATTTGTAGATAACTTTTGTGATATGGTTTTTTTCGCAAACATGGTTGCCTGTTAAGGGGTATAAGTATGGAAGGGGCTTGCATACTATGTATTGATTCTAGATTCTAAAAAAATTAAATATAATGAGTGAAACAAAATCGTCTCTATAGCTAAAGCCTGGTAACTAATAGTTGAAATGCGTTTCGAATTTGTTCATTTTATACCATATATTAGAATTGTATATGCATGTATGAATTTACGGATTAGTAACTTTCAACCAGTAACATAGTACGATAGTTGTAGATAAAACGAACAGAAAGCAACATAAAGTTATCAGTATATACTATTTAATGATAGTTCAGCGCTTAACTATGCCGTAGTAATAGTAGATATTCGAGTATAAGACAAGTTAGAAAGGAAATGAATGCAAGTGCCCGCTACCAAGTAGAGGCTCAGTAAATTCCTACGCCCGCTCCCAGTGCGAGCGAGACGGGAAATCGATCGTATGAGATGGAACGGGACAGCGAATTGACCTACATCAATAAGTGGACGGTGCAGAGATCAGAAGAGTGTGCAGTTGTATCCTTGTGTGCGTGTTAACGTAATGTGTTGAATATACACACATAGTCAATATACATTAAAATTAATACAATAACTATATTTGACAATAAAACTGTGTATAGCTTTACAATGTAGGTGTTATTTTTACTATCCCTATTTTTACTTAGTATCAAAATTTTTATAAAAATAATACACTAATATTTTCAATAGACACAGATAATAATCTTTTCTTGTATTAATACATTGATCATGAAGTATATATATATATTTTTTTTCATTCTTATTAAATAAGGACAAGATATGTAAAGTTAACTTAGACAACAATTAAGAAGCGTATCCGTACCCCTTTTCTATTGCAGGGGATGATATAACTAAATCTGAAAATATTATCTATTATTTATTATCTATGCTAGACTATATTCATATTATAAATTCGAAAGTAACTCTGTCTCTATATATTTTAATCTTTCGCAGCCAAACCAGTGAATCGAATCAGATTATATTTGGTACGTAGCAAGTTTTAAAGCCAAGAAAGAACATATTATTACTTTTTTATCGATAGTAAGAAGTTATGAAATAGATAATAAATTTAAAAATCACTACATAGTATAAAAAGTCGCTTTCTCTGTCCTTATATCCCTTTGTATGCTTAAATCTTTAAAAGTACGCATCGGATTTTGATGCGGTTTTTTTTTAATAGATAGAGTGATTCGAGAGGAAGGTTTTTGTATATAATACATGGACAATATAGTAAAGAAACACTGATAATTTAAGATGTTTCTAACGTGATGTCGTAAATAAACAAATTCTGTGGTATATTTAGTATGAGTATTGTACCCGTGCGAAGCCGGGTCGGGTCGGTAGTAATTAATAAAAACAAAATAAGCTATTTCTTAAGACGTCTCTTAACCTCAAGAAAGTAATTTATTTATTTTAAATAATCATAAAACTTTTTACATATTGTTGTAACCATGTTTGACAATTGGTTTGCAAATTATACATCTCCGTCCGCCATTACAATAACTGTGACGTCACTGCTGTATTCTAATTTTAAAATCGATTAAAGCATTATGGTCTATATGGTGTAAATATTACGAAGAGGATAAATGTATAACAAAACTCGAGTCGAAAAGACGCTTCAAATTCGAAGCGTTTTCGTCCGAATAATTTTATTTGGATGTTCTATTTCCTCAACTCTGTCGTTTGAATAAAACATTTTCTGAGGACTGACAAAAATATTAATTTGTCTTATTAAGGTAGCCTTTAACAACAATTTAACCGATGATGGCTTTGCCATGTATATTGTTGTAATAATCATTATTAATAATTTCGATGCCGCTGATTCATGTGCTTAATTTGTCTTTATAATTCATCTCGTGCTCAACGATGAAGGAAAACATCGTGAGGAAACCTGCATGTGACAAATTTCATAGAAATTCTGCCACATGTGTATTCCACCACCCCGCATTTGAACAGCGTGGTGGAATATGTTCCAAACCTTCTCCTTAAAAGGGAGAGGAGGCCTTTAGCCCAGCAGTGGGAATTTACAGACTGTTGTGGTTGTTGTTGTGATGCCAAATTGCAAAACATATGATTACGTTTTAAATTTTATTAAAATGTATAATTACTCTTGTTTGTATCAGAAATGTATTGTTAAAGACTAAATTTAACAGAGATTATTATCATCATTAATATTAAATGAAGTATTTGTCGAACATTACACTATAATCAGGAAATTAATTACACATGCTAAATAAATTATTATATGTATTACAACTGGACTGTTGTGGACATATGTAAACTTTGAGGCGTATAAAACCAAGTTTTCAGTAATAGCTGTCAATAATAATAAAGACAGTGACTTTATCTTTCTCATGTCCTTTCTATTACAAACGAAATAATTTTCCCGTGAACGTAAATTATGAAACGATGTTTTCCGTTTTAGTTTTTCACACTTCCAATACGAAACGGCTTAAAAACCAAAAAAAAATCTTGATAAATTTACTTTTCAATATTAAAACACCACCTACTACAATCAGTATATTTATTTTCTTATATGTTATACATTAAAGTAAATAAAAAAGAATCAAAGAGTATATAAGAATACTTAAAAGTATATTTCTATAGTCAACGTTTTCGGTCTTTCAACTTAATTGTCCTTTTAAAGGGTCATGTCGAAGAGCACTCGGTTGCTAAGAGTTTTGTGCAACTATCTCCGCAATTAAAAATTGCATTAGTGAAACATTTAATGTATATCATGCATTATCCGAGCTCTTCTCAGGTCACGATAGAATCATGAAGTGCATTGAATTGTAAATAAAACGCTCCCCGATCCGTCGGGCCATTAACATAATGACTGGTTTCTTGGACGAACTAATTGATCGTTGATTTAAAAACAAAATTAATTTCCAAAACACTGATTCAATGGCTACTGATAGACCACGTAAGATCGAAAATATGACTGATTTCTATCGGTCTATTTAGGTGCTTTCTATTAACATGGTTTTGCAATAAAAAGGCGAAATAATTAATGTGCTGTCTAATTCGACGACCTCCGTGGTCGAGTGACGTGTACATCGGTTTTCATGGGTACGCTACTCCGAGGTCCCGGCTGAGTCGATGTAGATTATCATTAGTTTTGTATGTTGTCTTGGGTCTGGGTGTTTGTGGTACTGTCGTTACTTCTGATTTTCCATAACACAAGTGCTTTAGCTACTTACATTGGGATCAGAGTAATGTATGTGATGTTGTCTCATATTTATTTATTTTAATTATCAATATTAGGAAAAAGTTGTTATATGCTTATATTTTTGAATTATTGTCGCTGATTTTAGTCATGCATTTCATAAAATCAATGATTCCAATTCATGAAAAATCGGATATAATAGCCTGTTTAATTATATACCAACTAAATCAAGACACGCCATATTTTTGTCTAAATTTAAATAACCATAGTTTTAACAGTTAATCATCGTAAAATTAATTAATTTAAAAATGGAACGAATACGAATTCTATAACGGTAAAATAATTTAAATCGTCGTATTGTACAAAAGATTTATTTATCCAATTTTACTTGGAACAAGCAGCGAGAAAAAGGCGAAAGTTCCATGAAACAGTGTCAAAGGATTCGTAAATGTAAGGGAACCTCGAGAATCTAATATTGTTAACTTTTCACATTAAACGAAGAAGTTATCAGCATATATGAAAGTGCGAAAAACTTCTCCTGCCGAGTAGGCTTCGGTCTGTTTCTGACCTTGTGTGAACTAATGTACAAAGATATTCCAATGTGATAAAATGGAAGCTCTCTGTAATCTGCAAGTCACATTATTTTATTAATTCGCACATTTAATTATCTTAAGACTAAACATTATATGGTCTTGAGATAAATGGAATAATAAGATTGGACAACATCACATACATTACTCTGATACCAAGTAAGTAGCTAAAACACTCGATTTATAGAAATTCAGAAGTAATGACGGTATCACAAAAATCTAGACCCAAGACAACATAGAAAAGTAATGAATTTTTCCTACATCGACTCGGCCGGGAATCAAACCCATGGAAACTGCTGTACACTATACTCGACCACGGATGTCCAAATGGAAGCAATTAATATATGTCTTAAAAAAATTTGTGCCAGCAAACTCAGAGTTTTCAATATGTCCCCCCTTTTGCCTGTAATTACACTGGCTCACTCTCCTTTGAAACCGGAACCCAGTAATGAAAAATGTTTAGCGGTTGAATAAATTATAATTGTTGTTCCAATATAATTAGTGTGCAAAAGAGTAACTACTGAGTTTCTTGTTGGTTCTTCGTGGTGGAATCTATACTTCCTACCTGTTCTAACTTTCAAAACTTTCAAAACAATCCTGTAAAATAATATTTTAAAAGCGCTTTTAAAAATCTACTTGATTTAATTATATTTTGTTTTTCTTAAGCGAATGGCTTGACAAGCTACAATGAGTTATGTAAGAATAAGTACATTACGGTAACAGCTTGTAAATGTCCCACAGCCGGGCTTAAGCATGCTCTCCTTCGGAGAGGTTTTTAAGCTTATTTTACCACGCTGCTTGGATGCGTGTCAGGTATACATGTGGAAAAATGTCATGTCATGTTCAGTGGTCATATGTATTTGAACCCGTAATCATCGGTTTAGATTCACGCGTTCAAACCACTGGGCTATTTTGGCTCTTGTTATGTATTTGTAAGTAATAGAAATGTTTCATGTTACGTCGTTATGTATTGTGTTATTTATAGACGATACTCACATATAAAAAAGCAATAACAAAAGCGTATATCGCGTTCGTGTGAAATATTACGGAGGAGTGGAAAATGGAATATGAAGTTATTTCGTTGTTCGAGTTGGGGAAAAATTGTCTCTTACGAGTTTGACCCCTTGCGTCGCTTGCTCGCTGTTCCGCGCTGACAGCTGTTGTAATTTCAGATATATTGTCCTCGTGCACGCCCATCTTGGGGACTGACCAACTTTGATAAACATTTCCTAGTTCCTACGACTCTTTCTCTAGCTGAGATAACGCGAGTGATTTGTGATATCATTGCGATTGTATTTTCTCTGTATTGTGTTCGGAAATCACTGTGTTTAAAGTTGTTTTTTTGTATATATTTACTAGGCGTTTATGGTCTATATGTATAAATACTAATGTTGGTTTGTCTGTTTGAGAATATCACTTAATTATATAGAAAAGTAAACGTTGAACTGAAATGAGGTTTACTTAACTTTATAGATAATTTCCCAAAAGTACCGTTTTGGTGGTTGACCATATCTTAATTAAGCTACAGTCTGTAAGCCCACTGTTGGCCTGAAACCTCCTATTGAAGAGGTTTGGCAAAATGCAGGTGGAAAATCGAAATATGTTTTTTCTTCACTTAGTAACAACAAATAATTCCACTACTACCATTTATTTACTTTTAAATGAATTATGTTTCAAATAGATAAGAAATTGTCTGTTTTTTTTATGTATTAGCTACTTCCTTAAGTTGCGTTGAGCTTAACCATAAATTCTCCTATTTACAGTTGAAAGAATAAAGGGATGTATAAGTTAATACAAAAAACTTTTCCGAATTTACGCGTAACCGCTAGTATCTGTTTATATAGGAAGTTCAAAAACTTTGTTATTGTACACTTAAATAAGACCGCGAGGAAAATTCAAGTTTTTACAAAATGGCGGCGCGTCCTTGGTTATACTTTATAGCTAAGGGCGTACACACACATGCGACGATTATATTAACTCACACACTGTTGGAAACCGAAAGAATAACTCCCATTTCCTTTATCAATAATATATGTCTTTGTATATATGTAATAAATCTTTAACATGTCAGAACTCAATTTGGAAAAATAATATGGAGTTTGCTGTAAGTATTCGATTCGTAGGAAATGTTGTATCACAACTTTTAGTGATACGCTATTTCGATGGTGTATATTTATTAAATATATATTAATGTTATTTTTAAGTACCTCTGTCTGTCTGTCTTTTGCCCTTTGACAAACAAATCGTTGAACCGAATTTTATGAAATTTAGTAGGTATGAAGCAAACTTGAACTCTCAAGAAAATACATAAGCTACTTTTTTAGCTAACATATGACGAAGCCGCGGGCGACTCGTAATGTTATTATATATAAGTGAATAATAATAACACATACCATTTTCTACAATATCTCAATCGTGTACGACGGTGAGTTTCGGATTACTTCTTCAAGAACTGCTTTATAATTATCGGTACGCCATTGTGTCTATTTTCATGGAAATTACTGGATTTATGTACTGTAATTAAAGAGAGCATTTCGCTCCTTATGTAGTCCATACATTTCGGTGTTTCGGCTGGCGGCTTTTCCGCACGTATCGTATGTGTTCCACCTTTTGTAAGAAGCACATAAGGGTGATATGCGTCAGGGGAAATCGCGTTAATTATTTACGTTTCAGCTTTCGCGTGCGATAGCTCGTTGCGTACTAATGTGCAAGTGTTAAAGTACATAGTCACGTGGCTTTGCTGAGATAGCAGTGCTTACTTATGTTATAAATTGCAAAGTTTTTACAACGCGCGATCTAGGTCGGACGAAATTTAGTCACAAATAGCGGCGGATTTTTTTAGCAAAACTGGAGTAAAATACCTAAAAATTATTATATACTGTATAGTATATATTAGTTATTGTTTAATACTTTATAGTCTGTGAACGTTTCGGAGAGGTTATGCTAAGTAAAGACTATTAAGATTGCGCGTTTTATAGGTTTAAACTTTGCTAGTAAATACACGAACAAATCAATGAATAGGTGTGATATGTTACATTACATGTACCTGATGCCTTGATTTTTCTACTTTTCCTATCATGGTTAACACAAATCTATATGCTTTTGATGCACATTGACTTTGTTTAGAATAGATAGAATAAGAGAATCTTAAATAAAAGTCACGGGTTCATTCTCAGTCGTATTTATTTTATCTACTTGTTTTAATATCCAATGAATAAGCTGTGTAATTACTTTTTTTACAATATCATAATAACAATCACGAAATATTTTAATACTGTAACTTTAAGATATGGAACAATTAATTAACCTATAACAAGCTAAGGTTATCGCAAAGTCCCAAAATTTAAAGTCACATTTGACACAAGTTTATTTATTATCTGTGCGAATTATCAAACAATAATTATTAATTTGTGAACATTATCTTTATTTGTCACCTCAATATATACAAACATAATTTAATTGAAAGATCAAACAGGTCGAATAAATTATCTGTGGTCCAAATAAGTATATATACAGTTTTGCGGTCGTGAAAGTATTCTTGTCATAGATATAATCTCCGAGGGTGACTGTTACGTCTGACCAGTAGTTAATTAGTCGAAGGGCCCCCAATACAGGAATACAGATAATCATCCCACCAAGTAATATACACAGTTATTCTTACTTCATACAGCAATTGCATTCAAATAACATCGTATAGTATATCTTTAGGTTGCTTTATAGTCTTTTTTTTAAACATTTACAAAAGCAAATTTAGACTGCATATGTAAAACGCCTTATTGAATTATATACTACCTACTAGTGGTCGCCCGCGGCTTCGCCCGCGTAGATAACGGTTCATAATCAGTCTTCTAATATCCCTACTGCTGAGGCGCGGTCACATTTGAAGAATTACTGCAACCGGCGCTTGGATCTATTGTGATAAACCTCAAATTCGTGATCACAACACCTCAGCCAGACCAACATCAGCCACGCATCTGATGAGGTTCTTAGGGTCGGAGGCTATTATGCCCTCTAAGGACCGGAGTTAGAACATTTTATAGTTCTATCTTTTATAGTTTAGGCATCATACGCAAATATCTTACGGAACCCTATTTTTTTTCAAAATAAAATTTACCCTATGTTATGCGAGATTAATTTAGCTTTCGAATGGTGAAAGACAATTCATTACAACCAAACAAACAAAGTTTTCCTCTTTATAATATTAGTGTAGATTTTATTTATTTATAGTATAAAGAAATTAAATCGAAGGATTGAGGTTTCACTGTGATTGTGTAACAGATAAGGATCTACGCAACTTGGTCGTATACTTGATGATACACTGATATTACCAATGTTCTACAAAAGTAAATAAGTTCTGAAGGAAAATTTCTTAGTGACTAGAACAAGCGAATCTGAATTGAGGAGTGCTAGTTCGAAACATGATTTTGAAAACTAAGTGTGTGTATAATACAACTCATGCTCGGTGGGTAAAAAAACCTGACCTTTTACTTTGACCCAATATCTCAATTTTCCTGTGACTTTGGTAATATATTAAAATTTCTTCTCCCTAAAGGCATGCATGGCTTGCTTAAAAATCGCCTATTCAGTTTCCAAAATAAGACTGTGTTAGTTTCTTGTACTTCTCTATGAATAATAAATTAACAAACAACAATAGACTCAACATGAGGATACTTTCTACCCCCCAAGGGATCGAAATCTTCCATGTCCTTCAGGCGAAAAACCAAGAAGGTCACCGATATAATATTTACGTTTTGCCAAGACGGGAATGGGTTTTGTGATTTGCGAAAATTATTAATTCGAGCGGGCTTATGTGATTCAGTCGGAACGATTTATCACATCGACGTGATTCTGCCCGTCATATCGTTATTGTTAATGTTTCTGCAATGCGGCTGATGAATTATATTAGCTTTGTATATTATGTATTGGCTATCATACCATGTCATTATAGATGGAAGTTATTCTTGGTAGATTTTTTTATTATGTAGTAGATGGCTAACGAGCTGGAGGCTCACCTGATGGAAAGTGACTACCACCGCCCATGGACATCTGCAACACAGGGGGCTTGCAGGCGCGTTGCCGGCCTTTAGGGTGTACGCTCTTTCCATGAAGGGTCAAAACTTTTGACCAAAAGTCGTATCGGTTCGGAAAAACAAATAAACACAAACAAAAAAAAAAGAATCAAAACTAAGTTTCTGAGTTTACTTGCATAAAATATATTCAGATCTTGTTGTAATATCTTGAAGATATTACGAATGAACACCAAGCCTTAATGAATTCTAGTTTAAATTGCTTCATTAACGTTAATACACTCAATTGATATTATAATTAATCAATCGTAATATTATACTAGTAACAAGTAAAAAGTAGGTATCTCTCACTGGCAAGTTATTCTACAGTCAACACCTTAATACCTACTTTGTGCTACGTTTCACTCTTTAAGTGTGTGTGTGTGTGTGTGTATGTGTGTGTGTGTGTGAGTGATTGCAATCACTAGATATACATCTTGATAATCTTAAGTGTAAGTAGGATGAGTGACCTCTTGTTAATATGTTACACTTAGTTTTGGCTTTGTGAAAGCCAACCTGGGTAGGTACCACCTACTCATCAGATATTCTACCGCTAAATAATAGTACGCAGTATTGTTGTGTTCCGGTTTGAAGGATGAGTGAGATAATGTAAGGAATAGTTAATATTTCTTACAGCGTCATTGTTTATGGGTGATGGTGAACACTTACCATCAGGTGGCCCATATGTTCGTCTGCCAACCTATTCCATAAAAAAATGTCCCTCGTTTGCCCCAAAAATGTATTTATAAAACGTAAATATATTTCTGTCCCATACATGAAAGCTCCATCAAAGCGAAACCTAAATACAATCCCATAGCTATAGTTTAGAAGGGAGGGAGTGTGGTAGACGAGCCGGCGGTAATCCTTGACGATTCAAAAGTCAATTTTAAAATTACATTCTCTAATTCGACGGCTACATTTCAATTTTAACGTATAATATACAATACGATATCAATCAGCTTAATTATTTAATTGTTAGGTGTATAAATCTTTTAATCATTTCAATTCATCTATTCGCCTGCCTGATTTTATCATTCGTCTCTAGTCAATAAACTATACTGATACTATAAAGCGAAGCTGTCATCTAACTTAAACCGTTGAACCGATTTTGATGAAATTTCATATAGAGATAACTTGAGTCCCAAGAGATCATAGGTTTATTTAAGTTAATTAGCATAAAATTGCGGATAAGGATTTGTGTATAATAGGTTAAATTTGATAAATTTTAAGCGAACAAAGCAACAGCTTTACCTAGTGTTTAAATAAATAGTTATATGTTTCATAAATTGATAGTTTTGACAAGTATCTATCTCTTGTAATAATATGTATATAAAGGAATATTATGTATTGATACTAGATAATAAGGAAGACGATTCATAGAAATCTATAATTGCCGGTAGACATCACTTATACTTTTTCTCCGAAATATAACAATATTTATATCAAAACTTTGATCAATATACATTTACATAAAATCATATTATATAACAAGGTAAGATATGTGACCTATGTAGTAAATAATGTTCTTACTGATTTTAATTTAGTCAAAATTTAAAGTAACCCGCCCTCGTCCCTAATATATTATGTATAGATAAACATTTTCTTCCCTATGCAAGTACTCGGTTCTCACCCCAAAGCTATTTTTTACCCCTCAACATCAACCCCAAAAGTCGGGACGGCGAATTCTTAAATCGTTTTTAATCCCTCAATTCGTATCAAAATTTATTTGATTATTTAGTTATGTTGGGTTCCGTATAGCGTATGGATGGGTTTATAAGAGTTATATTGACGACCACTATGATCGAGTGGTACGTACACCGGTTTTCATGGGTACGCGACTCCGAGGTCCCGGGTTCGATTCCCGGCCAAGTCAATGTAGATTATCTTTAGTTTACTATGTTGTCTTGGGTCTGGGTGTTTGTGGTACCTTCGTTACTTCTGATTTTTCTGATCAGAGTAATGTATGTGATGTCTCATATTTATATTTATTTATTTATTATACGTTTATCCTTTCCTCGCTAGTTAAAAAAAAATAAGAGTTATATTGCTGGAGAAAAAAAACCAAGGTTTCAAACTAAACAATACTTAAATTCATTTACTAAGATAGTACTTAAATAGTTTGCTAAACGATAATCAACTCTATTATTATATATAGAAGATTTTATTTCATTGCAACAGTCATCGATTTCATATGGTGATTTATTGAAACAATTCGACCAATGACTGTTTTTAACGAGTTACTAATATTCAAATTTCCCCTCCAATTAAGCGATAAGCTTTTGTTAGGAGTGCTTAATAGTCAAAGGGGTCAAGATCGAGTCTGTTGGCCCTAAGCTTGGCTTAATGTGCCCAATTGTCAGCCAAATTTCAACCTATAACTTTACATCATTGTGCTCAAAGCTTCCATTAATAACCATTTTAACAAAATACGAATTAAGTCTAAAACAATTTCAAATGTATTGATTACTTATTTTTTTAATATCGATTAATAATTATTGTACCAGAGAAATACTAGAATGATCAAAAGTACTGATCTTTACTGAATAATTAAGGTAAAAAAAAGAAAAAGATTATGACATATATATGTTGTGATGTATTCTGACTACAAGCGTACCGCCCGAGGCTGATGATACTATTATTTTCACGAGAGGATCACTCTTCATCACCATCACACGCCTTTAACCCATTGAGATTCAACTTTTATATTTACCATACTGAAAAAAAAAAATTGTCAAACATAAGATCATCTCCCTAACACCATCGATTTTTGAAATGCGAACCGAAAATAACCTTTTGTTTAAAGTTATATAATATACGACATACGTGTAGTACTAACATAAACTATGTACTGATGTATGTTTGTGTATATTATATTACAGGTAAAAGCTGAGGTGTGGTTACACTCGGGTTAATAATAATGAAAGTGAAAAGGCGGACCAATTATATCTAACTAGTAGTAATTAGCGGCTTCGTTCGGGTTTGAGGTGATGGTTGTCATTTTTCTGTAAAAAAAGCAGTCTATGGTCTTTCTTGGAGTTCAAGTTTGCTTCCTACTAAATTCCATCAAAATCGGTTCAGCGGTTTGGACGTGAAAGAGCGTTATACAGACAGACAGAGTCACTTTCACATTTAATAGTATTACTATAGATTATGATTATTCATTAGTCAATTACAGCTAATAAAAAAAAATCTAGACTATATTACATAGGTCGAATAAAAAGAAAAAATAAATAATTTATAATAATGTAGTACAATATTTACAGAAAACAAATCCTCTTCTTAGCTATAGTACTTTCATACGACTATTGACTTTATGTCATTGTTTATGGGGTACCAAATAGTGACCGGTCGTAAGTTCACCATTATCACCATTGGTGCCTGTAGTTGCACAAACTTACTCAACTTTCAAACCGCAACACCGACACCAAGTATTCTGAGCCTGTGAATATCCTACTGTCCTCTCCTTTTGCTGAGTCGGTTGAGAGGGTATTCCACCACGCTAAGACGTGTTCGTGGATTTTTATCATATCATGACATATTTAAAGTCGCGATGTTTCCTTTCGAGCAAGAGCTGAAATTTCAGTGGTGCTTTATCAATTTTTCTTATTCTTTATAATTCAATATGACGCTTTATATTATATATGTTTCAATTAATAAGCAATCCCGTTCATTTAGTATCTCATGATCAGCATTTCCCAAAAATATGAACTTTAGAAAGAAAACCTTTCTAATAAAAAAGGTAAAATACAGATTATATGCGATTATTAGTCCTGGAAAAGTTATTTACTAAACTCGTCCTTATATCTAGAAGCCATACATCAATAAACAATTCCGTCTAGAAAAATCTGTTTATAAACAGGTACTATATTTAAATAGAAATCTTATGAAGATGGTTGATAAAATTAGGAAAAATATATTTTATATGTACTCTTGTTAATCTAGATGTTACCACATAATACATTTGCTAAATTATAATTTAATTATATATTATTATTATTTAGTTATGTATATAAAGGATAATTTAATTTATAACGTTATACCTGTAGAAAAATCGTAGGCAACTAGTTTAAATTAGCCATTAAATTACTAGTCTAGCCTTTTTACTAAGGATTCAATCAGCAGCCTTAATGATGTTCAACCAATATATCGTCGTTGCTTCTGCAAAAGTCGTTGTGTGTTTTTTTTTTCATAGTCTTATATTGTTGTGCCGCTTCAATCGTTATTTTAATATATGGAAATTTCGATGTATGAATTTCGCATAGTTAAATTTGTAAACTTTTAAAGTATAGAAGTGATGACAAAAGTGTTTTAACAGTTCGTGTGTATGGAAATATGATTAAAACGGTGGAACAATCGAAAAATATTTAAAAAAAACAGCGACTTTTGCAGGAGCAACGACGATATATTTCGACCGGGATGTATGTTACGCTTATTTATTATATTCCGATTACCCCCATGAGTGTTATGTAGTCATAATACACCCTTACATATATCTACCTTCTCAAGAAATAGGCTGTTTAACGCTTTTTTTTTCTTTAAGCACTAATTTGTTCAAACAAACAGTATCTTCGGCTTCATCACTATATAGTATAAAACAAAGCTTTCTCTGTCCCAATATCCCTATGTATGCTTAAATCTTTAAAACTACGCAAAATATTTTAATGCGGTTTATTTTTCAGTAGATAGAGTGATTCGGGGAGAAGGTTGTTACATATAATACAATGACAATATAATAAAGAAACACTGATAATTATAGAAATTTCGACTGTGATGTCATATCATTACAACTGTGCGGAGCCGTATATAGTTACATAATATAGATTAATAATACGTAGTTATCAAACCCGCGGAATTTTTGGCCTTTAAATTCGTATTACAATAACATCCTTCCGCATTTCCCCCTCAATACAAACCGTGCTATAGTATAAGACGCAAACAAAATATGTCGTTAAACATCACAACGTGTGCGTGAACGCGTTTTCCAACAACCGATGCCGGCTCACGTTAGCATTGACCAATATGACGAGCGAGTTAACACAGTGACACACTGTGCAACCGTACTCGGAAAACGGACGTTGTAATCACGTGGGCTACGCGCGTAGATAGAGAGGTGAAATGTTTTAAGGTGCGTTAGAGTGGGACAGGTGACGTAGCCTTGACCTGCGCAGTAATTGCTCCTAGCGCCCCCTGCGCCGTACAACGCTTTTCGATAGCAGTTGAATTATTGGCGCGCAATAAACACAAACTATGTTTTATTTCATTATGAACTACTTTTAGTAATTTATTTATCATTGAGCTCACAATTAATTAGTTTATCCTTAAATATTACAAATACATATTATTCCTTATAAATTTATTACGACTCTTAAGATATTATGATCAATATAACATATGTTTGAATGTCAATTAATTCCCCGTTAAATCTTATTTTCATGAAATGTCATTTATATGTCATAAACATAATTAAAAAAAATACAAAAACAAGATTTTTATCAAAACTATTTCCTATTGGCTTTTAATCTTACTCATTAGCCATATTTGTATAAAACTCTATCCCCCTTTTTGAGGAGGATTAAATGACAATTAGCCACCCCTATGGGTTGACCGATACAAGTATCCCGATTCCTCCCGCGTTACTTGTTTACCACGTTTTCGATTAAGATGAAATTGATATACAAATTACATTCGAAATATCGAGAGGTTCTTGCCTTATCCACGTGTCTAATCTATTCTATCTTAACTGCCTAACTAATATAAATACGCAAGTAAATTTGTTTTGTTATCATTTAACGTTTCATCGTATAAGTCAGTGGTACAGAAAATGACCAAAACGAACAAAGCTGTAGGCGGTAAGTATTTTGTTAAATATTATTTATATATAAACTATCTGGAACTGCGGCTTTACCCGCGTGAAATTGATAAGACACAAACATCCATCCTTAGAAGTGGAGTTTCGTAAAATACGTTCCAAATGGGCTGTCTACACATTAGAACCTGCCAGACAAATTCCTAGTTTGTAGGTCTTATAACTTCTGAAATCAAAGAAGATTTTGTGATAAATCGGTATTGTGAGTTGTAAATTTGTTTTATATAAATATATTATGAGTATAACATAACATATATATAACAACAACAACAGCCTGTAAATTTTCCACTGCGGGGATTCCTTTGAGGAGAAGGTTTGGAGAATATTCCACCACGCTGCTCCAATGCGGGTTGATGGATTCACATTTTGTTAAAATTAGACACATGCAGGTTCTTCACGATGCTTTTCTTTACGAGACGAGATAAATTATACATGTAAAATAAGCACATGAAAATTCATTGGTACTTGCCTGGGGTTGGATCCGCAATTATTATCAGTTAACGTACATCTTTTCGTTCTAACAACTGGGAAATCTCGGCTCATATTATTATTACTGGTAAATATTTACAAGAAGCAATTTAATTAATTATAATAAAGCCATATCGAGCGGGCTCATCGAAGCAGAAAAGGAAAACAAGAAATTTTCAGGCGTTAAGTTGCTCATTTCCATCACTGCTTTCGTCAAAAGGCTAAATTTTACACAAATTATAATTGAGATATGTGTATAGCAATCGAGGTGTCACCGACTTGTGAATACCAGACGATTACGTTGTTAAAATTACGATAGTTCACTGGTTTCTATAATTGCGTTGTATCGAAATAACATTTATAAAGTCGGTAACTTTTTCTCGGGTACGCGTCAAACCATTGAACCGATTGATATGTAACGTTTACATTGTGATAGGTAGTTTAAGGAAAAACAAGCTACTTGAAATATATTTATACTTTTTTATTTACGATATTTACTTTTATGTTTGAAATGCCTTGATCATGGATGTGGATGGATATAGAGGTAGAGGACGACCAAGGAAACGATGGATGGATTGTGTGAAAGACGATATGGTTAGAAAGAATGTTACTTGTGAGATGACGTCTGACGGAGAAGTATGGAAGGAGAAGACATACTGCGCCGACCCCAAATAAAATTAGGACAAGGGCAGGAGGATGAGGATGATGTTTGAAATGTAATTTTAATAAAAAGTATGTAGTCCAAGATTTACTCTGCGTGCTTCCATCTGCGCTAAACAATCCTGTACTACTCTGATGTAGGTGATATCAAATAGGCATTGTCAAGAATTTTAGGTTAGGTTATTATATTTAAATTTTACTGGAAGTTCCAGTAAATAGTAGTAAAATAAAAAAAAATCTTCTTCAAATTTTTAATATTTATATAGTTCTAATATTTATTAGTATAGCTATATTATGTCATAAGTCACGAAGAATACGAGTAAGCAGTATCATTCAACCCCGAGAAAGAG
The DNA here is from genome assembly GCF_905220365.1 of Vanessa cardui. NCBI lineage: Eukaryota > Metazoa > Arthropoda > Insecta > Lepidoptera > Nymphalidae > Vanessa > Vanessa cardui. The sequence continues at coordinate 13,652,299 of NC_061136.1, forward strand.
GTACGTAAAAATTTATAAATATTTTATCGATAACCAATATGTACAAAATCTATTTGTACCAACTTTATCATCTCATCAAGGTAAGTAAGATCACGCTGTTACAAAGTTTTAAATGTGTGACCATCGTTGTAAACGGTAAGTACATTTTACTGATTATACAAATCCAATCCCAGTCGAAGAAGGATTAAAGTTAAACAAACATAGATTTGCACATTCCATAATAATTACTAATACCTCTGTCATATAATGGATTACAACCAAGTTTTTGATAAATATGTCTTTATTTATAACAGAACATTATTTCCAAAACCATAGTAAAGTCAAGTAAAACAGCCTGTAAATTTCCCACTGCTGCGATAAGGCCTCCTCTTCCAGTAAGGAGAGGGTTTGGAACATATTCCACTACGCTGTTCCAATGCGGGTTGGTGGAATTCACATGTGGCAGAATTTCGATGAAATTATACACATGCAGGTTTCCTCACCATGTTTTCCTTCACCGCTGAGCACGAGATGAATTGTAAACACAAATTAAGCACATGAATATAGTGGTGCTTGCCTGGGTTTGAACCCGCAATCACCGGTACTGCCAAAACCGTAATGAATACCATAAACTATATATCGACCAATGATACCGCGTCTATTTAATGTCAAACATTGTTTATTGTCTTTACTTTTTCTATAGTTGGAATTGGCTATAGTTGGATAATTAAATGGTACCATACTTAGCAAATTATTTATGACGTAATTTAATCGGAGTCTGTGTAAACTACAATCAGAACCGATGACAGACTTGCTTACTTGGTTCCATAGCATTTGTTTCAAAAGGGATTATTAGGATGATGATCCCGTTCTACCAAATATATTAACAACTTTTTGAAAAACATGTTTATACCAACTTTTATGTCCATTCTGTTGACCTTCGAGAAGTTTTACTAACTGTACCAATCTTGGGTATAGAATCAGATTTGACTTTAACAAATTGCCAAATATTGCGAGATAAATAAGGTGTATGTTTTACATTCCCTGGCTGATGTTATCTTTGTCTCCCCAGATGTTCAGATAACATGGTCGCAGAGTCCCCGCGCCGCGACGCTGCCGTGCGCGGTCGTGGATTGGAGTCGAGTGCAACCCCGCCGACCGCCGCCGTTGATCGACGAAGACCGATCAAGGGCGAAGCCCTTTATATGGAGGAAGGGCGATGACCAGATCAACCCTAAACGGTAAGTTTTAATACTTAAAATTGTTTTAGAATTCTTACGTATGTGCTTGTACTTTAACTTTATGAAATGTCTTTAATTATAGTTTTGATAATTTAATTAGAATCCTGACTACTCTTGTAGTAAATAATTGACTAATTTTGATTAATACTCCCTAAGGGTCAAACGAACTTCTGACCGTTTATTGGATAATATTTAAAGTCCAATATATTATTTATCGTCTTACATCCAAATACGATTAGGCTCGCCATTTCGTCTCTGAACCTTTAAGCCCGTTACAAATACCTGAGTCTTCATATTTATTGGCTACGATTAGTAACCTCGTTTATTGCGTAAACTTTCGCCAGACTCTGATTGATTCTTTTGAGGGTTTTGTGCAGGTCTGTCAGATGAGTGGGTAGTACCCAATTTTCCCACACGACTGTGTTCAGTTTTGATTAGTGAGTGAGCAAGTAAATTCAAGTGCACATGACGATTAATTTCCTGCGTATGCCATTGCGTATAATACAAGGAAATGGCCGGCGTGCGTTGCAACGGTTCTTTGTTAGTAAACAATTATCTGATATGACTCGCGAGCCTATTTTATCTAGGGTAGGAACTTAATAGTTGCTCGTCAACTCCTGTCAACATTGAAGTTCGCTGACATCATAATAAAAAATATTTGAAATTAATTGGAATATTCAAAATAAGAGAGATACGATAGAATTAAGACAACAGTGCCCCATTACTCAACGGTATATTTTATTTTAAATAAATAGGAATTGTAATCTTTGCATTTACATAATGGGGGAATTATACGAGTATAATATTTTATATATCCTGGAACCGCTAGTTCCAGGAACAACGTTGAACTCGTTCTGATGAGCGACGGCTACGAAATGAATATTGTAAATGTAATTATTTGTATACTTACTTAAATTATGGTGATGATGATGATGGTGGTGATGACACCCTGATCGATTTCGATATCAGATCAGCTCACTACGCAGGACATATTATTTATAGTGCACATATTTGTACGCAAACAAACATTTACCATGCACCAAAATAACATTTTTTACAATTTTTGTTTGTCTACGAAACGGCTAGTCGGATTTTGAAGGTACTTTCACTGACAGACAGATGATGTAGACAGAGTCACTTAGGCGACATCGATAACTTTTTTGTTAAATAAAAACACGAGCAAAGTCGCGGGCACAGCTAGTATATAATAAGCATTTTTATTCGATTGAGAGGTTCTTTTTTTAATCCCTTACCGTATAATAAAGTTATTTAAATTCAATGTGTATTTTATAAATGGTTTGTTATTTTTTCAGGGTTGCTTTTAACGGCACGCTGGAAGTGAGCCGTAAGAGCGGTGGGGGCACTGAAGGAGTGTACCAGTGTGCAGCCTGGGATCACGGAGGTCAAATCCTGGGATACCCTATCAATCTCAAGTTTTCATGTGAGTTTTATTTTGCTATTTATTCTCGAATATTCCAATTGTCCATGACAAACATTCCATATTATGATGATGACAGTAACGACGAATATCACAGGTGTAGTTCCAACAAAGGAGTGGGAAGAAGTTGTATGTTTTTACAATATCGTCCGGGTAGGTACCCTAAATCACGATATAGTATTGCCATCCTACGGTACCCATGTCTATGAGCAGTGGTGACCGCTGACCATCAGCTGCCCCGTTTGCCGCTTACCTGTATAAAATAAAAATACTTTCATAAAATTGCATTTGTTAACATAAGAAGTAAATACAAAGGAAATTAAAAATAACTTTTTTACATATCAGATCATCCCTGTCACCATTGGACTGATTATTGTTGTATCTTGTTATAAGAAGAGGCTTTCAAAATGTTTTCGCACAATTGCCTCCAAGTTGTTTCAATTCAAAACGGAACAAAGTTTCTATGAACTTATACGTGACTATCAAGTTTAAAAACTTCGAAAAACATTTTCAATCAAAATCAAAAATCAAAATAAACTTTATTCAAGTGGGTTTTTACATGCACTTTTGAATCGTCATTTAACAATTAAGTGCAGCTACCACCGATTCGGAACGTAGATTCTACCGAGAAGAACCGGCAAGGACATCAGTAGTTACTCTTTTACAACATTTAAAAAATACAATCATATCAGTTAAATACAATTATATATGTATATATAATAAAATATCTTTGACGTTAAACGCCCCTAAAATATATCTAAGTAGTAGTTTTTTAAATTTAGTTATCTAGACCAGACAAGTTGTCATTTTGTCACTAGACTTCAAGTAATTTCTTATCAATAGTTTCAATTTTATTTTTAACCATTGAAGTGATAACATTGTAAACACGTTGTTTTCTTTTAAAAATACATTTATTAACATGCATAGACTTAAGATAATGACATGTTAGTCGCCTTTTTGCATTCGATAAAGTATTAATTTCAATATGTATGTAATTTTTTAATTTTATCAAGAATTTTGTAATTAGAAAAGTTATGTTTCCGAGTGACACTTCCAGGATAAATATATTCAAACTTAGCCTTGTGTAAACCTCTTATCGTACAGGCGATGAAAAAACGTGGAATTAATACTAGTTGACTTCCAGGCAGGATTTATTACATACATACATATAACATTTTATTTAACTTACATAACTGTATTTTTAAATGTTGAAAAAGAGTAACTACTGATGTTCTTGCTGGTTCCACCCTTCTACTTTTCGAACAGGAGTCTACTTTTCGAACCGGTGGTAGCTTCACGTAATCTAGTTGTTAAATGACGATTCAAAAGTGCTTGTAAAAGCCCACTTGAATAAATATATTTTGATTTAATCTAATAATAAAGCAGAGTTATCATTTCACTTGATCGACATAAATAGGTCATTTGACAATGCGAAAAATTAAGTGTCAATTAGTTATTAATAATTAATAAGTTTAAAAATATTTATTTACTAACGAATATTGAAAATAACACTTAATTTATTCAAAAAATAAAAATGCATTTTTTTAAACGTGTGTCGATTTTATTGGGTTCCTTAACCTCTAAAAATATTATAAAATAGATTTTAAAAAGCAGTCAAATGGCCTTTTATGAAAGGAAGGTTTAGCCGACACCTTTGCATTATGTTCATCAAAATTTTGCTTAATTACGTAATTGTCAAAATAAACTAATGACATAATATAACGCTTTTGTATTCTCATTCTTGTCTTGAGAATATTGTTATCATTTATAATAGCACTTAACACATATTTTAATAAGAATATTAATATTATGTATTAATGTGACAACTGCAGACCTCTGCCGATTCACTACCAGGTTGTTCATTTGCCTGCCTACTTGTAATAAAAAAAAAACCTAACCGTCGGTGGCGAAGCCTGGCACATAATTCTGTAATCAAATTTAATCAATACTCCTGATTTATATATATTTGACGACCTCCGTGGTCGAGTGGTGTGTACACCGGTTTTCATGGGTACGCCACTCCGAGGTCCCGGGTTCGATTCCCGGCCGAGTCGATGTAGATTACCTTTAGTTTTCTATGTTGTCTTGGGTCTGGGTGTTTGTGGTACCGTCTTAACTTCTGGTTTTCCATAACACAAGTACTTTAGCTACTTACATTGGGATCAGAGTAATGTATGTGATGTTGTCTCATATTTATTTATTTATTAATGAGGATTGTTAAACCCAAGCAGAAGAAGCATAATAATCAAGAATAATTCAAATTAACATCCTCTATAAGGTAACTAAGACAATGATACAAAACTACGTGTATCTTATGAACGGCGTGATCAACAGTATTTCGGGCGATGATTTTCAACTCTGAATATTTCACCGCAAATAAACTTCATGCATAAGAAAAACCTCACCCCGAATCGTCTTCTGATGTTTACTTGATGTTGTAATTTAATAACCATGTAACATTCTGAGCCGTCGGCGACTCCGAGAAGCGACTTGGGGGCGGGCGAGGCCTCATTGAAATGCTGGACGCGTTTTTCATTATTTATACATTCACGTACAAAGGAGACAATATATCAAGGTATATTTTCATTATCCATCATCCTCCGGTACCAGCAGCATGCGCCGTGACGCTGTGACGTCATGACACCGTGACGTTCCATACAGATATGTTTATAATATAGCAACATTATTTTGACCAAGTTATCGCAGGAAATCGAAACCGAGTTATCGTTAGACTTCAGTTGGAATTCAAAAGCATATTATGGAAGATTATATTTATGGTACATTAGGTAATATATGTTGATTAGCTTGAATTACAAATATCAAACTTTTTTCTCGTGACTTTCTTTTGTGCCAACAGCTTTTTGTTGATTTATAAGAATTCGTCAAAAATTTGTTACCGACCAGACTTTAAAAGGCCTATCAGGAATCATCATCATATAGTATGACTTATGACTTAATGTCATTAGTTAGTTTAGTATAGCATAATCGAATTGCGAAGTGAAGGCAAAAAACATTTGATAACAATTTGAGGCTATATCATTGGTCGTGAGATCTATAAGTCTATAATATATCGAATATGGATTCGCGAAAAAATGGTATTGTCAACAAATGAAAGTGGATATAAGTAGTTTCGGTGGAATAGTTCTATTGTAAATAAATATATACAGTTGAACTGAAACTGTAAGGTTTGTTTATCTTTATTCCATCTTCGATAACAATGCCCTCAGATAATATTTGATACACAATACACTCCGGGATGTCCTTGATTACCTACAAGCGTGTACATCGAAACAAATCCTTAATTACTATGACAAGTTTGTACTAAACTAAGGCCCTTAGGCAGACATAGCTATATTATTAATATTGGTTGTACCAAAAGCCTTAGAACTTGTAACTCATCCCTTGACGATAATTTATTATGTGTTTACATCAGCGGGAAACGGAATAACCCTCATATATCATATTATGTATTAAGCGTATCATGTTTCTATGTACGGGCATGTAATATATAACGTGGAGGTGGATGAAAAGGCTGTAAGGTAGCGTTCAACACGGTTTCACCCGCGATTATTGGGTACAGGTTTTGTAATTCACATCACATTCAAAAAAATAGGTGTGCCGTTAGAGATTCCCGACAAAAGTGATAACTTAACTAATCTAGTTGTATTGTTTAATATTTAAATTTTTCGTAGCTGTAGTCACAAGTTGCATCTGTCATATATATATTGCCGCGTAACGCGTTACATAACGAATTGGTTTGCCCTCTCCTTAAGAAATTATCGCTTTAAAAAAATACGTTATATATTTTGTTTGTAATGTCATAGGTCAGTCATTATGAACAGATTTTTGTTATTTTTAAACATTGAGCTTTAGTTAGACGTTAGTGCTTCGCCCATGTAATTCGTTACGCGATGTCTAGTTAATTAGTATATAACATATCAATAAATGAGCTATTCAATGCAACTTTAGTATAGAGATTGGTGCATTGAAATAAATAAACTATTCATCTCCGTGTAATAGTCTAGATTTCTGCAGTTTTAAATATATATATAAAATGATGGTTCGTTTTCTTTCCGCCCGTTTTATTACATCAAATCATAATAATAATATGTTATGTTTGTGATATCGATGTTGAGTGATTAGCAAGAGGAAAATATATTGTTACTTCGATTGATGATTGTATAATCTTACACAATTACCAAGATATTCATCTGAAACTGTTTCCTTTGGAATATTCTAAGGAATCGCCGCGAGCTTTTCCCGTTATTTTCTTTAATTAAAATTACAGGATTTTATCAGATTGTATTTTATTTATAAGCCGGGGCGCTATTTTTGTGAGGCCGTTTTTGTGGGTTCCTTTCATTTCTTGGACGTTATGTATACAATTTTTATAAATAGCCATCCATCATCTCCGCACGGGTGGAATGAGGGTCTATAAATCTTTATATTGAAGGCGTACATACAACAAAGAAATCAGAACAACACTCTAGATTTTCATCATAAGTATATTTCAGTAAAAATATAGTGGATTGTGAAGTTTTATATAGCAAGTACATGAGTAACTTATGGTATTTGATTACTTAGGAATTGGTGCGTTTCAGCGCCAATGCACCACCAACATTGGAACATATATAATGTCCTTATTGCTTGTGGCAACATTGGTTTCAAACCGGAACGCAACAAAATTAACAAAGCATTGCTGCTTGACAGTAGAATATAGGTATAGTGAGTGAGTGACCAACCCAGATAAACATGTGTGATGCTGTGGATTTCGATTATGTTGAATATAGGAAGGATTGAAAGAATAGTATTGACGATGTAGCTTGAAGATGGTAATTATAAGTGTATCCACTATCCAATTTTCAAACGGTTTTAATTTAAATCGGGTGTAAAACCTTTTTTCGCAAGACGCGCACCTTCGCTGTAAGTTTTATGCGAATTGGTTTAGAAGTTTTTTCAGTTTGGTATTAAGTAAATAACTGTCCGTTTGTTATAAATGTATTTTATAAGTTTTATTATAATTACCATGTGAATTTAATATCTACTAGATCGATTCTTATGAAAATTTAACATTACGATAGTTCATACTTTTTTTTGGCTAGTAGTAAAGGTTACTGGAAATTCTCGCTTTTGCCATCAAACTCTATTTTTCTCAGACACTTTTTATTTAAAAAAAGTATTCTAACAAAATACTGAAGGTATTTGAGTTTGACAAATCTTCTAAATGTCAACACGAAAGCTTAGGAAAGACAAATGATGAGATAGGCCCGAGTTGCCGCTTTTGTTTTAATAAATTGGATAAACGAAATATCGAATTATTTCTTACCTCGTGCGCACTGTACGCATCTAATATATCGAAAGCACAGTGTCCATGTCCCACTACTGGGCAAAGTCTCACCATATGAGGGCTTGAAGCTTATTCCACCGAACTATTCCAATGTGAGTTGGTGGATACTCATGTGGCAGAATTTCATCCTATCCATACAAGATTCTTATAGATGCTTTAATCGAGAACAACGTGAATTATAAATACAAATGAAGTATGGATTTGAACCCGCAATCAACATTTAAGATTCACCGGCTTTAACCAATGGTATATATTCGTTATATTAACATCATAAATACGTTTATTAAACATATCCGTTTAAAATAACGTTATATAACAATTGCTCCTGCGCACTCGTGAATGCAATCTCCGTTGCGCATGCGCTTGAACGAGAATAAATTACCGGTTATTTAGCCGTCTGCCTAATTAAGGTTAATTAGACGGCACTCGACGTCCAAATATTGTGTTCAATCATTTCCTTTGATCAGAGGTACGTGGCTTCAGTTGGTACTCTCAGCATCAGTGCCTCAGATCAGCATTTTGAGTAGCTTACAATATATCTACTAATTAAAAGTAATATGTTAGTTATCCATCCTGACTTGGTACGAGTTGAATTATGATTTTATTTTTTTTATATAAACAAACAATACTAATACTACTACTAATAATAATATATACTATTTTTGGCAAATTGAAATACTTTAACCTATTTTACGATTCTGTGGTCGCGTGGTGCGTTTATCGGTTATGGTACAAAAATTGACAAATAAACTTAAAATTCTCGCGTTGAATTGAGTTTATACACTGACAGGGATATTTTGCAGTGTTGTTAGTTTATACTAATCTTTACTTAATATTATAAAAGCGAAAATTATTCCGCCTGTATGTATGTCTGTTACTCTTTTACGGACAAACCATTGTATTTAAAGAAATTAGGTATGCAGCAACTTTAATCTCCAAAGGAGGGCTAAAACGCGAACGAAGCCTTAGGTTGCTAGTAGTGTTAATTATAATCTTAATCCTCATTTTAGTAATACTCGGTTTCAGGACATTCCTTTTTAATTAAATATATTGTAAGGAGTGTCATCCCTATCACACCATCCCACCTGCTACAGGCTTTATAAGGTGTGTGACTTCAAGGTTAGGGCCTACTTATCATCTCGCGCTAGACGGTCGTCATGCTGTCGGTACGTTAGATAATTAGTATTTCGCTAATTGTTATTATTGTCAGCTAGTTTAATGTAATAAAAGTTATTGTTGAATTCTTTATTTTGATAAAACGTAAATTAAGCTTTTTTTGTCGGTAGATTGTTTGTTTTTTAATAAATTATCACTACTGATTCTTATAATATTTAATTATATTTTCGTTAAATTACTTTCAAATATTTATGTAAGATACATGCAGGTTTCCTAAAGTTAGGCAAATGACCTTATAAAACAGAGGTTGGTTCATCCAAATTTATAATATCAACGTCTTACAGTTCATGACATGACGTTGCTTTCTGTATATCATATGGTTTATATAAACGGTTATAAAGGTTGATCTCCAAATATCTCCCGAATATCGTCAACGACAATAAGCGGCGTCTTCTGATGCATGAAACATCTTTCCGCTCGACTAGATCGAACAGAGATGTAATATCAGGGTATTGGCTGTGTTTGAACATCTTTAGCTCAATTTTTCTGCTACCACACGCAAAATTGTTATCATAATGAGAGTTCAAATCCGAGTGAATAATATCAATATTATATGTAATATTTATAATATTTATAATGTAATATTAGGCTTCAAATCCCGAAATCTTAGATCACCATGTAATTCTTCCCGGTAGAATCTACTTTCCGAATCAGTGGTTCCGGATTAAAAAGTGATTGTACAAGCCTACTTGAGTAAAGTATATTTTGATTTTGTATCCCCGTTTCGGACTAATATATTGTTATTTGGGTTTGTCTGCCAGCTTACCTTGGCGTAAATCTGTTGTTGCCCAAATCAATAGCGGTCGCGGCTCAAACCAACTGTGTAGGACATATTGTGCCCCAGTCGACGAAAAGGCAGGTGTAAAATCTACCCCTCACTGTCGACAAATACGACAAGATCCATAGTTCATGCACAAGACCAATATATGTTCGTGCTCTCTGAGGCACGGAAATATATAATATAGTGACTGATATTATTTCGACGGTAAACTTCAATACCTTTTCATCGACCTGATATAGGGATATGAACTCATGACCTCGGAACCTCCGGCATTAAATCAAATGCCCGTCCGCTTCCACTAATAAAAACATCTTGTAAATACAATGTACTTTTGACATAACTTGTGTTGTATAAATTAAAATAAATTAATTCCCTCAATAATTAACATAAGGGTTGCTTGATAAATAATTATATTAATGTCTTCTTCATTCGAATATTTCGGAAATTATTAGCGAGTCTGTTTGTAAATAGGTTTTAGGAAACCGCCGAATTTTGATAACCATAATTAATATTTAAAGCCAATTTCCCACGGGGATAATTTCGGCTATAACAGCTTTTTCCTTTCACGTGCTTAGGTATCGTGCTGGTCTTTAAAATCGTCACGTCAGAAATTCTCTCCGCATTGAGACATCATACTGATGAAGGATCTAAAATTTTCAAGTACTCCCTCTGTAGATAGAGATATTTTTTATAATCCAGGAATTACAATTAAATTATATCTATCAACGTAAAAATGTGTTTGTCACACTTTTATATCTTAACCGCATAAGAGATCAGAAATTGTATGGATGCGTTGTTATGGGTAAAGAAATAAAAAAACTTACACAAATCCACGCGCTCGAAGTCACGGGCTGAAAGTAATATTACATAGATTATAAAACAATATTTATAATTTATTTAATACATATATGTATAGGACAAACAAAATCACAGGCTCGTAGTTGTTAAAACGGTAATTCACCAAATGTTTCAAAGGGATGGCGTTGGATTTCCACTTGATCTTAGCCACCATCGGCTACATTTGATCCCATTGTTAGGTAAGAGGGCTCATTTAGGGCGGGTTAAGCTACGGACTATCAATAATCCTCAGTAATCGCTTGTTTGTGTAACACGAAATGGTAAAACAAGTTTGTGAATACGTTGAGTTAAAAGTTTTTACGATTATTAGAATATTTGATTTATTAATCTAAGTAAAAATATTTATTCAATTTAGTAAGCATGATATTTATTAATTGATTGTCAATTGGTTGAGAACTAAACACCTCAGATAAAGTTGTGAGCCTTGACATCTGGAAATTAAAGGATATTCAAAGTTCTAAGTTTTATCCTTCAATACATAACTTTATATATATTTAAAAAAGTGAAGTGAACGTATATAATACTATATGGTCAGTAATACATTTTTATAGATCTGATATATTGAAGAATACTATTTGGGAATATCCTTAGAAAGTACGTTCAAACTAAACTAAAATCATACTTTATCTAAGTAGGTTTCTACAGTCCTTTCTGAATAATCATTTTACGAAACTCTTTTAAAAGTAAACCTACTACCGATTCGGAATCTGTATTCCACCGATACGAACCGGTAAAAAAACCAGTCATAGTCAACTGTTAGATTGTTATTCGTGTATGTAATTACACTGGCTAACTCACCCTTCAAAATAGAACATAACAATAGAAATTATTGCTGGGTTAACCTGCAGTTAAGTGAGTACAAGGTGTTCATAAAGCCCTACCACCGGTGAATCCATGATTATTTCTGACCAAAGTCCACGCTATAAATACGTGAGCACTAATTATAGCCAATAAATATGAAGACTGGTTGAATAATTGATGAGTAGGTGGTACATACCCAGACAGGCCTGAACAATGGCCTACCACCAAGTTGTTTTAGCTAGTACTAGCGACCCGACCCGGCTTCGTACGGTTGCAGTGCTGATAATAAATATACTGCAGAATGTCTTACCATTTAAATTTTTTTACACATTCTCTACTATATTGTGCATGTATTACATATAAACCTTCCTTTTAAATCAATCTAATTATTAAAAAAAACCGCATAAAAATCCGTTGCGTAATTTTAAAGATTATGCATACATTGGGACAAACAGCGGTAAGCGACTGTTTTATACTATGTAATGATAAGCATTTTAATCTTGTCTCTCAATTGGCCATTGAGCTACTAGCTTTTAGTATGTTACATAACCTACCCAATAAGGTTCTATGGTAATGTAAACGTTTTACGTCAGTAATTGGGGAGGCTCAACCCTCAATAACATAAAGTAAAGTGTTAATACGTCTCCCAACTGAGGAAATTCTTCATATTCGTATATTATAATTATATAGTTTTAGAATTTTTAAGTCTTCGTTGATTATCGATCTATTTAATTAGGTGTGTCGAAATTTGATCAAAGCAATTCGGATAGTTTATTTTGATGGAGTAGCTATGAATGTTTTTGAATGGAATGGCACCCGTTCATTTTGAAAAGAAATAAACTTGTGTTACACTACTCGATGTTACCTGTGCGTTAGAGATCATACCAAAGTTTTAATTATTTACAATCTTATAATGTATAGTTTTAAAATAAATGATTTAATTTTATCTGCACTGGAGGTCATCAACCTCTGGTATTAACGTATTAACGATGTAATCATTGGTGAATATGTATTACTGTGCCAATGTCTATTTGCATTAGTAACTTCCCATCAGATGGAATATGAATCTGAGAAACCTACCAATTTTTTTTTTAATTTTGACTTTAATGACACGAACGGAAAGAGTTGAGGACCGACGCGTTTACACGGACGTGCTTTCCGAGTCACAGGAGTGAAAACACTTTCAACTTCCGGACTTAGGGTTGTCACTGAACATTTTTTTTTACAGTAAACTCATTAACTCTTTATCGATAGAACCTGGATTCACACACATACACAGTCTAAGATAAAAGAGTTTCTCTTATTATCGACGATTTTTTTTATATACGTAGTTATTTATATACTATTATATTATAAGTACTGGAATCTATGATATCTTATGCAGATAGGTACTTAAATAAATTAAATAAATATGAGACAACATCACATAGATTACTCTGATCTGTTGGTTATGGAAAATCAGACGTAAAGACGGTACCACAAACACCCAGCAAGACAACATAGAAAAGTAATGATAATCTAAATCGACTCAGCCGGGAATCGAACCCAGGACCTCGGAGTGCGTACCCAAAACCGGTGTAAACACGACTCGACCACGGAGGTCGTCGAAACTCACTTATATTGATTAAACATAAATTGGCGCTACTCGTAATAAAAAAACACAGGCACTTAAAACAAGAATACAAATTAAGAATAAGCTACACCAAAAGTACACATGTCTTTGTGGGGCTACAAAACAAATAACTGATATAATCATTTAATTTTTAATGTAATTATGATCGATTTCGGCCACTGCACGAACACTACTAAGATTAAACAGTGAGATCTTTCCTTTCGATGTAAAAAGACGTCTTTTGAAAGTTTCGTTATTATTTTCCTTCCAGCGGGCAGACTCTTTGTAAGACAAGCTTTGTGCGGCGGACGCGGTCGCCTCTTTGTCTAGCTACCATTGTAGTTTTTCCTATTCTTCGTTTCATGATTATTTTTTATGTTTTTTTTATTCTAGATGAACATTTCCGAGATTTAAATTATTTTAAATACGCTTCTATTTAGAAAATGAGATTTGCATTAATGCAACTGCGGCGAAGTAAAATATTTAATTTATTTAAATATCATAAAAGCGATTTTAACAAGAAATATCCTTTTGGTTTTAATTCATCATTAAACATTCAGTTTTTAAAAGCAACTAAATAATCGTTTTTTTGATGTTTGAAACAATATTATATACGCAGGATCACAAGGTTTACAATACAACAAATTTCCCTTTCACAAGACAATATCCTTTTTTCTTCAAGGAGGTGGTAATTCCACCATGCTTGACAACAACACGATTATGAATTGTCAGAAAGTTATATACGACATGCTTCAATAACTATTACAATTAAACAAGTATCAAAATAGAGCCACACTGAGACAGTTTTCAGAAATTTTCTTACGTTATAGCGCTATTGATAAATAGTTATTACTTATTAGAGCGTTTTCACATTATCCGATCCGATATCGACATCGGACCATATGATACGATATCATATGTTGTTGCACCCGCCGCTGCAAGACTAAGATCCTGAGTCTGCAGCGGAGAGTGGCCATCCGCATGGTGCGGGGATATTGCACGATATCCTTCGAGGCGGCGACCCTTCTGGCGTGCTTTCCACCGTTGGATATCCTGGCGGAGAGGGACGCGAGGGTCTACGACCAGACTCGCGCCCTCCGTCAAAGCGGCGGAAGTGCGTCCTACCCTGCCAGCGTCCTCGAAGCGCTCAGGCGGCAGGAGCAGAGAAGGGCACACACGACATGGTACGCCCGTCTCCGCGGAGATCGGTACGCGCACAAACGCGTCGTGAGTGCGATCCTGCCAGCCTTCGAGGCCTGGATGCGGCGGAAGCGACGAGTCACCTTCCGACTTACACAGGTGCTGACCGGTCACGGTTGCTTTGGAGAGTACCTGTGTAGGATCGGACGCGAGGCGACGGCGGTTTGCCACCACTGCGGGGCGGACCAAGACGATGCCCAACACACGCTAGAGACGTGTCCCGCGTGGACCGCGGAAAGGCAAGTCTTGGTCCAGCAAATCGGGCGAAATCTCTCCCTGCGAGCAGTCGTGTCGGCGATGCTACGCAGGGAATCGGCGTGGGAGGCCGTAGTCAACTTCTGTGAGACCGTCATGGTCCAGAAGGAGACTGCGGGGCGGGCTCGGGAGAGGGCCGATCCTGCCCGGCGGAGGCGACCTGCGGGTCCCCTTCACGGCCTCCAAGCCCCACTGCCCGGGGCGGAATAAATAGGGCAATCCCTCCGGCCGTGGGTGCGTGAGATAGGGGTCTCACGCATCCGTTTTCATACGGCCGAGAGGAGGACCGCAGTCCGGTATGGCCCCGGACTGCCGGTGTACGCACCAGCGAGGGGTGCGGGGAGGGCGAGACCATCTTCGCCCTCCTGAGAAGGGCTCCGCCAGCCACGAGCGGAGCAACGCACGGGAGAGGCCGCGGACGTGCTGCAAAGGATCCCGTAGCCTCTCCGTTTTCCGTGCTGTGGCGGCCATCGCAGGGGGTTTTAGTGAGTACAATCTCACATAACCCGGCCTCCCCCCCAGGAGTTCGGGTATCTATGAAGATTTACCCTGCGTCAACAAAAAAAAAAAAAAATGCTGTCGGCTATCGCCTCTCAGCTATCGTCGTCCGATACCAACGGATCGGGTAATGTAAAAACGCCCTTACAGTGCTTCTATTTTACCATCGGAAAAATTCGTATTTCCGAATTTACCCGAATATAAATTCCCATGTGTAGTAAATATTAGATTTATTGGTGCCTATAATAACTTGAAGTGAGAACTAAGTACGTTATCGTCGGTTTGTTTTGATTCCCGTGTGGGCAATATGGATCTGTAAAACTATTTATCATATACCTACTTAATCTTAAGATAATGAAACATAATTTGTCTTTGATATGGTTTTTATTTTATTTTTCTTACTGTTCGGAATGTTACAAGCTTTTGATAATCGTTTTTTATTACCTGTCATTCCTGTGACGTCACCCAACAACAACAGCCTGCAAATGTCCAATTGCCAGGTTAAGGCCTTCTCTCCCTTTGAAGAGAAGGTTCGAAACATATTCCGCCACGCTGTTCCAATGCTGCTTGGTGGAATACACATGTGGCAGAATTTCTCTGAATTTAGACACATGCAGGTGACGTCATCCATCCTCTATAAAAAGTACAATAACTATCCTTCGAAATGACTTTGAATAAATTAAATAAGGAGTATTAGCAACTTTATATACTTTCTAACCATAATAAGGTAAAAGATTGCCAAATATCCACTGATAAATATGATATGAGTACATATATAACATACATATGTATATTACATAGTAAATACGAACAGGGAAATGTCGGTTATGTCTCCGTTTTCCGAGAACAAATTATATATCGTATTCAACAATTATTTGTCTTCCGGGAAAAGTTCGGAAGTCTCCTCGAGTTTGTTTATAAAATTTCATTAACGGTTCCCAGAGAAACGATCCCGAATAAATATTTCTCTTGTCAAAACTCTGCGTCATATATTGTTTGAAAGTTACCAAAATTTTACGTATTTTTCTTATACAGGATTTGAGACGGCATGTTTTGTTATTTTTTTTTATACGTTCTCAATTATTGCTTTCCTGATTTCTTCTAGTTGTCCATACTAATATTATAAATGCGAAAGTAACTATGTCTGTCTCGCTTGTACACCAAAACTTCTGGCCCGATTTAAATGAAATAGTCTAAAGTCTGAGACTGGACATAGGCTACTTTTTAAATTTGAAAACAGTGTTGTTTTTTTATGGTATAGGTTGGTGGAAGAGCATACGGGCCACCTGATGGTATGTGGCCACCATCACAGACAATGACGCTCTAAGAAATATTAAGTATCCCTTAAATCGTCAATGCGCCACCAACCTTGGGACCTAAGATGTGATGTCCCTTGTGCCTGTAGCTACTGGCTCACTCACCATTCAAACCGGAACACAACAATACTGAGTACTGTTGTTTGGCGGTAGAATAACTGATGAGTGGGTGGTACCTACACAGGCGGGCTTGCACAAAGCCCTACCATTAAGTAAACAAAGTGACAGCTAGTATTGTATAACTAAACGTACTAATCGCTCACTTAACCGTCAGCTCTCGTTTAATAGCTTAGATCAAAGCTGTTCGTTAAAGAAACACTTGTAAATTTTAAACCAAATCTCTATCCTATCCTTTCAATTTTCAATTCAAGTAATATAAAAAATTGTTATTCAATTTATGAGCATAAAATTCAATATATCATTAATAAATTTTGCAGCTCCTTCATAGAGGCAAATTAGTCCACCTATTATGGATGGTAAATAGCGTACGTTATAAAAGTAGCTATCATTATTTGTTAAGTTCAATAAGATGTTCAACAGGACTTTTACGAACATTTGATTTTATAGCATCAGTGGGTAAATAGGCTAATCATGTCTTCATCATCATTCACTGCTGGACATAGGCCTCTCCAAGTGCACGCCACTGTTGTCTTTCTCCGGCTACTCGCATCATCATTTCTTACCTAATTATTATTGTTGACTAGTGGAAGAATATCTGCTGAGTGCCTATTATTTATATCACTTATATAATATATTTATATATTATGTATATCACTCCCGTCTCTTCTTACTCTTATATTGCGTTAGCCGCTTTTCGTATATTGTAGTAATGTTATTCACCACGTATTTTTTACAAGGGTTTACAAGTTGTCAAAACCGCAGGCACAAACTAGTATCTAAATAAACATATAATCGCTTAAAATACAACTTGTTTCTATTTCCATCTTATTAACAGTTCCGCAAACGGTTTTTCAGAGCATAATCTAATTTCGTAAACGGTATATCCGAGTTAAATAAATACTGAAGTTTGTTTTCGTTCCGTATACCTCGCCCACGCACTTTTTATTAGAGGCATTATTTAACAATCCCACCTCATTAGTTAACTAGCCTGTCATTGACACAGGGGTATCGACTACAGGTTTTTTTATTTAGGTATAGATAACATAAAGAATCGGACACACCTTCCATACGCCACAATAGACACTTAGGTGTAGCTTTGTGACTACAGAAAATTTCATATTATCGTAACTGTTGCGAAGAGTTTGTGCGGACAAGTTGGGTAACTAAAGTATAACTCGATATTAAATTTTCAAAACCTTATGTTCTACAAACTTGTAGGCCGGTCAACTTACAATACTTACTTAAGTAAAGAACTTAATTTTACGGAACTTAGAACTAACAAGATTATAATTACAAAAGATAGACCA
The DNA here is from genome assembly GCF_905220365.1 of Vanessa cardui. NCBI lineage: Eukaryota > Metazoa > Arthropoda > Insecta > Lepidoptera > Nymphalidae > Vanessa > Vanessa cardui. The sequence goes on from NC_061136.1 coordinate 13,670,228, forward strand.
AACTTTAAAATCAAAATTAACTTTATTCAGGCTTTTTACAAGCACTTTTGAATCGTCATTTAAATATTAAGTGAAGCTACCACCGGTTCGGAAAGTAGATTCTACCGAAAATAACCGGCAAGAAACTCAGTAGTACTTCTTTTTCAACAATAAAAAAATACAGTCATATTAGTTAAATACAATTTTATATGTATGTCAACAGGTATTAACTCCACGTGAAAGGAGTGATAATTTCAAACGAGCGTGAATGAATTCATTCTCAAACAACTCTTGTTAGTTTTTTAAATAATAGTGATATATATTCACTATCGAGCTTTTTATACCGTTCGTTCAAAGAGCATCTATAAATCAACAAACAATTTCTTATTGAAATCTTTACAAAAGATGTTTTTACAAAGTGTGTTGATTCATTATAAATTTCTCGGAATCCGGTAATAGCGAAGATGACTCTTGCTCTGGAATGTCTTTGAGAACACGTCTATCCCGTTACTTTCCTGAATTGAAATTTAGAATATCAAAATGATCTTCATTCAAGCCGGCTTATAAAAACACTTTAGAATCTTGAATCTCGAATTGAATGGCAAGCTACTACCGATTCGGAAACACGTTTCTGCTGAAAAGTACAAGCAATTAATTATAGAGTATGTTATGGAAGTGCATTTAAATATTATACGAGTAATATTAAATATTCGCGTTATATTTGAACTTGCATCTCTTTAATATGCCAAGTTAAATATGATGTTTTTATATTCCTAATTTCATGTTTTTAAAAAAGGTATTCGTTGCAAATGAGAACATTATAAATTGCATTACATGAAACATATTCTCAAACCCTAATTATGATACTTGTCTAGTCTGGAATAATTCTACATATCATTATTTTAGCTTAATGTAATTGACTTATGTATACTTGTTTTACTCATTTATCTCATACATTTATTAATTTTGTTTCACTTTATAATACTCAGCGGTTCGTTATAGTTTTGGCTTTAATTTTCTAATTAAGTAAACTCTTATAGGAGACCCAATTATTAGTTGCTTAGTTGCGCTTTGAGAAAAACATTTGCATATATGTTTTTTAATTTAGAGATAAAGGAAATCGTTTGAAAGAGGAGATAAAGGGACAAAGCTGTTTGTCTTTACCTATTCATATATAGAAATAGTTTCCGCCCGCGGCTTGGCCAGCATGTTAGGGCGGTCAAAGGTTTTATGTATATAGCAAGCTTATGTGTTTCCTTGGGGTTTAAGATTCGTTCCAAACTTTCATTACATCCTTTATATGAATATTGGACAACATCACATACATCACTCTGATCCCAATGCACTAGTGTTATGGAGAATCAGAAGTAACGAAGGTACCACATACACCCTGACCCAAGACAACGTAGAAAACGCTGTCAAAGTTAAACAGACATACAGACTTTTACATTTATAACATTAATACAGATTATTATTTTTCTGCAACATATGAAATATTGGTCAATTTCCAAAAACTGATAGCGCTTTTCGGCTTGAGGCGACATTTTTTATATTCTGATATTTGATTCCAGATATGGACAAACAGTTCTCAGCTCAGCCGGAAGATGTCGCAGCGAGATTGGGCCAGCCATTGTCTATACCTTGTCGCATTAGCTCCGGCCCCGCAGCCAACGTATCCTGGACCAGGGACGGTGCAGCTCTGCCAAAAAATAATAGGTGAGTCTTTCAAATTAAACCATATTTTGTAATGTTTGGCATCGTGGGGACTTTTGTTAAAATAAATTGTCAATAACAGTTATTTTACATGTATAAGTCACGAGTTCAAATAAAAATAACATTACCAGACAAGCAACCATACCATTTTAATATAAATAAAATTAGAAAAACGAAAAATAATATTTTATTATATTAAATTGCCAAAATTAGTAACTACGGCACAGGCAGCCAAGTACAAAAATAAATAATATACAATAGGACGAGGTAACATGGAGCCATTTCTAAAAGTTAATATCTCATTTGTCTTTACAGATATTATATCCTAGACAACGAATTGCTCATCACAGACATTGAAAATGAAGATGCTGGGGTTTATAGGTATGTATACAAAAATTACACTTTACAATAACACACACATAAATAATAACTTGTACTTATACAATGCACCACATCGAGGTAGAGAGCGCTGAACATTTACAGAATTCTCTATTTAAATTTCATTAAATGACTAAAGTTTAACGTTGTAGGAAGTACTAGGTCGTAGTGTTTTGTTAATGCTTGTTTATATAGGTAGCGCTCCTCGTATATTCTAACTCTAAACAGCAACACTGTATCTTTTTGTTCCGGTTTGAAGTGTGAGTGAGGTCGTATAACTAGACACAAGGGTATAACATCTGTGTTAATAAGGTGGTGCATTGATGATATACGGAATGATTAATACTTTTTATAGTACCAACGGCTGCCTTCTACGATATCCTGTTTTTTTAATGCTGTAGTCTGGCGAATGAGCATATGGGTCACCTGATGGTAAATTATCACCAACTTCCATAGACAATGGCGCTGTAAGAAACATTAATTGTTTCTTACAGCGCCAATGCACCAACAATCTTGGGAACTAAGATGCTATGTCTTGTGCCTGTAGTTACATTGGCTCACTCACCCTTCTAATCGGAACACAACAATACTACGTACTGTTGTTTGGCGGTAGAATATCTGATGAGTAGGTATCTACCTTAGACGGGCTTGCATAAAGCCCAATCACCAAGAAAAGTTATCATCACTAAAATATATCACTATAAAACTATCATCATTTTAAATTTACTTGAATACATCCCAAACCAGCTGAGCTGAGATGGCCCAGTGGTTAGAACGCGTGCATCACATATATATATATGTGCCTTATTTGTGTTTATGATTTATCTCGTGCTCGGCACGAAGGAAAACAACGTGAGGAAACCTGCACGTGTGTAATTTCATCGAAGTTCTGCCTCATGTGCATTCCACCAACCCGCATTGGAACAGCGTGCTGGAATATGTTGCAAACCCTCTCCATAATGGGAGAGGAGGCCTTAGCCCAGCAGTGGGAAATTTACAGGCTGTTACTTTACTTTTATCCTAAACCAACACCAATCGTCATTTTAAAAGAGTTATGGAAAAATCTTAAGTATTAATTTTAAAACAAAAAATCGAATTATACAAAACTATAGAAATCAATTGGTTTTATGTACTGTATAATTTAACGCTAAACCTTGAGACAAAAAGTTAAAATATCTATAACCAAATAACACTTTATCAGATATCATATTTACGTAACACAAAACATCCAATAAAATATACATAAACAAGTCTTTATATTTATCGTGCTCGCGTTGAATAGTAGTAATAATGTTATGTATAGCAATTACGAGTATTCTTTAGAAATTGTTAAATTATTTCAAAAAAATATTACATATCATACAAGTAATATTTGGTATATTAAATTAAATTATCTTGTTATATCATCGTAAGAGTTATTCTTAAACGCATAGGTTGACGCATAGGTTGACGCTTGTTGAATTCTTTAGTAAAACACTGACACTGACGGCCTCTGTAGTCGAGTAGTATGTTCACCGGTTTTCATGGGTACGCCATTCCGAGATCTCGGGTTCGATTCCTGGGCGAATTGATGTAGAAATTGTTCATTAGTTTTCTATGTTGTCTTGGGTCTGCGTGTTTGTGGTACCGTTGTTGCTTCTGTTTTTCCACAACACAAGTGCTTTAGCTTACAATGGGATCAGAGTAATGTACGTGATGTTGTCCAATATAAAAGTAAAAAAAGTAAAGTAAAGTAACAGCCTGTAAATTCCCACTGCTGGGCTAAAGGCCTCCTCTCCCTTTGAGGAGAAGGTTTGGAACATATTCCACTACGCTGTTCTAATGCGGGTTGGTAGAATGCACATGTGACAGAATTTCGATGAAATTAGACATGCATGTTTCCTCACGATGTTTTCCTTCACCGCCGAGCACGAGATGAATTATAATCACAAATTAAGCACATATGTGTAGCGGTGCTTGCCTGGGTTTGAACCCGCAATCAACGGTTAAGATGCACGCGTTCTGACTACTGGGCCATCTCAGCTCTTCGTCCAATATAAACAATATATAAAATAGATAAACATCAACAACGTCTAGAACAAACCAGAGTTCAATTAACGTTAGCTCATGCTTCGGTTCTCACGATTACGTAATGCCCGAGCCCCTTGTCAGTGTCGTGTTTCTGTACGACACATTAAACCCTAGCATACCTTAAACATTTCAGGACGAAAGTCTATTTTAAAGTATTTAAACTTGAATAGTTTATTTGGTGATGCGAGAATATGTTCTCTAGTTCAAATTAGACTTTATTGTCTCGATGATAAGTTTCATTTTCATTAATTTGTATTTGTTGACTAATGTCCTTCAGAGTCGAGATGGCCCAGTGGTTAGAACGCGTGCATCTTAACCGATGATTGCGGGTTCAAACCCAGACAAACACCGCTGATTCATATGCTAAATTTGTCTTTATAATTCATCTCGTGCCCAGCGGTGAAGGAAAACATCGTGAGGAAACCTGCATGTGACAAATTTCATAGAAATTCTGCCACATGTGTATTCTACTAATCCGCATTGGAACAGCGTGATGGAATATGTTCCAAACCTTTTCCTCATAGGGAGATATAGCCTTTAGCGCAGCAGAGGGAATTTACAGGCTGTTGTTGTTGTTGTTGTTGTTTGTATTTGTTGACTAATATCCTTCATAATATTTTTATTTTTATTTCTGATCAGGTGCATAGCAACGAATAACAACGCAAACAAGACCCGTATCAGTCGGGAGGGGAAGGTGACAGTTACGGAATCAGTAAACGAAGAACCCTCTTTCCTCCCTGTGCAACATGAAGATCACAGCGCTGTGCCAAGAGGGGATAGCATCCTTCTCCTCTGTCCCGTTCTTGGATGGCCTAGACCCAAGGTACCGAAGACTCTTCCACATTCGATAAGACTAGATGTTGATGACAATAAATTGAGTCTTGAGATTGAAATATTTCTTTTTTCCAATACAGCACTTAAAGCGCTTATTTAAAATAAATTAATTTTTAAGTTATGTCAGCTAATATAATTGGTGGTTATTTTTTTTGAGTTTGTTGTACTTGCTACATAACTAATTTGTATTTTTCCAGTTAATATGGGAACTGACGCCACCTGGTGGACGAACTAGCGAACTGGAGGTAACAAAGGAAGTCTTGGCTCTCTCCAATTTGGATTACGACCAGGAAGGTGTTTACACGTGTGCTGTAGAGGGACACAGCGACTTAGTCAAGGTATTGATGTAAATCATTTGTTGGATAGACATACGTCTCTTTACTATATTTGTGACTAGTTGTCGACCGCGGTATCACTCGCGTTTAGCTGTTAGCGTTAGCCTATGTCCTATCTTGGAGCTCAAGTTTGCTTCATACCAAATTTCATCAAATTCGGTTCAGTGGATTGGTCGAGAAAGAGGGACAGACCGTAGGGAACAGTATTAAAATAGATTTATGACACTACAATAACAGTAATATATAGCTAAGACGTAGTGGTCTTATTTTCGTGTCAATTTGTGTTTTATATTTCTCGTATATCGCTCTGAAGAAAAATATCGGGAAAAAACAAAGTGTACCCAAATGTGTAACTAAGTAGTAGAAACATGTGAATTGATCCACCTTTTCTCAGCTCGCATCTTCCTCTAAAACCTCTTCTAGAATTATAAGCTGATAACATAGCAGTTCGACACTTGATGCTGTTTATCTGAAATAAAAAAAAATCTGTATAATTTTGGTACTTAGTATATGCATTTTCAGGCAATCAATCAGTCAGCCCATTTTCGTCCACTGCTGGACATAAGCCTCTCCAATAACACGCCACTGTGATCGTTCTTGGGCTACTAGTATCCAGCTCCTGCCAGGCTTCTTGCGGCATTTTAAGAGCACACTTCAACTAATACTATATTTTCATAATTTTCAGACTTTCAACGTGAGTTTAACAGAACCAGTGCGTATTACGTTACCGCCTCTGCCGAAAGAGGCGATGCGAGCCAGCACTGTGCGCTTCAACTGTACCGCAGTCGGCAGACCGGAGCCTGAGGTCACGTGGTACAAGGACGGGCAGCGGCTAACTCTGGCCGGACGGGTAAGGGAACAGCATATATCATCTCGTAAAAAGCAGTATAATTTTAAAACACTTTAATTGGGAATAGCTGCATTTCTTAGATGTCCTATGTTTCAATCGAGGCGATTATAGGTAGATATAATTTCGTATATAAAAAAAATAAACTTATTATCAACTCCAATATATAAAGCGTAAAAAAAAATGTCCAATGGGATTAGGATAGTTTGGAAACTAGTGCCCTTGAGTTTCAGATGTGAATGACCGCCGTTGCGGAAAGGGTAGAAAAAGCCATGGCGGTGACTGTCATCGTTTATTGTTCGTTTCAGATAAACTTACGGACGTCCGCCGATCGCAAGCGGATCGAGCTGGTAATAAGCGGCGTCACCTCAGCTGATGCAGGTATACTATCTGCTGAGATTTTTGTATTTAACACTCAATTAATTCGACGACCTCCATGGTCGAGTGGTGTGTACACCGGTTTTCATGTGTGGCGTACACTCTGAGGTCCCGGGTTCGATTCCCGGCCGAGTCGATGTAGAATATCATTAGTTTCCTATGTTGTCTTGAGTCTGGGTGTTTGTGGTATCGTTACTTCTGATTTCCATAACACAAGTTCTCACCTCCACCTTATCTTATCACCTATATATACATATATATATATATACATTCAACGTACATAGATACAAAAAAAATATATATAAAAATACATACATATAAAATAAATTAAACTTAAGTAACAATGTAACTTACATCTTCATCATTGGGATCAGAGTAATGTATGTGATTGTCTCATATTTATAAAAAAAAAAAAAAAAAATTTATGCAGTGAATAATGTATCTGTTGCGCGCAGGTGTGTATCAGTGCTTCGCGCGCAGCGGGCGCGCGCGCACGTCTGGCTGGGCGCGGCTGGCGGTGACGGGGCCGGGCGCGGCGGCGCCGGGCTCCGTGCGTTGCGCGCCGGCCGCCGCCGCCGCCGTGGCGCTGCGCTGGCGCCCCGCCGCCGCGCGCGTCGTCACTTACACCGTGGACGCCACGCTCACCGGTAAAGACCTCGCTGCCGGAATATGCAGCCTTACCCCAACAACAACAGCAGCCTGTAAATTCCCACTGCTGTGCTAAAGGCCTCCTCTCCCTTTGAGGAGAAGGTTTGGAACATATTCCACGCTGTTCCAATGCGTGTTGGTGGAATGCACATGTGGCAGAATTTCTATGAAATTTGTCAGACCATTCAAAATTGACTAGAACACAAGCTCTTGCCCCCATTTTACCCACGAAATGTAATTAAAAACATATATCTTTCCCCGGGACGAACCACCTCTTTGCCAAAATTGCCAAAAATCAATATCAACAACCTGTAAATTCCCACTGCTGGGCTAAAGGCCTCCTCTCCCTTTGAGGAGAAGGTTTGGAACATATTCCACCACGCTGTTCCAATGCGGGTTGTTGGAATACACATGTGGCAGAATTTCTATGAAATTTGTCACATGCAGGTTTCCTTACGATGTTTTCCTTCACCGTCGAGCACGAGATGAATTATAAAGACAAATTAAGCACATGAATCAGCGGTGCTTGCCTGGGTTTGAACCCGCAATTATCGGTTAAGCCTTACCTTTAATTAGCCTTACCCGATACACAAAAATTGTCATGTAGTACACATATGTCTTACCCCGACAAACTACCTCTTTACCAATTTTCATCAATATCGGTTCAGCGATTTAAGCATAAAAGTTAAGTGAGTGAATGACAATACATTCGTTCAATGAAAATGTTACCCCACTCTCTAGTCAACGATAATATTCAATAGTTGCAATATTTGTTTTTTTTTTTTAACTAAAGCAATTACAAGATTTTGATAATATTTTATATACTTCCAGACAAACATGGCGTAGCGATCACCGGACAACCGCACCAAAACACCGAGGAGATCGTTAGACTCAGAGAAGCATTGAAACCTTACATCTTTCAAGTAAGAGATTTTTTTTGTTACAATAAAGTTAAAATATAATTTCAATAGGTATACTTTTTTCAAATTCATAAGGTTTTTTTTTAATCACAATATTACTGTATAATACAAACAATACAATGTCTGTCCGCAGGTGCGCGCATATATCTCGTCGCCAACAAACAAGTATATTATACCCAGCGATATGTCGGAGAGTGTCGTGTGCCAGGGGCAAGGAGGTAACGTTTGAGAACCATTGATGAGCGTTCCACCAAATATTTAGAAATCTTTCTATAAAAGTGATATATAGTTTATTGAAGTATGCTTGTCTATTTCGTCATGTTACAAAATTAAAAAAGCATCGAAAAATCCTGAAAAAATCTTTGTTTTTCTACAATGAAATTTAACTGTAAAACAATCAAATTTATAAGAATTTGTGTAGTACCCAGATAGGTACCTCTCATGTCCTATGCAGCTCAAATTAAATCTATTTTTTTTTGTCGAAGTTCCCTAAAAATAAAAATCAGTGTCATTTTGTCACCTAATGCAATTGTATTCATAATCATCAAATCTCTTTACAGTTCCAATAAAACTAACAAAGTTAGAAGACGACAAGGTGCTAGTGTCTTGGAAACAGTTCGCCGATGAGACTCCGGGAGTCGCGGAGTGGATACTGCAGTATCGGAGCGAGAACGAAACTCATGATGAGGAGCACAACATCACTTTGGCCGCGAAAGTTGTCAACTACACTTTGACAGGTAATCATGACATAAATATCGTTACTAGCTAATTACTTAAAAAACCTGAATGTACTTTGAAAGTGAATTTATTTTAATTCACAAATTTAATACTAACTTAATTTAATTAGACTACTTCATGTGTTGAGGTTGTAACACAGAATGATCTGAGAACTAATTATTTATATTATAATATTATTTATGTTAATACTTCTCTTAATTCTAAGAGACACAGAAGTTATGAGAAAGATCGGTGTGGTCCGTTGTTGGCCGGTGTGGTGTTGCGCAAGGGTTGCTGGTACCGGGCCGTCGTCGGTGGTTTCGGAGAACGCGATGTCCCAATGTACCACCATAGGGTGGTCGCATACATAACAAGCTCGACACATTTCGTTTATCAAATCAATAAACTTTATTCAAGTAGGCTTTTACAAGCACTTTTGAATCGTCATTTTACAATAAAGTGAAGCTACCACCGGTTCGGAAAGTAGATTCTAACGAGAACCGGCAAGAAACTCAGTAGTTACTCTTTTTTGACATTTGAAAATACAAAGTCATGTTAGTTAAATACAATTATTTAAATTAATATATCCTGCGTGGAAGTCAACAGGTATTAACTCCACGCTTTTTTTCATCTATAAAATCTTGTATTGAATAGTATGCTTTTTCTATCAATGTATTTTTTACAAACGATTTGAATTTACTAAACGGCAAAGTTATTTTTGTCTGCGGAATTTTACTCTAGAAGCGGATACCTTGCACCAAGAAGGACTTATTGACTTTATAAGCTTCTATCCAGTAGTTCAAGTTATGTATTACATATAACTACATAAAATAAAATAAAATAAAGTCTCCCGGCCGCGTTTTTCTGTCCGCGATAAACTCCAATACTACTGAACGGATTTTCATGCGGTTTTCACTAGTAGACAGAGGATGACAGGAGATAAGATTCATAAGGAAGGAAGGAAAGAAGATTCATAGGTATATAATTTATTTAGGTTTTTGTGTAAATAGAACGACATTTGTTAAACATTTTGAAAGCATATTTAAAAAAAAATACTTATGTTATGTGCAAAGACGGGACGGGCCGCTAGTATATTATATATTAAACGACTTGACTCAATCATATATGTCTTATGTTTAAGTGATATAACGATACTATGTTTTTTATTGCTGAAATATATATTGTTCAAAGAGGTATTATTTTTGTCAGAAAATTCTTTGTATAAATTTATTAATTTATGGTCACCCCATTGAGTTAAATCCTATAGTTTTATAAAGCAAAATTTATATTTCCAGCTCCTCCATCATCTCCTCTCCTGGTGCGCCTGCTGGGATCGCGAACCTTGGAGTGGCTCCCGCAGAACCTGACGCTGGTGCCTTGGTTCTCCACCACCACGGCTGGCCAAGATAACGACGACGGGTGAGGTTCTGGTCTCCAAGACTATTTTTGTATTATTGTTAACATGTTTCAACAATACAACATAATGTGCTTGTACGATTAAATGTTATGTAGTGTTAGGGCTTGACACAAGTTCATCAAATTACATCCCACTCATCAAATGTTCTAGCCCCAAACAGCAATACTTAGTAATGTTTTCCAAAAGAAAAGTTTCATTGAGCCAGTGTTACTAAAGGTAACGCATTAAGGGATGTTAAATATATCAGTAAATCATAAAAAAATGTTGGACAACACATATGTTACTCCGATCCTTGGTAAGTAGCTAAAGCACTTGTGTTATGGGAAATCAGAAGAAACGAGAGTACCACAAACACCCAGACCAAAGACAATATAGAAAACTAATGAACTTTTTCTACATCGACTAAGCCGGAAATCGAACCCGGGACTGAAATTGGCTGATCATGAAAACTGTTGTACACACTACTCGACCATAGAGGTCGCAAAATGTCCCATGTACCAAAAACAATAAGGATCCCTGATGCTTATAAATAGTATTGTCATGTCAACATTAATAATGTTGTCTTAAATTTTCGCGATTATTATACATTTAAATAAAACTATTTATAACGGATTTTAATCGCGTATATTAATTATTTTGGACATCCCGACGTTTCGAGCACTTTACAGCGTTCGTGGTCACGGGTAGACAGTCTACCCGTTTATATACCGATTAAAATCCGTTATAACTAGTTTTATTTAAAAGTATTAATTAACTATAAAGAGATTATTTATTTCTATATTATGTATGTCTCTTCAGCGTGGTAACAGTTCTGCCTCAAGATTTAGAAGTGACCGAGGTGGGTGAACGGTGGTTCACATTAAAATGGCGCTGTGAGGACGCTTCAAGATATACCTTCATGGTTTGCGTGAGGAGAATCGATGGCTATGACGAGTGTCAGGAAAGGTACTTGCATTTTAATGAGGCTCCTGATATCTTAAAGAAAAGTTACTTAGGAAATTACTGTCAAAGGAAATTTGTATTTTTCTAGTCCTACTGCTTTTTATTTATTTGTAGTTTTCATTCCATGTTTATAAAGTATTGACATGCAATATAACTATCTAATCTAGAAACAGATAATTAAAAAAAATTGTAGTTTAAACATGGAGAAATGGTATTAATAAAGGAGTGCGTTAGTATGAGTGTTTGCACGTTCCTATATTATGTTGTGTTTGTGTGTGTGTGAGGTGACTGACTGAGTAGACAAATGTAATTTTTAACGTTTCAGCTACAAAACAACTACGACTATAGAAGGGCTTCAGCCGGATACTGAGTACGAGGTGCGGGTGCAAGTTCGGATCCCGGGCAGAGCACGGGGCGGGGCTTTCACCGCGCCCTACCATGTTACTACACAGCCGGAGGGTATGAAATTGATGCTCAAACTGACTAAGTCAAATTCTAGCTAATAATCTTGTATGCAATTTGAAATTTATACTATTTTCGCTCGGGGCGAAAATTAAACAAATAGTAATGGTTTATACAGAACCTTTAAAATATGTTTTATGATTTATTGAATGCCCTCAATGGGACAACACTGGTGAGGAGTGACACTACGGCACCAGTGACGTCACAATTATCTTCTGATTTCGCATGAGAGGAGTCAGATTAGAGGATGGTATTGCTGGTTGATGTTGAGGATAATGAAAGTCACTAACTAGTTCACGATTCATTACGAGACGGTACAATTATACATACTGTGACGCACTTGATAGACACTCTGACTTTTATACACGATATATGCCAAAGAATATGAGATACACAGATGTGAAATATTTTAGTCATAGAATATGTAACTTTGCTAACTGTTTACTTTAATACGTATAGTATGACACAAATTAGATGTAGCATCGGAAAATGCAATGGAATGAAATTAAAACCGATTACTGCCGATTTACACAACCAATAGAAATAGCTCCCTATCGCGCCATTCGACGCTATTGGTCGCTATAGATTCACGCGTCAGAGAAAGCAAGTGCATGTAAATCGACGCGTCAAAATGACGAATATATTAGGTCATATGATATTACAAGTTATTACGTTTGTGTAAAGATCATATTCGCATGAGAAATAAATTTTGATAATTTTAGATAGCGTACTCAATTCGGATGTGATCGGTTTTACGAATTTTGCCGATGCGACATCTAAGTTGTGTCGTACTATATGTGCATATACGGCACAATGGAATAGGTCGATTTAATCTCTCGGATCAATATATTCCTGGGTCACTCTCTCTCATGTATGTACTGTCGTCCGGCAGGTGGTCAGCGCTTCCGCGAGCTATCGTACAAGTTCGTGAACGCGAGCGCGCTGCTGGTTTGGTGGCGCGGTGCGCGTGCGCGCTACACCGTGCGCCACAGCGCGCAACTGCGTCTGCCAGTGGAGCAGTGGGCCGCCGTCGACGCGCTCGGCCCGCAGGCGCTGGTGCGTATACACTCCCCCCCTCCCCGCTCCCCCCACTCCCCACGCCCGCGCTCGGCCCGCAGGCGCTGGTGCGTACCCCCCTCCCCGCTCCCCCCACTCCCCACGCCCGCGCTCGGCCCGCAGGCACTGGTGCGTACCCCCCTCCCCGCTCCCCCCACTCCCCACGCCCGCGCTCGGCCCGCAGGCGCTGGTGCGTACCCCCCTCCCCGCTCCCCCCACTCCCCACGCCCGCGCTCGGCCCGCAGGCACTGGTGCGTACCCCCCTCCCCGCTCCCCCCCTCTCCCCACGCCCGCGCTCGGCCCGCAGGCGCTGGTGCGTACCCCCCTCCCCGCTCCCCCCACTCCCCACGCCCGCGCTCGGCCCGCAGGCACTGGTGCGTACCCCCCTCCCCGCTCCCCCCACTCCCCACGCCCGCGCTCGGCCCGCAAGCGCTGGTGCGTACCCCCCCCCCCCCCCCCCCCCCCCCCCCCACTCCCCACGCCGCACGCTACATCCGCGCCTGTTCCGCAGATCAACGGCATCGAGCCCACGGAGCAGACGTATGTGATGGTGACGGGCTACGAGCCGCTGGCCTACAGCCCCATCCTCAACATACCCGCGCCGATGAAGGAGTTGGGTGAGTTTAGAGGTCAAATCGGTTTAGTTATCACACCCGTAACCCAGTGTACATACAATACGTTATATGAGTTAAACATTTAGGAACAGAACTGGCTGTGAGTTCAGATTTTAAATATTCTTCCACTGCTGTCCTCAGAAGGAAAAATCATACAATAGGATATTTTCAACATATTACTAGAATTGTTTATGTTATTGTAATAACGTTTATAAATAAACAATAAATAGTTAAATGTAACTTTGAAGAGTCACTGACTTGTTTCTAATACTATGAGTATTTAAATAGGAATACGAGTATGAGTAGTATTAATTAGTAAAAGGCATCTCCTTTGTGGAACCAGGATCTCCTGGCCCGGACACTCCAATTACTAATTTACTGATTAATTTTAACACTCTCATTTCTGTCTGTCAGGGTTGTCAAAAGTATATTTACTTATTATAGTAATAACTTTAAAAAGTAATTAATAATGTGACATTAAGATTGAAGAGGCTCCAGGGCATTCGCTCCGGTTGCCCAATACAGCTCTCGGCGAAGCGACTTGTGACCTTAAGGTTTACCCGCAGAGGCCAAGGACCTGAAGTACGCATACACGGCGGGCGGCGTGCGCGTGTGGTGGGGCACGGGGGGTGCGGGGGGCCCGGGGGTCGCGGGGGGCCCGGGGGTCGCTCGCGCGGTGCGCTTCGCTCAGAACATCACGCAGCCGCTCGACGACTGGCGCGTGCTCAACGTCACCGAACCCAACGTAGAGGTCCGAATACTGTCTACTCATGTTGATATAGTCTTCCCTAAACTCGATTATGTGTACAGATAGCGCACGAGTTGAATGCAGAGCTCAGACTCCGCCAAATGACAGTAGTCAGTATTGTTGTGTTCCGGTTTGAAGGGTGAGTGAGCCAGTGTAACTACAGGCACAAGGGACATAACATCTTAGTTCCCAAGGTTGGTGGCGCAGTGACGATGTAAGGAATAGTTAATATTTCTCACAGCGTCATTGTCTATGGGTGATGGTGACCACTTACCATCAGGTGGCCCATATGCTCGTCCGCCAACCTATACCATAAAAAAATAAAAAAAAATAAAAAATAAAAAAAAGGAATTCCATAGTGCTGTGACCTAATTATAATTGATGACCAAAATACTCATTATATTGTGAGTAATTAATATCGATAATTTTACTAGTTTAGCAAAATTGAAAAAAAGCAAAATATTATTGATCATTTGACATTTTTATTAATTATTTCACAAAACGAAATAAAAAAAAAAAACACAAAAATGTATTTATTATTATTATCATCAGATTCACACATGGTTGAATCGGTGTCACTATCCTCATCGCTGACTTCAATTATAAATCGATCAATGGTATCTTCAATCAATCCATCTCTTTGCCAATAATTTTCTTATTACTTCAACAATAATAATGCGGTAACACGGCAAGCGTACGATAGCTGTCATACCTCACGCCCCGACTGCATTCAACTCGTGCGCTATCTATACAGTGCATACAATCCTTTTTATAAATTGTTACTTAAGAACTAGCGCGCACTGGTGACTTTTGTCACGGTGACTGTTTCGTCAATATTGTCGAGCCCATGAATATGTGTGGAGGTGCGCGCACATTACGACGTGACATTTGTGTGACATCTGTACATATTCACGGACTTGACAGGAGTGACGAAACAGTCACCGTGACAAAAGTTACCAGTGCGCGCTAGTTGTAAGGATAAGCTTCAGAGGGGTGAAACTATACATTT
The DNA here is from genome assembly GCF_905220365.1 of Vanessa cardui. Taxonomy (NCBI): domain Eukaryota; kingdom Metazoa; phylum Arthropoda; class Insecta; order Lepidoptera; family Nymphalidae; genus Vanessa; species Vanessa cardui. The sequence goes on from NC_061136.1 coordinate 13,685,295, forward strand.
CATTTTAATACAGAAATTTCTTCACACTTAATTTCAATGAGCTAAAAATGTCAATGTACTTGTATGTACATTTTAATATATGATATGTATAAAACATTTGCTATCTTACCTTAGTACCTAAATAAAGTAAAGTAAAGTAAAGTAACAGCCTGTGAATTTCCCACTGCTGGGATAAGGCCTCCTCTCCCTTTGAGAAGAAGGTTTGGAACATATTCCACCACGCTGTTCCAATGCGAACGAACGAATTTCTATGAAATTTGTCACATGCAGCACGAGATGAATTATAAAGACAAATTAAGCACATGAAACAGCGGTGCTTGCCTGGGTTTGAACCCGCAATGATCGGTTAAGATGCACGCGTGTTAACCATTGGGTCATCTGAGTCGAGTACCTAAATATTAGCATTGAATGTTACCGTCGTTGCAGCTGACGAATCTCGATCCAAACCTGCCGGTGTACGTGATGGTGACGGCTGCGGGTGGCAGTCGGCGTCAGCACGTGCTGACGGTACCACCGCGACCACCTGCCGCCGTCGGTGATCACTTCTACTACTATATAGGTGGGTGACAATAATGGAAAGATACTGTTCAAATACAAAACATCATTAAATTGAAATCAGTTAGTTGTTTTTAAAGTCTTCTATGCTGTATGTTACAAAAGTATATTAATAGTCCATAACACATTGGTCGGTGCATGGGTTAGAAACTTGGATTTATAATGTCAATATTTCATGTTTTTTTTTTTTAATTAATTTCATACTTCATGGCATCACAATCGCATGTAAAGATTTACAAATTACCATTCGAACCTTAGAGGTGCGCTTTAAGAAGATCTTGATACTTTATTTAGTTTAAATACAGATAAAAATAGTGATTTATTTATGAATTTTGATTTTGGTTTCGAAACGCTTTGTTTATAATTCATAGAAATTTATTGCTAGATTTTTATGTTGGCGACATACCACAAAACAGTTCAAATTATTTATATATCTATAACGGGTGGAATGAACTATAGCACTCTCATTTCACATTATATATATGTGATAAATGCATTTTGCGAATTTCAGTTATATGCATTGGTTTGTAGTCAAAATTGAATAATATTAGATACCACCAGGTAGACTTACTCCGCCCTGGTGATATCACACATCCCCCAGGTATTCTAAAGCCAACATCTGTACTGAGTGTATTGTTTCTTGAAAGACGAGTGAGCCAGTTAAACTACACCCTCAAGAGACATAACATTTTACTTCCCGAACGTGGTGTGCCAATGGCACATAATTTTTTTTAATAACTTACAATTTATTGGTACCCCTAAACCGCCATTTATTGGTACCCATAAACCAAAAAATTTAATTTAAAAATCGTCCATCTTATAATGTAATAAGTATAACACATTGTATAAGAATAGTATTTGACAAAGTGGAGCTACTGTCTTATTTGGAGTGTGTGTGTACGTGAGTGTACTAGAGTGTGTTGTGCGCAGGGCTGGGCGTGGCGTGTGCGCTGTGTGCGTGCTGTGCGCTGGGCGCCGTGGCGCGACGCCTGTGGACCCGCGGGAAGGCCTCGCAGCGGTACGCCCCACTCTACTCCCTAACACGTTATATGAGCTTATGAATTTCAATTCCCTAAATTGCTAGCACTAGTCTCTCGTAGCATGGATTTATCGATCTGCATGTTCACTGAAAGACATTTGTATCATTTTCATTACATGGAATATGAATGAAAACATCTCCATTTCACCATTGGTATAAATGAAATGAATTAAAGTATTTAAGTCTTTTATTAATGATGTAACTTAATTTTCTATGTTGCTACTTAGGACTTAATTCTTAAGAGGTTTGAAAATATTATGCTGATAGTGTGTAATAAGTTTATTTTAAAAACATTTTTTTTTAAATTTAGGACAAGAAGAACGCCCGTCACAACAGTTGAAGGTCAGGAAGAGGAGGGCTCAGAAATGAAGGTAGGTTACACAAAAAGTGATCATAGATAATAAATATTTTAGTAAGTTTGTTAGTTTAACTCTCCAATAAAACGATATTTATGAACCATTTAAAAATAGAACAATGTTCTGGAGATGACGGTTATTTTTTTATTTGTATACGAGTCAGTGTTATTCAATACTAGAACTTATATTTTTATTATAAATATGAAAGTAATTCTGTCTGTTTGTCTGTCGCACCTTCCGAATCAAACCGCTGAACCGAATTTGATAAAATTTCTTACGAAACAAACTTGAACTCCGTGAAAGGAGATGGGCTATTTTTGCCTGACTCGTGACAACTAGCACCCAAAGTCCTTAGTATAGTGTGTGTGTGTGTGCGTGCGTGCGTAAGTGAAAGGAGATGGGCTATTTTTGCCTGACACGTGACAACTAGCACCCAAAGTCCTTAGTATAGTGTGTGTGTGTGTGCGTGCGTGCGTAAGTGAAAGGAGATGGGCTATTTTTGCCTGACACGTGACAACCAGCACCCAAAGTCCTTAATATAGTGTGTGTGTGTGCGTGCGTGCGTAAGTGAAAGGAGATGGGCTATTTTTGCCTGACACGTGACAACTAGCACCCAAAGTCCTTAGTATAGTGTGTGTGTGTGCGTGCGTGCGTAAGTGAAAGGAGATGGGCTATTTTTGCCTGACACGTGACAACTAGCACCCAAAGTCCTTAGTATAGTGTGTGTGTGTGTGCGTGCGTGCGTAAGTGAAAGGAGATGGGCTATTTTTGCCTGACACGTGACAACCAGCACCCAAAGTCCTTAATATAGTGTGTGTGTGTGCGTGCGTGCGTAAGTGAAAGGAGATGGGCTATTTTTGCCTGACACGTGACAACTAGCACCCAAAGTCCTTAGTATAGTGTGTGTGTGTGTGCGTGCGTGCGTAAGTGAAAGGAGATGGGCTATTTTTGCCTGACTCGTGACAACTAGCACCCAAAGTCCTTAGTATAGTGTGTGTGTGTGCGTGCGTGCGTAAGTGAAAGGAGATGGGCTATTTTTGCCTGACACGTGACAACTAGCACCCAAAGTCCTTAGTATAGTGTGTGTGTGTGTGCGTGCGTGCGTAAGTGAAAGGAGATGGGCTATTTTTGCCTGACACGTGACAACCAGCACCCAAAGTCCTTAGTATAGTGTGTGTGTGTGCGTGCGTGCGTAAGTGAAAGGAGATGGGCTATTTTTGCCTGACACGTGACAACTAGCACCCAAAGTCCTTAATATAGTGTGTGTGTGTGCGTGCGTGCGTAAGTGAAAGGAGATGGGCTATTTTTGCCTGACACGTGACAACTAGCACCCAAAGTCCTTAGTATAGTGTGTGTGTGTGCGCGTGCGTGCGTAAGTGAAAGGAGATGGGCTATTTTTGCCTGACACGTGACAACCAGCACCCAAAGTCCTTAATATAGTGTGTGTGTGTGCGTGCGTGCGTAAGTGAAAGGAGATGGGCTATTTTTGCCTGACACGTGACAACCAGCACCCAAAGTCCTTAGTATAGTGTGTGTGTGTGTGCGTGCGTGCGTAAGTGAAAGGAGATGGGCTATTTTTGCCTGACACGTGACAACCAGCACCCAAAGTCCTTAGTATAGTGTGTGTGTGTGCGTGCGTGCGTAAGTGAAAGGAGATGGGCTATTTTTGCCTGACACGTGACAACTAGCACCCAAAGTCCTTAGTATAGTGTGTGTGTGTGCGTGCGTGCGTAAGTGAAAGGAGATGGGCTATTTTTGCCTGACACGTGACAACTAGCACCCAAAGTCCTTAGTATAGTGTGCGTGTGTGTGCGTGCGTGCGTAAGTGAAAGGAGATGGGCTATTTTTGCCTGACACGTGACAACCAGCACCCAAAGTCCTTAATATAGTGTGTGTGTGTGCGTGCGTGCGTAAGTGAAAGGAGATGGGCTATTTTTGCCTGACACGTGACAACCAGCACCCAAAGTCCTTAATATAGTGTGTGTGTGTGCGTGCGTGCGTAAGTGAAAGGAGATGGGCTATTTTTGCCTGACACGTGACAACTAGCACCCAAAGTCCTTAGTATAGTGTGTGTGTGTGTGCGTGCGTGCGTAAGTGAAAGGAGATGGGCTATTTTTGCCTGACACGTGACAACCAGCACCCAAAGTCCTTAATATAGTGTGTGTGTGTGCGTGCGTGCGTAAGTGAAAGGAGATGGGCTATTTTTGCCTGACACGTGACAACTAGCACCCAAAGTCCTTAGTATAGTGTGTGTGTGTGTGCGTGCGTGCGTAAGTGAAAGGAGATGGGCTATTTTTGCCTGACTCGTGACAACTAGCACCCAAAGTCCTTAGTATAGTGTGTGTGTGTGCGTGCGTGCGTAAGTGAAAGGAGATGGGCTATTTTTGCCTGACACGTGACAACTAGCACCCAAAGTCCTTAGTATAGTGTGTGTGTGTGTGCGTGCGTGCGTAAGTGAAAGGAGATGGGCTATTTTTGCCTGACACGTGACAACCAGCACCCAAAGTCCTTAATATAGTGTGTGTGTGTGCGTGCGTGCGTAAGTGAAAGGAGATGGGCTATTTTTGCCTGACACGTGACAACTAGCACCCAAAGTCCTTAGTATAGTGTGTGTGTGTGCGTGCGTGCGTAAGTGAAAGGAGATGGGCTATTTTTGCCTGACACGTGACAACTAGCACCCAAAGTCCTTAGTATAGTGTGTGTGTGTGTGCGTGCGTGCGTAAGTGAAAGGAGATGGGCTATTTTTGCCTGACACGTGACAACCAGCACCCAAAGTCCTTAATATAGTGTGTGTGTGTGCGTGCGTGCGTAAGTGAAAGGAGATGGGCTATTTTTGCCTGACACGTGACAACTAGCACCCAAAGTCCTTAGTATAGTGTGTGTGTGTGTGCGTGCGTGCGTAAGTGAAAGGAGATGGGCTATTTTTGCCTGACTCGTGACAACTAGCACCCAAAGTCCTTAGTATAGTGTGTGTGTGTGCGTGCGTGCGTAAGTGAAAGGAGATGGGCTATTTTTGCCTGACACGTGACAACTAGCACCCAAAGTCCTTAGTATAGTGTGTGTGTGTGTGCGTGCGTGCGTAAGTGAAAGGAGATGGGCTATTTTTGCCTGACACGTGACAACTAGCACCCAAAGTCCTTAGTATAGTGTGTGTGTGTGCGTGCGTGCGTAAGTGAAAGGAGATGGGCTATTTTTGCCTGACACGTGACAACTAGCACCCAAAGTCCTTAGTATAGTGTGTGTGTGTGTGCGTGCGTGCGTAAGTGAAAGGAGATGGGCTATTTTTGCCTGACACGTGACAACCAGCACCCAAAGTCCTTAATATAGTGTGTGTGTGTGCGTGCGTGCGTAAGTGAAAGGAGATGGGCTATTTTTGCCTGACACGTGACAACTAGCACCCAAAGTCCTTAGTATAGTGTGTGTGTGTGTGCGTGCGTGCGTAAGTGAAAGGAGATGGGCTATTTTTGCCTGACTCGTGACAACTAGCACCCAAAGTCCTTAGTATAGTGTGTGTGTGTGTGCGTGCGTGCGTAAGTGAAAGGAGATGGGCTATTTTTGCCTGACTCGTGACAACTAGCACCCAAAGTCCTTAGTATAGTGTGTGTGTGTGTGCGTGCGTGCGTAAGTGAAAGGAGATGGGCTATTTTTGCCTGACTCGTGACAACTAGCACCCAAAGTCCTTAGTATAGTGTGTGTGTGTGTGCGTGCGTGCGTAAGTGAAAGGAGATGGGCTATTTTTGCCTGACTCGTGACAACTAGCACCCAAAGTCCTTAGTATAGTGTGTGTGTGTGTGTGTGTGTGTGTGTGCGTGCGTAACGCTGGCGTGTGTGTCAGACGGCGCGCGTGTCCAACGGCGGCGCGGGCGAGCCGCTGCTCAACGGGCACGTGCACATCACAGAGAACCCCGCCGTGAGTACCCTCCGCTACCTGCCTAACCCTAAAACGAGCCTAATCAGTCACACTTAATTGCATTTCTTATTATTTATAACATATAGCATGAGCTGAGTTGGCCCAGTGGTTGGAACGCGTGCATCTTAACCGATGATTGCGGGTTCAAACCCAGGCAAGCACCACTATATATATGTGCTTAATTGTGTTTATAATTCATCTCGTGCTCGGCGGTGAAGGAAAACATCGTGAGGAAACCTGCATGTGTCTAATTTCATCGAAATTCTGTCACATGTGCATTCCACCAACCCGCATTGGAACAGCGTGGTGGAATATGTTCCAAACCCTCTCCTTAATGGAAGAGGAGGCCTTATCTCAGCAGTGGGAAATTTACAGGCTGTTACTTTACTTTACTTTTATAACATATAGACGATAACCTTCTTGGTCGAGTAGTATGTACACCAGTTATCATGGGTACGCCACTCTGACATATGTTCATTAGTTTCCTATGTTGTCTTGGGTCTGGGTATTTGTGGTACCGTCGTTACTTCTGATTTTCCATAACACGAGTGCTTTAGCTGCTTACATTGGGATCTGAGTAGTAAATGTGATGATGTCCAATATTTATGATTAGATGTGTATTGGCAACTAATTACCTGTAAGTGGTCACCTCACCCCAGAATCAAAACAAACAACATAAATAACACTTTCTTAAATTGATTTATATGACTTGCAGTGCCCGAGTCTACGGGAGAAGGTAACCTTGTAGATTAAGATGGTTTATATAACATTTTTCTGATGGGAAGTGGTCACATCACCCCAGAATCAAAACAAACAACATAAATAACATTTTCTTAAATTGATTTATATGACTTGCAGTGCCCGAGTCTAGAGAAGGTAACTTTGTAAATTAGGATGGTCTATATAACATTTTTACACCCAAATGTGTCATTAAAAACACTTATGTCTATTAGTCGAAAACACCAAATGGACGGATGAAGAAGCCCCGGCGCTCGGAGGCGCAGGCCTACGAGGCATTCGACGTGTCGCGGCCCGAGCTGGACGCGACCATGGAGACCGTGCTGGACGAGTCGGCCTTCGGGCTGCTGGACACATCTCGGCGCCCCGAGTACGACCTGTCGCGCTCGCAGACCCTCAGCGCCAACTCGCTCGGCAAGCTGCCCGACGACAACATGAACTCGGAACTCACCCGGAGCACCGAATGCCAGCTCGACAACAGCAAAATTCAGCCCACGCTGCAGCCCAACGGCTGAGCGCCGCTCGGAGCGCGACCCGCCGCGCCGCGACCACACACGTGCGCTTCGGTTCCGTGCACACGCGACGCCGGTTTGCGCGAGGATAGCTTGGCGTTTTGTTCCTAATAGACTTTATTTTCAAACGAAGGCTGATTTTAAAGTAAAACAATAGTACGGGTATCCAGTTATTTAGTTCTCAGAAACTATACACGTAAAGTTATTCTCGCTTAAACTAAACGCAATAGAGTCCATTTTAAAGTGAATTTCGAATGTATATAGGCATTTTAGTGCCCTCCGTGGCGTGTACATAGCGTTTATCGGCCTGAGATTATAATCAGCGAGACAATAAGGTTAGAATGGCGCGAACTACTAAACCTCAAATATTTTCATTGCGCCGTCGATCGGCTTACCACGTAATTGTATAATTATAGGTTGAATACAGTGCCTGCGAATAGTACACACCAAAACACCTATTAAAGTATAATAGTTCACCGTTAGTGCAACTCGAGCGTACAAAATACAGACCAAAATTATATCCAAACAGCCCTTTATTACCTGATACATGTAAATATCACGATCGTATTTATTGATGTTGAAAAACGTATTTATTTCTGATATTTTTTTTTTCATAGACAGTTTTTTTTAGACAAAGCCTTAGAAGCTATCTGTTATCTTCATAATCTACATTCCACATAAACTATATACTTATACGTCACACCAGTAATATAATTCTACTTTTTTTTATGAAACGCACATTTTTTTTATATATATTATATACCTGTTAAAGTTTTATTAGCAGTTTTTAATCACGCCAAACATTGTTTTTTTTACATAGACACGGAAAAAATAAATAAAAAATACGTAGATAGATTAAAAAGATAAATGTAAAAATATTCGAAAAGTTTATAAAAATGAAAACAAAAAAAAAATATATTACAACGAACTACTGATATTATGTAATGTACGTCAAATAGTTATATAAAAAACTCGTTATCGTTAAAAATGTTACAAAAAACGTTATATTATATAAAACCTCTCCGGTGACAATGGAACTTGATTATTTTTTGAAAATTAAAAAAAAAAAAAGCAAGTTCGTTGTTCATAATTCCATATCACAATTTGAATCTACCTCATTTTATTCGTTGTAAGGTTCTTTTAGATGTTACGATTTTAATGTTGAATCGTTTAAGTTTCTTTCTAATGCCCATCGACAAGCGTTTACACGCAACGGCAACCTTCTGGTAAGATAGTGTTTTTTTTATTTATTGTAGCTATTTAAGTTTTCTATTTGAAAAATTCAAAATGTATGTTCATTTGATTTTTAAACACCTTTCATATTTACAACAACTTCTGTAAACGCACATGGTCAATTCGGATCACGCCACACTACTCGCTTTCCAATACATGCGTACATATTTATTTTATAAAACACAAAGGAAGTATTTTGCAATTTTCCGAAAGTAAAATATTTCAATATTATAAAACATCGATCAATGTATTTAAAATTCAAATAAATTAGCTTCCGTTGACATAGCGACTAAGGATTAAAAACGGATCATTGCAAAGTATATTTCTTTTTTAATTTTAAATGAACTATCATTTTTATATCTATTTATTTATATCACGCGAAGCACCTAGGTACAATTTATATATAAAAGTAAGTTGTATTCATAAGCTGCGTGTTTTAAAAGGTCATTATCGTAAATACAATTCCACTATACAAAATAGTTATTAACGAAACCACACAATATTATATTATTTTGTAATTACAAAATGTTATTGACATATTTCTAGATTAAAAAAATAAAAAAAAATTGTGTCTTTTTAAAACACCAACGGCGTTTGTAAATATAATATAATATCTAAACTCAGTTTAAAATATAATTAATAAAAAGGGGGAAATCGCCGACAATGTACCTGAATCTTCAATTACACTAAGCTAACTTAGGTCTAGTGTTAGGGTCTTAAAAGTCTAGAATATTATCTTTGACGCTAGGTTTTTGTCACAGGGTCTTAAGCTTCGATTTTTGGAATAGGGCACGTCGAATCGAGCAGGTTTGAAAATTTTATTTTACGTTTTGTAAAATTGCTTTGGCGCGTGCTAGAATTTCGCTGTTGTCTTATACATGAGGGGTAATAGTAATGAAGCGTTTGCGCTGAAATAGTTGGCAACTGATACAAATTCAAGACTAACGACCTAATAAGAAAGTATGCATTTTTGAAATAAAAAAATCAAAACTTGTCAGCAAAAAATAATGTTACCAACGCTTGTGACAAAATAAAAGTTGCCAATTTTATTTTAGTGAAAACGCAGCTTAATTTATCATAAAAAATGAAGTCATCGCAATGTATTGTAATGAAAAAGAAATCGTATTTATTGTAAATTTCCCTGGCATTCAGTTACTCTTCATTAGAAATAAAACAAAATCGTCCATCGGACCAATAACAACCAAACAATGACAATTGCATTATCTTTAAAAACGTATCAGTGTTGCCAACTACATTATTAAAAAAAATAACACACGAACTTTAATAAAGTCTTACTTTCCTTTATAATTTCTTGATAGATTTAATTATGTAACTGGCAATACTGATTCAATAATGTTCAAAACCATAGACAAATAGATTAGATTAAGATTAAAGTGTATATATGTCACTAACACGTTCACGAGTTCACTCGAGGTTGTGTTGTTTTTAATTAATTTCAATCAATTCGTGTAGATTAAGCCATATTGTATTATGTGGTTATAGAACTCCACTTTTGTATTACGTTTTTCTATTTTTATATAATACAGTTGTAATTATAGATCATGTCGGTCTGTTTATAAAACCACATTGTCAGAATCAATATATAGACTGTCTAGTATAAGTTGGCGTTCCCGTGGCAACACCTGCTACACCTTTGTTTTGCCACTTTTTCCTTTATTTTACCAATATCTCCCTAGAAAATAATTCTCTACGTCTCATTTTTCGTAGATTTTGGGTAAGTTTTCTAAATAAGGGTAAATAAAACAAATAAGATATTAAATGAACAAAAAAAATATTAGTACATGTTTTTGCCACACGCCAACTTACACTTGACGCGCTATTCTTGTTGAAATAACTATTATATCTCCTTACATTGGCCGACATGTCATATTAATACGTTTCAGTTGTCTCTCGAACCAAAATATTAGTTTAAAGCATAAACAGATACCTGAATGTCGTACAACATGTATTTATTATCATAAAATAGCGGTACAGCCAGCGTTATCATCTGAAGTATTATTTTTCCACATTTTCTTTTCAGTTTCAAATTATTTTATTCGACGTTGGCTGTACTCGTGCGATCTTTGCTTTGATTAAATATTGCAGTATAAAAAAAGTTTTAAATGTTATAAATAAATCAGAAATTTTCAAAATATTTTAAATGGCTAATAATAATGAAATGATATAATTTATGAATTGAGCATCAAATAGATATTTAATCAAAATAAGGATTTTTATAGAATAAGTATGTAATGATACAGTTAACGAGTACGACTCCAATGATATTAATTTTATATGTATAGCTTTCTTTCATGTGGCTTGTCCGTCCTTGGAGTGAATTACGAACAAAAGCCTGATAAACGTGCCTCGGTAAAATTATTTCGAATCTCATTTTGCAATATTTTATTAATTGTTAAATGACTCAAGAGGGAAGGCAAGTAGGTTTTTATAATCTGCGGTACGGATGGGAGCTAGATGGCGCTGTTTTAATTTAAACATAAATAATGCTGACAAAGTTGTCATTACTAAAGTAACATTTTAATCGAGGATCAATTATTCATTTTTATTATTTCTGTCATATCTTTTATCTATTATTTTATGTTATCTTTAATATGTTTGACTTGACACTTTCTGTACAACAAATCGACCGACGATAGTAATGCTAACAATTATTATTTTTTACAATTCAATTAATATCTATATTTAAATTATTAATTCCAATTTTGTTACGATACCTCCATATTTTCTTTTCATAATTAATAATCATACATAATATATTGCATATAATATAATACAATGACGAGTTTTAGTCATTGATATTGATTAAAAATTATGTATTATAACTTGGAGAAGACTTAGACTACTTAATTTTGACGATGTAGGCATTATTACTAAATCGTTTTCGACAATGTTTGAATGCAGCGTTATCTGAGTTGCCCTTTGTATGTGTTTTTGTTACAGAGCGTTTTTTTCCATTCCATTATTTTATATCAATAGCAATGTTTATACAACACATTCCACTTATGGCTGCAATAGATTTTCAAACTGGATTATTTAGTTGTTTACTGTTTTAATTGAACTGGCAACACCGAGATGACGCATAGAAATAGACTTACATTTATTGTTTTTTTTTAATGTATATTATTGATACACCGTTTACATTTATTTGAAACTTATTCTAATTATTTAAGTCGTGACGGTGTTGCCATGTTCAACATAATATATTTTAATAATGTCATATCACAATGCAATAGTTTTACAATTATAATAACCATATGAAACTGTTAATATGTTATATAATCAAATTTTCAATGCACGATAGGATCACATAATTACCGCCTTTATTTTATTTGCAATAAAGTTTTATTTCGAGTGACGGTGATGTATGTACTTAGACAAATGCGTCCAGTTAAAAGTTTTTTTTACACGATTCAGGTTTAATTTATGTATTTATTATGATTTTTTTTAATCGTTTGTCTTTCTTTCCATGAGGAGGGATCTGTTTGGTTTTCTCTATATTTTGTTTTGTGTTTGCATACTTGCTTGCATATTTTATATGTTGTTTCAATATTTTGGTACGCGAAAGGTTCGGCTGTAAGGATGACTTGTGATCGTTTGAATAACTTTAATCTTATGCGATTCCAACATACCATTAATTATGAATACCATTTTTTTTCTTTATTGTTTTGTTTTATGAATAAAATTAATTGATTTAAAAATAGAAAATATTAAATAGTTTATTTATGTTCTGTTGATTTGAAATAAGAATTACAAGTCATCCTTACTTAGTAAGAAGTAAGTTAAGAAGTTGTTGTGTAATTATTATACTTACAATGTAATTATATTGTGTGGCTCAGAAACGAGCCGAGTTTTAAGTTAATCGGCTGGAATATTTCGATTTTTTTTTATTTACTTGATTGATCTGCGACCAAACTATACTATAAACTATACAGTTATTTTTTTCAAGAATTTAATCAAAATATTTTTGAAAATCGTCTAATTCGGTAATAAAAATTTTTAATAATGTAAACATTGGAAAGATAGAATAAATTTCTTTAATGTATCGTTTTTATAATTTAGTACAATTACATTAAAAAAAAGAAATCGGAATATTCTAGTTTTGTATAAGAATAATATAAGATTTCGTCAAAAAAAACATTTCGAGATATGAATATTAGGAATCTGTAAGAAATCGTCGATTTTGTGTTTTGTTACCAGTACCTACTAAAGCATTCGAGATATATACCCTATATTCCATTTTCAAATAAGTTTCCTAAGCTCCTATAAATGTTGTTCGTTGCTATAAATGATAATAAATCATTAGTTTTATTTAAACTAAGTCATTAATTTGTAAATTGAGGAATTAATTTGTTCCTAATATTCATGTTTCGGAAATTAATGAATTAGTTGTAAATTATAATTGAATCTACCTCAACCAAATTACCCATTAACGTTGTTTATAAGTGTTCTCTTGAGTCTTATAATTATTACTAATAAATAACTGAATTGTAGTGTTTTTGATAATAAAGTTATTATTAGTTCCAACTTCACATTTTGATATGGTAACTATTGTTACCAATAATATTGAATGTGGTTGACGGTGTGTTGCTACGGTATTGTCAAGATTGAAAATGATATTAAATTTGAAAATAAACGCTACCGTGACTTTCATTTTACATCCCTTAGTTAGTATTCAACAAATAAGTCGCCTCCCTTTTATATAAAGTTTGAGGTTATATAGGTTGGACATGAATATATCCAATTAGGATTGATAGGTGAGCCAGTGGTAGAATCTCAGAGAAAATAAGACACATCCAGGCTTACTCCACAAGTTTTCTTTCACTGTAGGAGGTGTTAAATTAATCTAAAGTATTTTAGCGTCCATAAAAAGGTGTAATATTGAGTGAATAGTCTACCCACCCTTTTTTGTTATAAAAGGCCGAGCGCCCACCGGTATCGACAGGCTTGTTCGAGCGATCAAACCTTCCCACTTTGGAATGAACCAGAGAAGAATATTTCTTGAGTTTAATTTCATACCTTAGACGATGGATAGAGAAACCCTGACACTCGTGACGTAAGCAATCCTAACGTCATGTTTTTTAAAAACGACCATGGACAAACTGCTTCGACATAGATATATATGCAAATGACTCATTTCATATTTTCGTATAAAATTCAAGCAAATATCTTATTAGAGGCGTTTCAATAATATACAATGAGTTTATAGAGTAGTTTATTTATTGTTTACGTAATTGCACGAGCAGGCTCTGTCTGCAGAGGCGTGAGACGGCGCTTTCTTCTTTGCGACGCAGCTTGGCTGCCAGCCGTGCTAGGCTGAATCGCGAGCGAGGGCGCTCCCGGCGGGGACCTGGATTTATTGACCATATGTTAAAACAGAGACTATTTCCTGTATTCCTTATGTTTTATTAAAAAAAATCTTTTGTTCTTAAAAAGTTAATATTTAAGAATTAAAATATGGTTGTTTCCTTTGGGTAAAGATGGTCAGAACAAACCTTCTGCGACTCGCTGCCAAGCTTCTCTGTCCACGTTGACCATGCCTGTGGACGCGCTGCGCCCCAGCGCTGCCTCCTGTGCATGATCTTGGCTGTCCCCTACATCACTTTCGCAACTGATTCGACTCGATCTGATAATAATAATGACACAATAATTAGGAGAGCCGAGATAGGCCAGTGGTTAGAACGCGTGCATCCTAACCGTTTTAACCTTCTCTTAAATGTCTTATTTCATAAAAATTCTGCCACATGTGTATTTCACCAACCCGCATGGGAACAGCGTGGTGGAATATGTTCCGAACCTTCTCCTCAAAGGAAGAGGAGGTTACAGGTTGTTGTTATTTTTATTCATTGTTGTTATTCAAAGAAATATTCGTTTCAAAGGATGAATTCATGCTGTTTGGATTGGTACATCGTATGAGATGCCAATAATGCATTTATACCCTTTGTAAGATTACAAAAATATGTTATAAAACCTCTTACCTATCAGCTGGTCTCAAGTCACTAGCAGAGCTAGTGCCCTCGCGTCTCATGGATGGAGTTGAAGATAGAAATTTATCCCTCGCTGCCCTAATCCGCGCCGCTCTCTCGGAAAGTTTAATGGCCATTGCTTCAGCCTCTCTCGACGGAGCTGGAGTTTCGACAGCTGATAGCGATCTCTCAAAAAAACAAGGATTGTTAGCGATGAACTTGGACAAATTTGGAATCACAGATTCCGATTGTTGTCTCAATACTGGTAGCTGTGTATCAGTCTTGTCAGTTCTAATGTTGTCTGCGTTTATTGGGACGATCGTGTCCGTACTCGCTGTAGGATTTTCGGTTTCTTGACAGTCATCGATTTTTGGCGGCGAAATGAAACTTCTAGACTTATCCGGGTGTAGTGCATTGGCGCTAAGCGATTTCAAAACTCCGTCTTGAGTTTGTTCTGTGGGTATGACATTTTTTTCAGCTGATGTCTGATCTCGTCGTGACAGTTGGCAGGCACTCGCCGACTTCTGTACTTCTCTCTCCAGGAACGGGTTGTTTCTATTGAAAAAAAAATTAAGTCCATTTGACTGTATATAAGGTAGGTATACCTACATGATATTATTTAATAGAGAAGAAGATGACATTGTATATTAGAGTGAGATTCTCTAATGAAATATTTAATCGTGAGGGTAGATTTGAATAAGCATTATCTACTGAGTTTTCACAGCTGAAATTAGAATGCTATTGGATGAAGATTTTACGATGTCGAGTCATTAGGATATATAGAGCTATTTTTAATAGCCTTTTTTTCACCAAATTGTACCCAAAAATCCTGCTTAATTTTCTATTATATCAGCTTAAATGTTATGTATATCACTTAAGTTTGGAAACCGTGTCTTAAAATGGATTACCTGATATTAACACCAACGGGCATGTCAGGGGGTCGTCGCCTCTCAGACTTAGGTGACCGCCAAGCTGGAGACGAGGCGCCACTACTGGCTCCTGACGGTGGCCCTGTTCCTGTTGCAATATATCAGTTTTAACTTGGAGCAAAAAACAATGGATAAATTTATTTATTTTCTTATAACCTATCATTATATAGTATAAAACAAAGTCGTTTACCGCTGTCTGTCCCTATGTATGCTTAGATCTTTAAAATTACGCAACGGATTTTGATGTGGTTTTTTTAATAGATATAGTGATTCGACAGGAAGGTTTTTGTATATAAAACATGTATAATATATTGAAGAAACACTGATTATTTTAGAAAATTCTAATGTGATTTCGTAAATAAACAAATTCTGTAGCATATTTAGTATCACCATTACACCCGTGCGAAGTCGTGCGGGTCGCTATTAATACAAGTATATATAATAATAATATATTTCATTACTCATTTACGCGAAGTTAAATTGCAATGATTAGAGGAGGTATAGTCTTATCATTCCAAATTTACAACTCCTAATTATCATTTCAAATTCATAGCAACTTATTAAAATCTAATAATAATAATATTATACCTTCTTCGTTTATTTTCTTATTATATCTTTGAATCATGATACGAATAGACGGCGCTGTATCTTTTGATGTCGGCTTTCGTTGGGAAGTCGGAGACGAAGGAAGAGGTGGTCTACTTTTAGATTTCTGTTCTTCTTCTAATTGATCACCAGAATCTTTGGATTTCTTGATTTCTTGTTTACTTCTGTTCAGTTCTATTTGTGATCTGGTTTCAGGTTTTTTGTTCATTGGAGGTGCAGGTCTTACTTCATCCAAATCCTCGACATCTACCGAAATGACAGCTCTGGGAATAGACTCACCGCTTCGGACAACTGGAGAAAATATTTTTCTAGTTGTTTTTACTATTACTTCTGGCGAAACATCCCGATTTTCTGGTGCCTTAAGCTTCAAAACGAATACCTACGGTGAAGGCAAAATATAGTATTATGTTTTAGATTATCTGAAAAGGTCGGTAATTAAGTGTTTATTGTTACCTCGCCATCGGAGTCGGAGTGAAGTGGAGGTGTCCTAGGTCTTTCAGAGGGCTTACGTGGTCTTTTGCGTCTGCGTGGTATTTCTACGGTAACCGTGTCTACCTCGGGTTCCGTGTCACTCTCAGATGGCTTCGACTGTTCTCTCTCGAGTCGGGCTCGGGATTTTGTTTTCTTTTTACCATTGCTTTTATCTACATCTTTTCGTTTATAATCTTCCTTATTTTCTTCATTACTGTCTCTTCCATTTTCTTTAAAGTTGTCGAATTGTTTAAGGTTTTTTATGCTAGAACTTTTGCTCGTCGAGGGGCTTGGTCTTTCATATGACGCGTTTGGTTTATAAACGTTACACTTGACGTTTTCTTTGCATCGGTTCGAGCCTCTTTCAATTTCTTCGATTGTTTTTCTAATGAATTTTGCGTCTTCTTCTATACTCGGTTGTCTGATTATCTTCATTCTCGGACTCCTCTCGAGAACTGTTAACTGAAAATTAATAAATGATCAGAGATGAAAGTCTATTTGAGGTAAGGGTAGTAGTTTAGAAAGTGACGCACTGGGCTACCTGTTCGCGGGATGTCTTTGTTTTGACCGACGTTTGTTCTACTGACTTCACGCAACGGGAATCTGAAAGAATGACTGTGGAAATTCTAGAAAACAGAATGTATAATGACACATATTAAAATACTCATCTTTAATTAAAACTGTGTAAGGTTTCTTTGCAAATATATTCCAGGTTAGACCCAATCTTCAACAACTTAATTATTCTTACCAGCTCCATTGGGTTGCAGAACGGCAGTGCCAGTAACGGCAGAACTTGTCTCGCATAAATGTCTGGCTTCCGCCTGTCCGTATGTGTAGATGGGTTTCTGAGCGGTGTGGCGTGGTGACACCGCCATGAGAGGTGCTGCGGTGCAGATTTCCTCCGCCTCCACTTCAACGAGAACCGCCGCGCGAGAACTTCCTCCATCACATTCATCACCGCCATCCAACTAAAATAACGATAGGATTTTATTATTATTATTAGACCCGCCCCAGCTTCACTACAGATGTTTTTTGTGTTTTTCTTTACTATATTGTCCATGTATTTTATACAAAAACCTTCGCCTCAAATCACAAATCACTGTACTACACTATGTGTTAAACACTATGTAATGATTATGTTAGCCGTACTTGCATGGATTTTTTTAACTTATGAGATTTAAGGTCAAAGATATGTCTTAGGCCTAGTAAACTAGCATACCGACAATATTTACAAACATTATTTTTAGCAGTGTTGTAATAACGGTTTACGAATTAGTAGCACATCAACTTTAGATGGTGTTTCTGATGCAATATTTATTATTTGTGACCTTACTTTCTGGGCAGCTTGGAAATTTCCACCGCTGGGCTAATAAAAATACTTTTTACTTTCTGGGCATTTATTTGGAATAAAATATAGTAATGGGTTATCCTAATAAAAACTTCTAATCAAACATAACATCCTTTTGCAATTTACTTCCAAATAATTACCTACGCGTTTTACTATTGTTACCAAATGAAAGAAATAAGAAAAACAAGTATTATAGGCAGGTATTACTCACAAAATGATCTCTCTCGTATTCTGACTCAAAGTCATCAGCATCGTTGACGCTAAGGCTGGACGCGTGCACCCTGCCCGACCCCGTGGAGGGCGCGACGCTGCCATCTGACTGCGTGCGTGTAAGCGGCGCCGTCGGCAGCTTCACCTTGGTCCTTGCGGCGCGCAGCAGCGCTGACGTGGATGCTTCCGGCGCTATGCCGCGAGATTTTTCCCACTCGTGCAGCTTCCGAGTGAAAGAGCGTGATATGCCTGTACAACAACAACAGCCTGTAAATTTCCTACTCTAGGGCTAAGGCTTCTTCTCCCTTTGAGTTCGGAACATACTCCACCACGCTGTTCCAATGTGGGTTAGTGGAATACGCAAGTGGTGGATATCTATGAAATTAGACACATGCAGTTTACTCACGATGTTTTGATGAATTATAAACACAAATTAAGCACATAAATATTCAGTGGTGCTTGCCTGGGTTTGAACCCGCAACCATCGGTTAAGATGCATGCTTTTTAAAAAATGGACCATCTCAGCTCATCCCTGTAATTATTTGTATTGAGAACTACATTGTACATATAGTACATAAAATCAACTTCCTTCCTTTACATCTTGATAGGGAGTAATTTTAAAAGTAGCACCGATCTTATTGTTCGAAATTAGGGCGAAAATATACCAGTTACCTTGGAATTTGAAGAGTCCTGTAGACGTTTGTACCAACACTTCGTCAGGTTTGGCTTCTTCTTCCCACGCAGGCACTGAATTCGTTTCTTTCATTCGTTTCCATGCATCTGTAATAATATTATTTTATAAAATTAAAGTAATCAATGGCAAGTCACTAAATAATGTTTGTTTATCGTATTACCCCATCTTTTAAGAAAGTCATCGCTCAGGTCCTGACGAGCCGGCACAGGAGGTGGCTGTCTCACGCCTTTCAATCTCTGCCATTCTGTAAGCTTTTTTCTGAAGTCCGCTGATAATTGCTCTTCCGTTGCTACAGGTCTTGACGCTAAAATAAACAAGTAATGCTGATTTCACAGTATGAAAATAAGGTTCTCAGAGGTTGCCCATTCTGTCAACTATAAATCCAATAAATGGTGGAATTAAATTAGAAAATTAAAGATAAAACTCACTAGCATATAGCTTGCCACGTCGATCAGAGAATTCTCTGCGCAGGCGCGATTGCAAGGCGGCGTAGTCCCTCGCTATCTCCTCGCGCACGCCGCTCGCCTCACACCCGCTGCTTACACCCTCTGTATCTGAAATAATGTACAGTGTTTTTGGTAATTAAGAGCATCAATGAGGATATTAATGTAATATCTGTCTGTGTACACATTACCAATTGGAGAAAGAGAACAAGATTATACTACAGATTATTTTCTGTATATTGTTTATTAATATAGAAACTAAACAATACCTTTATGGTACAGGATGTAGCACCAAGTAAGGTTTTTTATGAGTTTATTTGGAAACTCCGCAGAGATTTTAATGTAAAGCGTTTTGTAGTGAATTGATTTTGACAATCTTTCACAGAGTCATCAATGATAGTGTTAGCGCGCGAGAATATTTTTCATAATTCATTCATTATTTCACAAAGAGTTCCAGTGACTTTTTTTACGGTGCAGTATGTAAACAGCCTTAGCTTCGATTATTTTAGTTTGTAACATCAATTTCAAGCGTCAAAAACAATGATGTTGTCTAAAGTCAGTCTGTCAACCGACATCATTCAGCATAAAATTTACTCCACTTATTCACAAAAATGTAATAGAATTACTGTCATGGCCGCTATTTTATAAAATAATTGTATAATAAATCTTTCAAATGAACAAAATTTAAACCAGTTATAGCGATAGAAGGCAAACTAGTAGCGGCTTAAATTGGTGTAAACATGGAAACGTTATCGGTGGATATAAACTCTTAGACTTTGGTACAGCACCTACCTGGACGGCTAGACAAACTCGGATACTTGCTCTCATATTTAAATATACACATACATATTTCAGATTAAGCCTTTTATAAGATTTAAATTTGCAGTAAGTTAAGTAGCAGTAATGATTTTTCGCACTAATGCTAATTTTATTGTTTCTTGTTGTTTTTTAATTGTTTCTGTATTATTCAATGGAAAATGGACTTATTTGTGACTCTTAGCATTATTGAGACCTTTCAACGGTTGTAAAACGATATAACTTTAATAAAACGTTAAGTTTAGTCATTGTGATATAAAAAGGCATATAAGTTTAGTTGACAACCATGGGATCCGTTGCAGGTGTCAATATCAGAAATACTCTGGAAGCTTTCATTTAAAATATAAACATTATGATTTGATTCATATAGCATGTCTAACTAAAATATGTACCGACTATGTTTACTTAACATACATAATTATTTATTTTTGCAGGAAACCAGCAGTTATGTTGTATAGATCATTAAAATTTATATCAAATGGTTGCAAATTTAGTTATTGTTTTGTTACTCCTATCGATATATTATGCTTACGTAAGTAACATTATAATTATATAATTTTATTCTTAAATACCTAATATTGAAGAAAACAGCACTTGAATGTCGTTAACATTAAAAATTGTTGAATATAGAAAGTATAGGCGTTACAATAAAGTGTTGTAAATATACAACAACAACAAATAATATTTTGAATCGAAAAAAATAAAAGGTTTTTTAAATGCATGATATTAATTATTATCAATTAATGAACTATTCCTATTCAAATAACTATCGTTCTTTAGCATATTTTTGTTTGGTTCGAGCTAAAACACGATAATAATGCAAAGTGTATTAAAAAAAAAACATTCTATTTAATATACCTTGTCTTTAAATGTTTAATTATAATTATTGTCGAGTATCGAGCACTATTTTGTACATAAGAAGTTATCAAGAATGCTACCAATACCATAGATATGAACGTAGCTATCGTAGGTTAGGTGGTGCAGCGCACCAGGGCCCCGGAGTTCAGAGGGCCATCTAAACTAAACCTTAAGTTACTAAAGTTATTAATTTCGGGATATTTACCATGTTTTTATTGTTGTTCGGTGGAGCTCGATATTTCGACATTATCTACGAATGTCTTGTTCACGAGACTGAATTTTGCGGGTACAGTACCCGCATGAACCCGCAAAACATGGTAAATATCCCGAAATTAATAACTTTAGTAATAAAAATAACTATGTTAATTTAAAACCTTAAGTTTCTGAAGCTAGAAAAATACGACCCTGCGCACAAGATTTCTTATTTGGTATCTATAATTTTAAAGGGTAATTATTAGTTAAAGAGGGATGGGAAAGAGGGCCCGATCCTTTTTCTATGCACCGTGGCCCTTCCTCATCTAGCTACGCCACTGGATATGAAAGTTACTAAGTATATTTTCAGACGAATCATAACAGAGAGTTTACGGCGACAGCGTCGGCTATCCAACAAATCTGGTCCGGCACGTGTAGGCTGTCGTGTCGTCAGAGTGAGTACAGTGGGTTCAGTGGATTGAGTGGACTGGTCACGGGCCAGAACACCGAGTCAACATATTCGACTACTTTGCGCAATGGCAGTGCTGTTTGCGTGTGCGAATCATGTCCGTGCGAACTCGTCGAAAATGTTCTTAGGTAAATATTTGGAAATTTATTTCATCACATCAACATTACCTATATGATAATTGTTATTATATGTTTATCTGTCATGTATTTTTTATGTAGTGACAAAATCGTTTAAAAGTCTGGAAACTAGGTAAAACCTATCAATCCTACTAATATTATAAATTCAAAAGTTTGTGAAAATGGATGTACGTATTTGTATATATATATATATATATATATATATATACATATATAATAAATATATATATATATATATATATATATACATATATAATAAATATATATATATATATATATATATATATATATATATGAAATTTTACAGTAATATAGATTATACATCAGAATAACAAATAGGGTACATTTTATAATGATTTTATGTAAGTTGGTGATAATATAACGATACATATCAAGTACCCGTGCGAGGGCGGGCGGGTCGCTAGTATGATAAACATTTACTACTATTTGATGTATTCATGTATCTGCAATTTGAAGGGCTTAAAGTATCATACCTTTGAGGATGGATCTATTGGATATATATATATATATATATATATATATATATATATATATATTTATGTGTGTGCTTAATTTTTGTTTATAATTGATCTCGTGCTCGGCGGTGAAGGAAAACATCGTGAGGAAACCTGCATGTGTACAATTTCATCGAAATTCTGCCACATGTGAATTCCACGTGCATTCCACCAACCCGCTATGTACGGAACGGTGTGATAGAATATGTTCCAAACCCTCTCCTTATTAGAACACGAGGCCTTATCCCAGCAGTAGGAAATTTACAGGCTGTTACCTTACCTAACTATAAACCGAAAATTATCATTTAACAGACTTTATTGGATTGTTTTCAGGACCTGCAGTCCGGCCACGAATATTTACACTCGAACGATTGAATTCGTGTCGGATTGTTATTATGATTTGGTCAAAACGGTGAGGGTAGTTCCTTACTATCGACTTTTAGTGTTTCTATTGCTGATAAAATTTAATTTGGATTTTCAAGTGTATTTATACTAGAAGCGTTTATTGTGTCTTACCTTGGTAGTTCTTAAATAAAAATATTACCTTTTTTTTTTTTTAGACGCAGTTATTGGCGCTGTAAAAACTATTAACAATTCCTTACATAGCAATGATGTTGTAGTAAACATATATGTTATTAACGCACAAAAAGTGAAGACTAGAAAACGTCCTAATTGGGACGTTTGCCTTTAGTTGTTTTACGTAGTAATACGTTATAATACATCATAATTACGTAGAAATACGTTTTGCGTAATTAAAACACCTAGTTATCCCCTTTACTTATTGTTTTTATCAGGCTATCCTATTTGCTTTTAACGAAATGTAAAAATAAACTAAAATAAACGGTCCCCGGCGCGGCACACTTTTTTCTGTTGTTTAGTATGGATATAACATATCTGTTTATTAGAATATCATTGTTACATAGCCAATGCAATACCAATCTCAGGAACTAAAATATACATGATACTACAGGCATTAGCAAGGCAAGGAACGTTGTCCCTTATGCCTGTAGTTATACTGGCTCACTCACCCTTAAAACCTGAACATAATATTACAAAGTATTGTCGTTAGGTATTACGGGCTACATAATAAGTTTATATGCGTACATTTTAGCTTAAAACTTTTACATTTTTATATTGTAGTAAGTTTCAATAATTTTATTAGTGACTTTAAAATATAAAAATGGAGTCTATAGTTTACTTAGAAAGCATTACAGACAAACAGTAAGCTACTTTCGCATTTATAATAGTATAATATATTATATATTTTCCAGTTGGTTGACTTCTTTAATTATATAGACCAAGTGATGCGCTGCAATGTTTCTTGCCAGAGACAACCTCAGGTGATGTATTTACATGTATAATAAATTCATACATATAGACATATTGTACTAACTGATAAAGAAATACAATAATAAATATAAATTAACTAGTTCCACTTTCGGGTTCGCATGTGAATTGCCTTTGAGTTATTTTAGTATCCTTGTGTAAAAAAAATTCAAGATTTTTTTGCTGTCTCTACTCAAAGTCGTACACACACTAGGACATCTTGTAAGTTCGACAGTAACTCACTCACACTAACGCACGCTGATGTGTGTGCCGTTTTGAGTGAATAGATAAGTCTGTCTCATTATAAAATTAAGATATTTTGTTTATCTTGTACGTAATGTCAGAGTTTTTAAATGGGGTTAATTTATTAAGTAAGTGAGGTTTATCGTTTATAAAATATTTAATCAAAAATATTTATTGTTTATTTATTTAAGAATTTGATTTAAATAACAGTAATATTTTTTTAACTAGATGTTGTCGCTAAGCCGGTATAATTCAGTAGGCAATATGAGCTTTGTTCCAACAAAAGATGAAAATGAAAATGAGAAAATTGCCAAGATCGTGCCAAAGCCAACTACTACACCGTTCACATTTACTAAGAAGGCGGAAACAATTGACCAGAAGTACGAACCTACCAGTTCCAGGGCATCCGAGACTACAGCACCAAGTCTAGTCACGTCAGACACAACAGTACCTGCGAAAAGTTCCGCGGATTCTCAACAAACCCAGAGTAACTGTTCCAGATGTATCGAAAAGGGTAAAACTTGTATGGGTTCATGTCCACGCATGAAAAAGAATTAAAAATGTAAAGACGTTCAATATTTTTTATTTACTTCATTTTAGCTGTAACTGACGATCACGAAATTGCGTATAAAATACCTAAAAATAGCTGAAATTTGCGTCATAATATATAAAATAAATTTGTCATAGTAGTAAAGAGTTGTATCGCTCGATAATAGTCTTATTGTAAAATAAAAGTTTCGATAAAAAACAGCAAAAAAAGATACTTAATGTATGTGATGTTTATACTTTTCTTTAAATTATTTTATAATAAACTTTCATGTGTACAAAGATAAAACTCGTTTAAATACCATACCATAAAACGTCCAACGCTAGTTTTAGCGAATTTTAGAGACATGCATGTCTTCTAAATAGAACAACCCCAGTTTTTTATTTATTATCTGTGCAGCCGATGCGATATGAAATCGGTAATATTTTTTATTACGTTTCAATCAAAGATTATCGCTAGTCAAAAACGATCGTTTATTTATTAAATATCATAGCTGAGAGGAAAATCTGTAAATCATTAAAAAAAGATTTAATTATTACTTATTTATTACAAGCTATTCTTGGTCATACACAATTTTAAATTTTAACTAATGCATTTTTCTAAAAACATAAAATATATAACAAAGAGGCTCGCCTTAAATTTCAGCCTTTTTTAATAAACTTGCTTAAAAAAATCTGTCATAAGAATGACAGAAAATTTACTATATTTGTGTGAAATGAAAGTGTAACTTGAAAGATTAGAAATAGCAAAATTAACAAGTAAACAACAATACAAATAATGTAGAATCAACTGGAAGCAACAGATTAGTAATCATGGATTGTTCTCGCAGAGGTCAGTAATATATAAATTATCGAGTACCATGTACCTAATTCTAATATTTGACAGCTATATAACAACAACAATTTATGATGTTAGTAAGTCTGTCTGTATTTGTTGGACGCTGCCAACACATTGGCAAAATATTTCGCTCTCAACTAGTAGAGACAAGTGACAGAAAAGAAAGAAGAAAAAGCCTTCCTCTCGAATCCCTCAATCTATTAAAATAATCATACAAAGGGACAAACAGCGCTAAGCGAATTTGTTTTATACTATGTAATAATGATGATGATGATATATGAAATGTTTTCAGTACGTTCATGTCCGGTCTTTTGTATATTGAAGACTGTGTTCCTAGCGGTTGTGACGACTTTTGTGCTGGTAAGTGATTTTAATTACGTCCATCATATTTAGCGTCAGTTATTTTGAAACTTGCAGCTAAATTCGTAGAAGAGTTAGTCAGTCATATTTATATATATCATCATCATCGCAGCATGTCTTCCATACTTCTCTATCAGACGTCATCTCACAAGTAACGTTCTTTCTAACCATATCTTCTTTCACGCAATCAATCCATCGTTTCTTTGGTCGTCCTCTACCTCTACATCCATCCACATCCTCAAGACCTGCCTTACAAAATGATCCTCATTCCTCCTCACAATATGACCATATATATATCATTGATGATTTGTCTCAAAGAGAAGAAATTTTTATAATGTTAATAACTATATTTCAGTTTTTCCCGCTCGGCGATCCGATCGATGTGTGTAGGGGTACGAATAAGCCAATGAAACAATGTGTGCCGTTGGTCTGTTTGTGTGACTTATATGTAGAGGCAGTCAAGTGAGTTTTATTCTATATACAAAATAGATAGGTAATATATTCGCGGTAATTTCAATGCTAATTATATGTATATTATGGTCTATGGTCCATGGAAAATGGTACCTTGCAATCAAGCATGCAAATCAAGATGTCATGTCTCTTGTGCCTGTTACACCGGCTCAAACAGGAAATAAGACAAATTTTGTAGAAGTTGATGGTGGGCTGTATCTACTCAGGGGTAACAGATAATACCTGTTACTGGTCACAAATACAAAAATTAATACTTATATATTTTATCATTAGTGGCCCTAAACGTGATAATATGAATATGAACATGACCTTGCAATTATATGATCACTCACGAACGCGTACGGCATGCAACCCTTCACGATAAGATATTAAAAAAGATCTTATTGAAGTTGTTCCAATGGTTAACCAATAGGTTATTTATTTCTGCATCAATGTATTTACGATACCGTTAGAAGGGTATCTTATCTTATCGTATCGCGGATCCCAGTCCCTATACACGCTGTTCTAATGACGGCATAGAAATCCATACGGGCTTCAGCAAACACCAGTGGTGAACTACGAAAGCGTGGCTATCCCAACATTATCCTGAATGCATCATACGCGCAGAGCATTAAAGATACTCTGCGTATACTAAGTCAAAAGCTGCTCCTTTAACATCTTTTGCACGCTGATATATTTCTAACATTGAGGGTTGTTCGTGAGTGAATCAATCATGAATATTTTTGTCTCGATAATAAATTGTTGACTTCAATTAAATCGCGGCATAGTTTGGAGTGAGTCCATTTTAAGGCATATTTAATAATATACATAAGTATTTTAATGAGTTATTATTTGTATTCAGATTGTTTACCAAAACAAGGGAAGTTTCGGCGATAATAGCGAAGAAAGCCTTGGACTTGCTGTATGAAGCTAAACTAAAGGTACAGGAATTTATTGTGTTATGGTTTAGTTTAGAGTCACTTTACTGTACCTAGAATTGGTTACATTTGTTGTTCTTTAATATGGTTTATAATAGAATGTTATTGGATATAAGTTTTGTTATGTTATTTATTTATTTTGTTCCTTTTTGGACATGCTTGACTATTTTCGTTCTATTTCAACTTATTTACGATAGTAAATTATATACCTTAACCTTCCTTATGAATCCATATGTCTATTAGTGAAAACACATGAAAATACATTTAGTACTTTAGGAGTTTATTGCGAACATAGGAAAAGAGACAGCCAGGGTTCTTTGTTTTATAATATGTAGAGAGTAAGAGCTGCGATGGCCCGTGGTTAGAACGCGTGCATCTTAACCGATTATTTCGGGTTTAAGCCCAGGCAAACACCACGTGCAATATATGTGCTTAATTTGTGTTTATAACATCTCGTGCTCGGCGGTGAAAACATCGTGAAAAAACCTGCATGTGTCTAATTTCATCGAAATTCTGGCACATGTGCATTCCACCAACCCGCATTCGAACAGCGTGGTGGTATATGTTCCAAACCCTCTACTTAATGGAGGAGGTCTTAGCCCAGCAGTGGGAAATTTACAGGCTGTTACTAGAAATTTCTGTGAAATTTCTGTGGCACAACGGTGTAGGGCTTTTTTTTAAGTTATTTTCAATAAATATCGAATATAATTTAACGATTTCGACCGAATTATATATAAAATATCAGATATAAGTATATATACCGAAGTCGAGTAAATATGTAAAATGGTTTATAAAGCAGGTCTTAGATTCAATCGCAGGTCGACAAGGTGTTACGTGTTACAGTGCTAACAAAACAGTGCTCTAACGCGCTTAAAGCCATTCGTACAGCGCTTAAACTCTTTCTCTTTAAATCGAATATGTCGTCCTATCGCATTTTGAAAGCGCATTTGTATGTTTACGTACAATAAATTCTACAATTAAATAAATATTTCAATTAATCGATGGTTCTATTTTCAGTTCTACAATATCTTGAATAGTTTGGACAGCGGCGATTTGTATCAGTCTGTTTGTTGTAAGGATAGCGAGGTAAACAATTTAACTTAATAAAAAAATGTATTATGAAAATAAACACCAAATCTACTTTATTTGGTAGGTTCGAATGGGTCTTTTGAATCGTCGTTATATACTTTATACTAGTATATGCTGAACGTATATCGACTAGTACTTATTCTAATGATATCGTCATTTAAAAAAGGGTACAATTTTTAGGATAATATTTAAAGATAACTTGCCCAATAATATTTGTGAAGCTGTGCCGTGCCTATTATAATCTCACTCTCATAGTCCGATGGGATGACAATCCGAAGAAACTGGAAAGAGTTTAGCACAGGACCAATTTCATTTCGCACTATTTAAGATTTATATGTTTGTATTCTGGGTTGATACTGATAATTATTTAACGATAAACCCAATGTTTATACTGGCTGGCAGTCTGGGATTCTGAGAAACGAAGGATTTGGGAGGTACTTAAAGGTTAGGCCTATTGTTTCTATCGTTTTGCATTCGCGTTTTGTCTACGCGGCTTAAATTAGCTACCTTTGATGTGTTACTCACGGGTCGTGTGTAGAGGACTATGATTAGTGAATAGTACGTGATAAAATAGTGTTTAATAAATAATTGTCTACAATAAATAGACAGTTCCAATATCAGTAAACAAAACGGCTTAAATTCCTCAATTACTTCTGGCTATTATTGCACGGTTTGATTGAGATTTTTTAAAGCGTGGAGTTATTAACTGTTGACCGCCAAGCAATTAATTTAAAAAATTGTATTTAAGTAACATTACTTTGTATTTTTTAAATGTAAAAAAGAGTAACAACTGAATTTCTTGCCGGTTCTTCTCGGTAGAATCTACTTTCCGAAACAGTGGTAGCTTCACTTAATTGTTAAATGACGATTCAAAAGTGCCTGTAAAAGCCAACTTGAATAAAGTTTATTCTGATTTTTTTTATAATTATTATTGAAGTTTTGTTTTTTTTTTTCAGACGGGTCCACCAGAAGAAGGACGTACACGACCCGCTTGCAAATGTTCAAGAAAATGCTGCAAGAGACAATCTGTTGAAAATAAAAACTAAATTTATAATTGCATTAAATTCAATTATAATTAATAAGATTTATAAGTTGTGTCGTGATTTCAAAATAAATGTAAATTTTATAAAACACTTTATATATCTAAATTGCATGTTAGAAAATAATGTAAACTTCAACGGCTATAAAATATTTTTTATAGTGTCTATATCGTAAACACTCCTAGCCGATACTGGTATCGCTCGGTGTATTTCTGTGCGGCTATTTTTAATCGAGATATTGAGAAATTTGCACGACTTTGATCGGCATGAGTGTCCGACGTGCGTGGAATTCACTTCATATTTTGGCATTTTTATTGGCGAGTCATTTTACGACTATTATTTAATTGTATTCATTAGTGATATCGTTATGTGTAGGTAGATAGAAAGCTCTCGATTTATATCCCATAAGTCTATTGTTATTCATTGTTGTTTTAAGGTTTGATGGGAGCATTCTTCCTTGAATCTGACTCTGGACAGCATTCTTGTGTCTGTAGTTGCACTGGCTCATTGACCAGTCTAACTACAGATACAAGGGACATAATAGCTTGACTCTCGAAGACCACATATCACGAGATTCATCTAGTTCATCCATTTACCTTTCCACCGATTAATATTAAAAATAATTAGTGAAACTGAATGAAGCGAAAACATAAACTTATTTATTCAAATTTGCGAATATTTTGAACAAAAAAATAATCATTAAAGTATTCATTCTTTAAAATGAAAAAAGGACTAACCGCAAGTTTCCTCGAGTCCTCGAGTCTTATTGACTAAATAAAACAAGCGTCAAACTCCGTTCACAATTGGTCAAGATGTCTACAGAATTCATAAAATCCTTCTTTGAAGTGTACTCCGTAATCGGCTACACTGTGATTTTTGTACCAAATCTCTGGCAGATTGATATATTTAAAGCCATTTAAGTTAGTCCTAAGATTTTTATACAAAATTCTTTGTTAAAATTGACTTAATTAACTTTCATTATAATATTCGAACTAGAAAAACTACAAACCAGTTTTTAAGTAAGGTTTTGTGCAAGCTCCTGTATATATCTACCACTCACTTCCCAGTTATATACCATTAAACAGTAATACCGTGAGTTGTTGTTTCTGTTTCTGGCTGACTGAGCCAGTAGTTACAGCTTAAAGGGACAGAACGTCTTAAAGGCAATGGTTGGTTGTGGTTCCTTTGCGTATTTCCTAGTGTAGTGTACCAGCAAATATGGACAAAGGAACTGACATATCACATCAAATAATAAAATAAACTCAATGAGTACTAATCTTGTTTTGATTACCTGTCACAACGACAAAGCAGTGATATCAGTGCTAACAAATGTTCGTTTTAATTTTAAAGTATATAAAAACTAAATTAGACGAACATTTTTATTGTACAAGTGAATCATTCTCAACAACACTGTAAATTAGCAAAACATGAATCCTAACGGAATCGCTTCGAAGCTTTGTATATTTTTCCGCTGTTCTTTTGTTTTTAACGGATGCTGCTTTTAATTTGTCCGTTTTATCTGCAATGTTTTTTGTATGTTTGAACATATCTCTTGCTTCTGTTAATTTTTTTTTAGAATAAATTTCGATGCAATTTTTCTCATTCAGCGATTAATCTTAATAATGTCTAGTTATATAAAGTTACATAAATATTCCATAAATAAGATGTTGAGAAAAATAGCTCAATTAGTAAATTAAAAACGGTACATTAACAAATATATGTTAATTTGATTAATTATATTTAGATGACATATGTTAATGGTCTTAGCGTTGGTAAGGACGATGTTGATCAGGTAATAGAAGATGAAATAACGCGAAAATTGGGAGAAGATCTTGTGCAGAGTATCGAGAAGAAATTTCAAGTGGATCTTGAAAGGTAACCTATAAATATAACTTACAACTGTTTAGTTTACATTTTATATAATAAGGTTTTTACACGTTGCCTGAAATTAGCCGGGTTGTCTTAGTGGTTTGAATACGCGAAGATGGATTTTACGCCCAGGCCAGTACCAATGAGTTTCCAAGTAATTTATATGCTTATAATTGCGAGAATGGATCGGATGAAATTCTGCCATTTAATATACTTTGAGATAAAAAGCTCCATTAGAAGAAATCTACAAAATTCTTCTCAAGAGAATAGAATCTGTAAACTCAGTTTGACATTGAATATATGGAGATCATATTATACATATGTATTACCTTAATGTTTTAGCCAAGGTCACATTGAGGGTACATCTGATCTGCGCCTAGTTAATCTCTTGGATACTATTGCTTATTATGGTGTTATGGTATTGTCATATTTATGGTGTTTTTAGATCAGTAGACATGGTGCTGTTGAAGGTAAAGCTTTTGTTGCAAAATGGAACCCAGCACATTCAGGAGAAGCTTCTGGATATACAAGGGACTTTAGATTTGATGAAGAGTCAGGCGGAAGATGAGGTGATACAAATAATTATATGAGGTTTTATTAAATATAGATATACTAAAGAATTTTTCAGAATATGAATATCAGAATTAATCATTGTGAGTTTGCTTAAAGGTAGAGAAGTGCCTGTTAGAGAAACATAAGGAGACATCAGCACTGGCGGAGAAAGCATTGCACCAAATGGTGGTTTGTGGATATGCCCTGATTGGTCAAGACCCGGAGCAGGCTGTGAGGAAGGTCATCCTATTAAAGAACATAATTAAACAAGGAGTTAAGCCGGTAAACAAATATGTATAAATAAATACCATCTAAATAAGAATCTAGCTTTATTTAAATACTTGAATTAATATATTTTGACTGTTGTTTATTTGAATGATATGAATATCAATTATTTCA
The DNA here is from genome assembly GCF_905220365.1 of Vanessa cardui. Taxonomy (NCBI): domain Eukaryota; kingdom Metazoa; phylum Arthropoda; class Insecta; order Lepidoptera; family Nymphalidae; genus Vanessa; species Vanessa cardui. Next base: position 13,716,960 of record NC_061136.1, read on the forward strand.
TCACCAGCTGTAATTTCTTTCATGAATATACAGCATTATTCTTATCGTAAATACATACAAACTAATTGTTTTTAAAAAAATAGTGATATCTTATAAACTGCTTCTACCTAAACCAAAAAGGAAGTATCAGTAAAGTGTAAGTTTGTACCAATGTGGATGAATAGATTAGACTCAATCGTGTAGACCGTTTAAATATCTCTTTAATGTCCTTGTTCAAATTTAACGAGACGACAAAGTGGCTCATAAAAACTAAATTTCAGCTCTACGAACAAAAGAAAGAAATTTATAGCCTCCTAAAAGTCTGCGGGCACGACCACGGCTCTTTGACGAAGGTCGTCAAATGCGTCATATCGAAGGTGAGACTGGGAAATTGTTAAAAAAGCTGAATCGTTTGATTTGGACGACGAGAAATTAGCGTTCCGTAATATTGTGGTTGTCGAGTCCAGTAGTTAGAACGCGTACATCTTAACCGATGATTGCGGGTTCAAACACCACTGAATTTTTGTGTGCCAAAATTGTGTTAATAATTTATCTCGTGCTCGACGGTGAAGGAAAATATCGTGAGGAAACCTCAATGCCTATAGTTTCAACGAAATTTGGCAACATGTGTATTCACCAACCTGCATTAGAGCAGCTTGGTGGAATATGCTCCAAACCTTCTTCGAGGAGGCCTCTGCCTTAGCCCAGCAGTGGGTAATTTACAGGCTGTTAATGTTAATGTAATATTGTGGTTAAAGAAATACAGATTAAGGTAATGTATTTATTCTTCGCGACTAAACCACCGAATTGTTCTTAATGAACTTCACCATTTAGTTATTAGACTTGGGACCTAGGTTACCTGGGATAATAATGGGAAAAAGAGAACAGCTAGATGCATAGTAGAAGATATATTGGCAGCTATTATTAGATCTGTCTCAAATTGTTTACATTTTTAAAAATACTTGATATGCCAGATTTGTTTGCAAGTGTTCGACCTTATATTTAAATTTGAATCTTATTATTAAAACGTTATAGTTCAAAACAATCTGCTACATATATTATTTATAACAGGTTATTAAATTTCTCTCATCGATTGTGAATATTTACTTTTAACGTAAAGTATTTAAAAAATGTTCGATTTTGTTACCCTTGATGATAACCAGAGTCTGATATAAAAAAGTAAGAAATTGAACCAACAACAAAATTGTTTGAAAACTTCAATGATAAATTACTCATATCCGCTTGCTCCCGTGTTGTGTATATTGTATGTTATGTACAATATAAATAACGTATCTTATACGAATTTAAAGAAAAAAAAATCTTTTCATAAAATAAGTAATTGTAGTTGTTAATTAAAGTTATTTACTTTCCAACTTGTTTTTCTCTAATTTCTTCTTCGACTACGCGCAGGTCATTCGTATTAAATCTGCGCCAACGCACGATTCCCAAGAATGCCAACAATGTTCAGTATTAATATAATCCTAATCTCAAAAACACCCACACCATTCACACGCTTCCGTAAGATCAAATTTAAATATGCCAAAGCATCAAATTGTTGGAATCAGCGTTGTTTAATATCGTACTTAAATAATTGATTACTGTTTGTCTATAGTTTGTACTTTTTCCTTATTTGGAACATACGGACAAATTTGAGAGTTATACGATACCTGGTGAATCACTTTTGAAAATGTTGTAATGGAGCAAACTCAGCTATTGTAATCAATTTGAACAAAAATAGATCGCCGTATTGAAATCAATACCAACAAAGTATAGTACAACATAGATGTAGCATCGGCAAAATTTCCAAAGCCGATCACATCCGAATCAAGTACGCTAACCCAAATTAACAATATTTACTTCTTATGTGAATATGATCTTTACGCAAACGTAATAACTTGTAATATCATATGACCTAATATATTCGTCGATTTAGTTGCACTTGCTTTCTCGGGTTAAACTGACGCGAGAATCCATAGCGAAGAACAGCGTCGAATGGCGCAAAAGGGAGCTATTTCTATTGGTTGTGTTAGTTTTATTGAATTTGCCGATTCTACATCTAAGTTGTGTCGTACTATACCTATCTATACTTCTAGTACGTTCATGCTGTGCTTAGTAAACGACTGGCCAAAGCCATTAACAGTTATATTGACATAAACACAGATGTTGTGAATTTACAAAATTAGCTTCACAATGAATTTCCTTCCCACCTACTAACTACTGAATTCATGAAAATTAATTTTGGTAACTTTATTGGTAAGGTAGAAAAACGCTTTAAAAATATAGAAGAAAACATTTAACTAACAGATTATATAGGTTTTATGTCCAATATTTTGTTTCAGTCACCAATAATAAAATCAGCAATGATGGAAATAACAGGTAAACTAATTAATGGAATCATAGATTTGTCCAAATTGATGGCGCACGGAGCAATGCACGAAGCTTGTCTCATTGAAGTAATAAAAACAATCGAAGATGAAGCCACAGATTTAATCAAAGATGTTAGAAAGTGTGCCTTTGAAAATAATACAGAATTTGAAAATTATATCTTACAAAAAAACGCCACCGTTCTTGATATTGGTAAGGCGAGTGAAAATGATGCATCGAATAAGACAAGTGTTAAGGAAATGCAAGCAGTTATCAAAGAAATGTTAAATGAAAACAGTACTAACAGTGTGGATGAGAGATTTAAGAAGAAGTTGTTTAATCTGCACAATGATTTGAACGCTGCAGACGCAAATGCAAATATTATTGATGTGGCAAACGATTTGAGAAATATTGAATAAAGTATTTAATTTTGGAGCTATTCGTTATTACTGCAAAATTAACACCAAAATAAGCGCTAGTTCAAAGGAGGAATTTTGTTTGTAAATAGGATCTTGAACGTGAATATTTAATGTAATAAAGCCACATACCAAAACGTTCAATTACAATTTAACTTAAGGTTTCATTAAGTTAATCTCTAAAAGAATAATCAGCTTTACCAAGCTTTCTTTATATTCTAAATTTGAATTACTAAGTAAAATTAAAAGTCGAAGTACGAGTTATTACACTAATAACGGTTGGGCAAAAGCTTGTACAATTGAGAAGATTTTTCGAAGATCATTTTTACGTTTATTTTTACGCCTAGGTTCTTCTGATTCTTTTTGCTCAATGAGTTATAAGTTATAAGTTACCAGCGTATATAGTATATTCTTCCGGCAAAACAGCAATGCTGTAGCAATGAACAAGATGTTGTTTTTCGATGAAGGTCTAATTAGTCGGTATAAAATTTTGAGGCACAAGGGACATAAAATCTTAGTTCCCAAGACTGGTGGCGCATTTGCGAGTAGTAAACAACACAATATCTCTTAGGTGTTGTGTTGTTCTACAAAACTACCAGTGAACAAAGATGTTAGAAAGTGTGCCTTTGAAAATAATACAGAATTTGAAAATTATATCTTACAAAAAAACGCCACCGTTCTTGATATTGGTAAGGCGAGTGAAAATGATGCATCGAATAAGACAAGTGTTAAGGAAATGCAAGCAGTTATCAAAGAAATGTTAAATGAAAACAGTACTAACAGTGTGGATGAGAGATTTAAGAAGAAGTTGTTTAATCTGCACAATGATTTGAACGCTGCAGACGCAAATGCAAATATTATTGATGTGGCAAACGATTTGAGAAATATTGAATAAAGTATTTAATTTTGGAGCTATTCCTTATTACTGTAAATTAACACCAAAATAAGCGCTAGTTCAAAGGAGGAATTTTGTTTGTAAATAGGATCTTGAACGTGAATATTTAATGTAATAAAGCCACATACCAAAACGTTCAATTACAATTTAACTTAAGGTTTCATTAAGTTAATCTCTAAAAGAATAATCAGCTTTACCAAGCTTTCTTTATATTCTAAATTTGAATTACTAAGTAAAATTAAAAGTCGAAGTACGAGTTATTACACTAATAACGGTTGGGCAAAAGCTTGTACAATTGAGAAGATTTTTCGAAGATCATTTTTACGTTTATTTTTACGCCTAGGTTCTTCTGATTCTTTTTGCTCAATGAGTTATAAGTTATAAGTTACCAGCGTATATAGTATATTCTTCCGGCAAAACAGCAATGCTGTAGCAATGAACAAGATGTTGTTTTTCGATGAAGGTCTAATTAGTCGGTATAAAATTTTGAGGCACAAGGGACATAAAATCTTAGTTCCCAAGACTGGTGGCGCATTTGCGAGTAGTAAACAACACAATATCTCTTAGGTGTTGTGTTGTTCTACAAAACTACCAGTGATGCATTAGCCGATCTGTTTATCTAATGAAATAAATATGTAATATAATAATATATGCGTTATATTAGTTTGCGCAATTAATATTCTGACCCGATCCATATTATCTTTATGTATAAATCAGTAAATATGTACATTATTATGCGTATTTATAATTTGAATACACCTGAACCTTTCAATTTATTTTGTTATTTAATTTCACCTTGCTTCCAAAGCTTCCAAAGCTTGCAGTCCAAACCTTCTATAAAACCAAGTGAGACGAAATTTTGTAGTCATTGAATTAGTGTCGATATTTCAGGGTATAATATTGACGTTCGCGCTAAATTGGTTCACCTAACGCCATCAAGAAATTAATAGTATCGGTTTATTTTCCTCTTAGTTTCTAATTGATTCTTTGATTCGAGTTATATTGTGCTATTAAATTTTTAGTTGAGATTTTAAGTATGAATCTGTTTTATTAGTCTGCGTTGCGGACGGTTATGTCAGAACGTCAAACCGGATTAATAGCATTGGAGTTAATTTTAGTTTTATTGAATTAACCTAATTTATACGTCTATGTATAAGCAATCTGTAACGGGGTCATCGGTGTATAAAATATTTGGAAAAATAATTTGCGTTACAAATTTTTATTAAGACGGCATTGCAAACGAATTTGGATATTGTCTGATTGAAAAAGCATTCAGAAAATGTTTTATTTTAATTCAACTTTAAACTTTGGGCAATTTTAGATGAAGCGGTAGATGAACTAATAATTTCTGCTATACGATTTCTATATATCCAAAAAAATTTTTTCTTGTGTTTCGAACAAGTTAACATATAAGCCAAATGTAATTTATCAAATAATTATATCAATTGACTCCTAAATCGCATCACAGTATTCACAAAAAGGGCATTTATTTATATTTGTATTAGTATTATTCGTGGTTGACTCCTGTAGAATTTTCAGAAGCGTCTGATTGATATTGACATTTGTAAGAACCAATAGTAACACAATGTAGGCTATGCTCTAAATTAACGCACAGCTAATCGAACGCGGCCAAAGCTGAAGCCAAAATCTAGTTTAATTCAGAAAGAGGTCAGCTTACGAAACGTCCGGCGTGTTTACGATAGAGGAGATAACGTCCAGTCTTGTTTACATTACACTTTCTGTTTGGTTAATCGTGTAAATTTTCCAAAGCAGCCGTTAATGGATGGCAGTCGGCTTATGATTTATTTCTTTCATTTTCCTTAAGTACGAACTGATGATTTAAAGTTTTAGTTTCGGTTACAAGTTTTCTTTGATAATTTTGCTATTCATGTGTTTTATGGTGTTACGTTGTCTCTATAAATTTGAAATTTGTAACGTTTCTGTGTCAACACGAGTGTTACAAAATTCTCTAATAACTTTCAGCTATGACAAAATGTGGTATAATTGTAATGAAATTTCTGAACACTTGAAAAATATTGTACATCGCAAAAACTTTATAAAAATGTTATTTCCTTCTTAGGCAATTCTATCATGACAGTTATTAAGATATTTTCATAATATCGTCAGTAATAGCTATCAGATTGTCAGTAAATTTAGCACTTTGTTGCAATTTATTTTCAAAAGATCGTAAGGAATAATTTTTTTTTTGGAACTTCAAATTAATCCCATTTTTTTACTTCCTCACATCCTTCGTATACTTTATTGTTACTTTCTTTATGTCTTCAAAGTAATTTAAAAAAACGACGATATTTGCCCAAATTTATGACACATCTTACGTTACCTAAACGGCCCTGTTCTTGGAAACCCAAAAACCCAAAAAGTTCTCGCTAATATGTACGCCTGTGAATGTCCATCGTCTTGGCGTACAGCCAAATGTCAGAGATGAATTATATAGGCTGCAAGACGTCAGGACATTCACCTTTGTTAGTTTTGTAATTTCGATCTGTCTGGGATGAAAAATTTGATGATCGTAGACTTGATGACAGCCCGCTGTCTCGTCAAACAAATTTAATGAAAGCCTGGTGCATTCATTAAATTTCCGTATTAGAAATTTTGTTAAGATTACACATGTATTAAAGATTTTAAATAATTTAATATTATATACATACACATATATAGTATATGTACCTATGTGTCCCGATTTCACACGGCAAAATTTGAATCATACAAGCTAATGTCGTACATTTTACGTGATTAGTGTTTCCCAATGAATGAATGAAATGAAACAAGATGTAGAGGCTAGTAAACGACCACACAGCATAAAAAAATCACGAAACTAGAAGCGTTGCAAGAAGATCCCTTTCTATAGCCCCGTGCTGCCCTGCAAGCTCTCCGTTATTAGTGCTCAAAATAATCGCCACAAATATCTAACGAAAAACATCCCTCTTCTAACGAGAACAAACATTTGATTTAGTAACAAGATAAGAACTATGTTGCCCCAGGGACACCTAACCTCTAAAACTGCCTTTGTTTGATTGGATATAATAATTTTCAGTTTGATTCTGATGGTAAAATTGTTCTTCCTTAAACATGTTAGTCATTTGAACAAAATACTTAGACTTTAGCATAAATATCGGCACAACTCTCTCGTTTATTTTATATAACCACAATAAGAAAACAACTAACATACGAGTACACGTCACATCCGGTCACCAGCGGATACGACTTCAGCAACAGGAAGCGGCTGTTATTATTCTTCGTGGCTTTCAGAAATGTTCTCAGCAAAGAGCTTTAGAGTCGCAACAAAATATGCAAGCTTGATATTACATTTAGCTAAAACATTCGCACGTAAATGCTAACGGATATTTATTAATTTAAGAATATATTTTAGTTCAACGTTAATTCGTCTCTTGTAAATTATGTTTCATTTGAAACACTTGTAATTAAATCCATTAAATCCAGAATGCTACAGCAATTTGTAAAATTAATTCGTATTAAAATGAAACGATACTCACGTTTACGTGTGTGTTTGTGTGTTGCGTTTGTGTATTTATTTGGTGAGTGTGTTTATGTGTGTTTGGGCTTGTACGTGAATGTGTGTAATTATTTATGTGTGTGTTAATTGAACTTTATTTTTCTTATATATATTTAAGGATAGTATGTGTTTCTTATATGTATTTAAGCAAGTGTAGTGTGCAAGTTCGTTTACTTAGGTATCAGTAATACTGTAATACTGAGCAAATCGTTGTGATTCGATTGAGGTGGAATAAACTAGTATATAAGAGATAACATCTTAGTATCCAAGTGTAGTAGCTCATTCGCGATCAACAAACATCACAATATAGAATAAACAGATAATATTTCTTTGTTTGTATGCAAAATTTCTGGAACTAACGATTTCATTGTAACAACGCGTTCTCTTATTTAGAGCTATATTATTCCCCCTGGAATAAAGCGTAAATTATATTTATATCATATCACTTTGTTTATTAATAATATAAGGTAAAAATGTACCATAAAATTAAAGACACGTTTGAGAGATGCTGAATTCCTCACAATCTTCTTCCATTGGATTTCGTCCGATGCTGATAGATTATTATTAATTAAACACAGGTACTTGATAATTTACGACTTGGAAAAATCTTTGGTGTTATATGACGTGCATTATTTAATGCAGGAATTAACTATATGATCTAAAGCAGTGGTTCCCGAACTTATTTTTCTCGTAGACCACTTTCAAAATTTTATTGGTTTCGGTGGACCCCCTGTTACACCTACATTTCTACCACATTCTTAAAGTCGCTGAAAAATTGTGTCGATTTTGAGTTCTGTCCATATATTCCGATAGGTAAAATAAAAACGAAAAAAAGTACATTTTCTAACACATTACTTATTAGAAGAATAGAATTACAAGAAAAAATTAATAAGGTATAAATAATTATGCTTACAATTTACCTGGACAACTTTGCGAATCACTGCTCTAAAGGATTGATGTCTCAAGAAAACACAACCTTATATTTTGTTGAAATCACATTAAAATACATATAATTAAATAAGAAGCATCAATCATTTCAAACAGGTAAACTAGGAGTAAAATCGTTACAATTTTCCTTGTATTTTAAACCTATTTATGAAATAATCTAAAGATTTTGCGCAGCGATATTGTATTATAAGGTAAACATATACAAATATTTTATTGGTTCACCGAATAATACTTGGAAGACGGAAACGCCGGATGCCAACGGTTTTATTTCCATTGTTCAACGATGCACGTCACGAGTATTTAAACGTGACGCATTGTGAGAAAATTTTTTAAATACTAAAGTTTCAAGAGACTCCAAAACTACTTCTGTTTTAATTATCAAGTGTACCAAATATCACATTTGTAATTTGATAAATGTTCATTTAAATATATTAAGAAATGTTGAACTAGTTAAATGGGTATATACAAGTAATGGAAAAAATAATTTATTTTAAATTGAATAATTACCATCGTCAAACGACGAGTAAAGACATAATATGGCATAGATAATAATTAAATTTTAATTTAAAATAAGGATAACAATGAGCTACGGAGTAGAAAAATTAAAAAGAAAATAATACTCTCTAAATATAAATGAGATATGGACCTTATCTCTTATTTTGAGCGTGCCATGAGCGGAGTTTCATCCGACATATAGTTTCTCCTCGATCGTTTTTCTTATTCCTTTTTTTCCTCGAATTATAAATGCAAATGAAATAAACTGTGCCTGCAAAACAAGTAAGAGTACTTTACTTTCTTGCTTAATCCAGTAGTTGCGTTACATTGTACTGTTAAAATGTAAAGTCATTCTTTACAGCCTTTGTATCCATGATATTGTAAAAGTACGCGTAAACACAAACAAATTTAATTTAATGATTAATTTATGAAACCATCAAAATTTAAAATTCGACGCGCAAATTCAATGTGAATTAACCATTTCGTAACGTGATTCTAGCTTCAACACCATTCCCTAATATTATCATAATATGATCTGACCGTTTGTTTGATAAGTAGTATTTTCGCTTCATTACTCACGCGCGGTTTAAGTGGCTCCCAGTATCGGTAAACGATTCGTAAACTCCACGTCATCGAGGGCCTTGGCATCGATATTACTAATCAAATAATATACAGTTTCTATGCTCTTTTGCAATATGAAAATACGTTCGAAATTATTTGCCTGTAATCCTAAATAGATCTCCAATAATCATTTGTAAAACGAAAGACAAAAACAATGATTGTCTTCAACTTTCCTTCACTTTGTTCTATTTCTTTTTCTTCTTTGCTATCGCGATACTCTTTTCTTTTTGTTATATCGGTTGCCATGACGACGATTTTGGGTAAAATCATTAGTTGACTGTTTCAATTCCAAGGCTTGGCTTGGCTTGGCTTGGCTTGGCATATCGTTACATTTGTTATTGTATTCTATTGTACGGTGTGATGACGATTCACAAAGTTTCGAATGGATTTTTTATAGTGTCAGATTTATATTTATCCGTACTGTGCAGTATTCTATAGCGTATTCTATAAAAACAACCTCGTAGCTCGAATGCGATCTTGAAATGTCAGCATTTCGAGACAGACTATAACAATTATGATATTTAAGGTGCACGCATCAAAATAACCCCACGTGCTGCAAATTTTCAACATTTCAACGAAGGAAATATGAATTGATTTCAAACAGAACAACTTTGTTGCTCAAACGAGTTATTCACGAATAAATCCTACAAGTCATGTACAGATATGGTTTTCATCAGCGAATAAAGAAAAAGTGATTTATATCTTTAGTATGAGAAAAAATGTGAAAGTGTATTCAATTAAACACTTAAAGATCGTCTATTAACAAAGCACCTTAGTAGGCAAAGTATGTCGTGCACCAGCCTTATAGAGATACAAAAGCTCTTACTAAAAATAAGCTTTTAAATCTAAATTTAGTTTTATTTATACTAATAAGTCATTGTCTTATTTGAGCGGCAGTTTATATATAGTTTTCAAGTTATATGGTTTATAAGTACCTGAAATAAAATCCCTTCTTAGAAGTAAGATAAGTTATTTATCAGCTTACCTCCATCAGTGAAGAATGCTGAATGCCGGTTTGGACTTGACGGTACTGAAGCAGAAGCGGAAGTGAGGAAGGCTCGCTTGACTCTGGACCATTTGGAGTCTCGTGGAGGTCGATGCTGCGGCGGCCTGGCTCCAAGCTCCAGGGAACGCTGCTTGCGGAGTACAGGATGGGAGCCCTCAGATTCTAAGAGAAAATATTTAGTTATAGTGACAAATTTTATAATTGCAAAGAATGATTTAGATCGGACGACAGCAAACGCACGAGAAAGGAGGTAGTCCGATATGGTTACTTCTAACATTATTAACATCTACCCGCGAAATTCAGTCTCGTGAACAAGTAATTCGTAGATAATGTCGAAATATCGAGCTCCACCGAATAAAAATAAAAAACTTTGTAATAAAAATCTATATATATATGATTACAAAAGTACTTTTCTTTCGGAAATAAAAATCAGCTTACCTCAATAAGGCACACTTTTGCAGAATAAATTATTCGAGTCTGGTCTGATCTGGATTCGTTATAATTTTAATGAAATTAATGTATAATCAAATAAAATAACAATTATCGTACCTAGTTCTTCAGAAGATGGTATCGTTAATGTAAGAGCTGGTGGAGCGTCACTATCACCACCATCACTTAATGACCGTCTCCTTGACGGTACCACATCCGGGGATCCCTTCGGTACTCTGGTTTTCTTCTTGACTGACTCACGATGAGTTTGGATAATGTCACGCATTTTAACCCAGGGACTTTTGTGCAGTTTGTTGGGTGATGGCGAAGTGGAACTATCGTCCTGGGTAGATGGAGAAATTGTGATGTTAGTAAAAAATAAATATAGAATCTAGTAAGAATTTTCGCAAAAAGTCTTTAAAGGTATTCTAGTGACATCTGTGGTGGTATGCACGAAAAATAATTAAGAATATTATCTTTTAAATCAACTTATATTATTTAAAAGACGCAATGTATCCGAAAACATTTTTATAATTTAAAAATTTGGGAGACATTTACTTTTTATCAGGAAACACATTTCTTGTGACATCGATGTAGGTATATTCTTTTTTTAATGATAATTGAAAGGGCAAATGGGTCACCCATAAAGAAGTCATCACCGCGCATCATAGGCACTTCCGTTGTAAGAAATATTAAGATGTTATGTCACTTCTGCTTGTTTCACACACTGGCTCACTCAAACAGAAACACAACAATAGTAAGTATTGTTGTTTGGCGCTAAATTGTTTGAAGTGTGGGTGGAACCTGCCCAAGCGGGATTGCTCAGAGCCATATAAGAATTCAGTAAGGACTTTTCGCATCTCATTCGTGAAATGTTTAAGACAGAATTGTGGTAATCTATTTGAATAGGTACGTCCTTTTTTATGTTACAAATATGACAATCAATACCATACCATATGTCACTTTGGCGAAATTTCACAATCTGATTCAGCGGTGACTTGGCGTTTGTTTTATAGAATAGTCTTGTTAATCTTTTGGGGCACAAGGATTTTGATTCGTTTATAATATAATGTACTTAACTAATATAATTAAACTAAAAATCATTTCACCTGAATTGGTGCTTGTAAAAAGCTGTTGTCATGGTCTTCACTGCGGATACAACTTCTGCGACGCATGTCTGAAACTAAATTATAATATTAAAGCAAAACTTTTTAAAATTATTATTTTTGTTCAATTGTTTACAATGAAAGTAAATGATACCTATACTGTATTGAAAAGGATAATATGGATGACTAGTTTTTGGATTCGGTTGCAAATTAGAGGTCGTAGATTTTACGTATAAAAACCCTATAAGAGTCCTTGGCGTTCTAGCTTGCTACACGTCGAATTTTATCAAATTCGGTACAGTATTTGGGGCATGAAAACATTACTGTTACTTTACAGGCACAATCATATATTAACTTATATATTTACTGGCTAGTTTCTTGTTGGACACACTCACACATGTATACGTAATTCTGTATGGCATCAACTGTGGAGTCAGAGCCGTCTATTTAGTATAATTTTAAATGACTGATAACATACAACGCAGAGCTGAATGATGATCTTACTGGATTAAATTTTTCACATGAATTCCTTATGGTTGTTTCATAAGCGTGCACTGATAGACTTTTCCTTTAAGCTAGTTAAATATGGGTTGAACGTTGTGTATGGAAATTCTTTATTTCCGATGTGAGATCAATAGAATTATGTAATTATGTTCTTTTTTGAGCTTCATGTTTGCTTAATACCAAATTTCATGAAATTCGGATCATCTGTTTTGTCGTGAAAAAGGGCCAGACAGACAGTCAGAGTTACTTTCACATTTATAATATTATAATATAGAATTCTGTTTATTAAAATATGTTGCAAAAACATTGCTGTGTTTTTCAATAGAATCCGATAGGTCCGATAGGACTATAGCATTCGTCGTGTATATTCTCTTAACTTTTTAATGAAAATCTTTGGATATTCCAACAAACCGAATTGTGTTTATAGTTAGAATACAGTCTCATATATTTATTATTATTGCAATAAGAGTAACAATAGTTAAAAGTGTAAATTGACAGTGGGTGAACCTTGCAGATACATATAATCATAATAATGTAATACACTAAGACATCTGATAATACATAAAACAAAAGGAACCTGTGTATTTAGATGCAATGCACGAACATTAAACTGAAGCTTGAATTATAAAAATAGTGTTGGTATTCAATAATTTGGTATCAAGATGAATAAAAGTGCATATTCAATACGCAATAGCGGCATTCTATCATGCGCGCACGCATAAACATTCTTGTTACGAAAATAGATTACTATTCTCATATTACTCAGATCTATCTTTATATATACGATCTATCTTTTGTACGAAAGTTATGAGTGTGTTTAAAAAGAACTTTATTTACATATTGATCGTAAATTTATATTTTCGTTTGCTATTTTTATAATACACAATTATAAATTTGTTTTTATTTTAAAACAGTCTAGTTAATCAAACATTTAATTCGACTATTTTGTAAACTACATACCTATTATAAATAAAAATGTGGCCCAGTGGTAAAAAGACTTAAATTAAGTCATAACCGAATATTTCGGGTTATATTTGGCTGAACAGAACAGAACTGAGTTTTTAAGTGCTTAATAAGAAGACAATGACGCTGTACCATTTAACTATACCTAACATAGCCAATGCATCACCAACTAAGATGTTATGCCCCCCTGCCTGTAGTTACACTGGCAATCATGAGTGCGTTCCTATGTTTATTACATTAAATTATATTTTCATTAAAATTACATTCAACCATTCATTTATTTAAATAAGGAAAATTAACTTAATATGGAGTATTATAGGTGTTTTTCACATGAGAAGAGCTGAGATGGCTCAGTGGTTAGAACGCGTGCATCTTAACCGATGATTGCGGGTTCAAACCCAGGCAAGCCCCACTATATATATGTGCCTTATTTGTGTTTATAATTCATCTCGTGCTCAGCGGTGAAGGAAAACATCGTGAGGAAACCTGCATGTGACAAATTTCATCAAAATTCTGCCACATGTGCATTCCACCAACATGCATTGGAACAGCGTGTTGGAATATGTTCCAAACCCTCTCCTTAATGGAAGAGGAGGGCTTATCTCAGCAGTGGGAAATTTACAGGCTGTTACTTTACTTTTTACATTAAAGTTGTGCTAAAATAAATTTGGAACCTGTATCTATTCTCAATTCCTCGCACGAAGAATTCGGTGTAAGTGATATAGCGCTTCCTGGAGTCAAGCTGGCTGAATCCCTTGGTTCAGGATTTGGAAGGGATCCTGGACTAGAACCGGCTAGGGCCACCGCTCCAACCATAGCCCCTGCTGCAACTGCTGCCGCTCCCCCAATTGTAGCTGGTGGCCATTGGGCTTTCTCCCACCTGTAAGAAATCATATTTTAGATACTGTTTACGGAATAGCGTCATGAGATGCTTTTTTCAAGTCAAAATCCAGTTCTATAGTGTAGTTGAAATATACTGCTCAACAGTAATATAAAGTATGACTGTGTTTCAGGGTAAGTGAGCCTTTAACAGTGTGCGATTGTAGAAACAAGCACGCTCATGTCTTAACATAACGTACCACGTATATCTCGTGCTATTTATAATTTATGTATTGTAAGGTTGTAATTCCTGAACTCAAAGCGTTATTGTGACACCAAAAATGTATCATCAGCTTCGCGAATAAATAAATTTACCCAGAAATGCGACGTTTACAAGTCTCTTTATTTGTTTGTCACAACACAAAATATTTAAAGTATTAATATACAGCTGAGCTGAGATGGCCCAGTGGTTAGAACGCGTGCATCTTAACCGATGATTGCGGGTTCAAACCCAGGCAAGCACCACTATATATATGTGCTTAATTTGTATTTATAATTCATCTCGTGCTCGGCGGTGAAGGAAAACATCGTGAGGAAACCTGCATGTGTCTAATTTCATCGAAATTCTGCCACATGTGCATTCTACCAACCCGCATTGGAACAGCGTGGTGGAATAAGTTCTAAACCCTCTCCTTAACGGAAGAGGAGGCCTTATCTCAGCAGTGGGAAATTTACAGGCTGTTACTTTACTCTACTTTACTAATATACAGCTTATTCCTCATTTTAGAAATTCGTTGGTTACTTGATTTAAATGAAAAGTAATGGAAAGTATTAGGACTAACCAAGTAATGCTAATTTGCTTACAATTTGCGATAAAATGTGACTGCAAAATTTTTGTTCCATATTTACGTTTAACTTATAATGATTTTAGTTATTTCTTTATAATACATCTATCATTTTAATAATGTAGTAATAATCCATAATCTACAATCCGTAAAGGAACAAAGGGTTTTGGTGAAACTGATCTTCTAATGTATTTGAAACAGATGCAGAGATATATTTATTTTCTTCAAATCTATCCGTTCGGTATAACTCCTAAAATTATTTAAAATAAATTAAGTTTTAAATTATTGATCACTACAAAGTGGTCAGAGCTGAGGTGGTCCAGAGGTTAGAACGCGTGCATTTTAACCGATGGTTGCGGGTTCAAACCCAGACAAGCACCACTATTTATATGTGCTTAATTTGTGTTTATAATTCATCACGTGCTCGGCGGTGAAGGAAAACATCGTGAGGAAACCTCCATGTGTCTAATTTCATCGAAATTCTGTCACATGTGCATTCCACCAACCCGCATTGGAACAGCGTGGTGGATTATGTTCCAAACTCTCTCCTTAATGGAAGAGGAGGCCTTATCCCAACAGTGGGAAATTTACAGGCTGTCACTTTACTTTACTTTTTACTTTGCAAAGTGGTCATATCTCAAGAAGACCCTTCAATAAAATTAAATAATTACCACTAAAAACTCTCATTAAAAGTATAACAACTCGCTTTGTTGTCTCTACTGGTGACATGAGAGCTAATTCATATTTTTCCCAGGCGTCAGAATTCTTGAATCCATTTCACGCGATCATGATTTCTACAGAAATCATTGTTTTGTTTATATTTTTTTTGTTATATTGTTTTATATTGTTCTTCTTATTATCATTAATGCTAAATCCCTAAATAATTAATTTAAACGTCGTTTATACTTTAATTCAAGAAAGGGTTTAGTTTAGTTTTAAACGCCAATTATTATTATTTTTTGACATAGAATTTCTTGGTAGAGTAGAGGTAGAGCTTTGCGCAAGCCCGCCTGGGTAGGTTAAATCCGCTCATCAGATATTCTACCGCTAAACAACAGTACGCAGTATTGTTGTGTTCCGGTTTGAAGGGTGAGTGAGCCGGTGTAACGACAGGCACAAGGTACGCAATAGCATCTTAGTTCCCTAGGTTGGTGGCACATTGACGATGTAAGGAACAGTTAATATTTCTTAAAGCGTCATTGTCTATGGGGGATGTTGACCACTTACCATCAGGTGGCCCATATGTTCGTCCGCCAACCTATTCCATAAAAAGACAGTGATTGTGCCATCTAATAGTAATCACCATAGCACATATACATATACACCTAACAGTTATCTTCTACCCGTGAGGCATGTGATCTATATGATATTATGTGATGATATTGTATGTGATGATTGTGTCTGAAGATTTTGAACTTATTCCACCAAGATGCTCTGAGTTGCTGGATATTTTATTTATTTATTTAATTTAAAATACTTTATTTATCAACACTTTACACGACAGTTAATGGGTAATAAAGAAACAAAAAAAAAACAACAACATAAGGCGGTCTTATCGCTTATAGCGATCTCTTACAGACAATCTATGGTGATAGGAGCTTAAGACGAGAACAGGTAAGTGCAGACAGAAAGAGGATATATAACTATAATTTAAGTATACTAATATTACAGTATAATAATAAACTACACACAACTACATCCAAATAATACATATATAAGTGCCAGAATTTTTTTGAAATAAAACGCATGCAAGTTTCCTCGCGATGTTTTCCTTCATCGCACGAGATTAATTATAAACACAAATAAAGCACATAAATACTCAGGGGTATTTGCCTGGGTTTGAACGTGAACCCACAACATCTTTTAAGATGAACGTTTTAATCCCTAGAACATCTTGGTTTTAGGCTAGTTGTTTGTTTTTTACGGGTCAATTTGCATATCACCTAACATGCAAATGTTTCCAAGAGTTATCTCTCTTCATCTTGGAACTTATTATTATAATATAGTCTTGTAATTATAGTAGTAATTAAAATGCTTAACAAATATTTTGCTTATTGAACATGATCTGGTAACTTTATATATAATTTACCAGATCATGTTCAATTTTTTTTTCAATTTATATATAATTTAGTCTTGCACAATGAATGTGCTATCAAGAGCCTACTTTAATGAAGTATGCATCATTTTTTTTTATCCTGCCACGCTGGTCTTTTTGTCCAGCCAGTGCTAGTAGATTTGAATTACAATCTATACATATATATCTGTATAAATATGATATATTTATAATACCAGTAAGTAAAGTAACTTTGTCTGTTTGCTACAATTCCAAACCACTGAAGTTTGTACGAAGCAAGCTTGAACAAGATGCAATATTGTAGAAGATGCTGCAAGATAAGGACATGGCTACTTTTTATACCTAATACCTACGCGTTACCGCCCCCTAGCCGCCCCTAGTTGGCCCGCCCTATTCGTGGCCGAAGCTGCAGGTAAAAACTAGTTTATTATAAATCTATGTAGCACGATTATATTTTCTTAACTATATATAACAGAGTAAATATTTTCCATAAATAAATTAATTAATAAAATAGTCCTAATAATTTATGGAAATATAAACACCTATTATGTTTTATTTAACGGAAAAACCTTCGCTGCACATTGTTAAATAATATTAACGAAAATGATTTTCAAATTTTTTTCTTATCAACAACCCTTTCGATTGACACCTAACAGTGAATACTGTTAGGTGTCAACCGAGAAAGGCTTTCCCTTTTTCCTGTACTGAAATTTTCTATTTATTTTCACCTTTTATAAGCCATTACATAGTCACACGACAATATTAAGGAATGTTACTGAATAACTATATTCCAATGAAGTTATAATAAATATCTTATATGGTAATACCGTCAGGAGATTTTTGTCGTCGTGATTATGGGACAATAGATGCACATAGAAAATCGGTTATGATCTCATTTTGAAGAGATCCAGTCGTAGTGCAGAAAATTAAAGAGGATTCTTGATTGCTATTTACTAAATTGTTAAAATTTAATACATTATTAATTTTAGAGAGCGGAAAGAAATGACATTCAAATGAGGTTTCATGAAATGAAAACAAAACCTGTTATGGGTTCAGGAATTTTTGATAAATCTATTGAATTAAAATGTTTAATAATTTGATTTTAAATAGAATCACCCTTAACCTAAACCAATAGATCATAGATATACTCCTGAAAATTGTAGGACAGTTTAAAATATATCTAAATTTATTCAGTAATAAGTACATACATTAACAAAATCGTATCCACGAAACCTCTGCCCAAAATTACCTATATCATTCTTTCTTCATTTAAAACCAATGATTCTGATAGTCTTTTTAGTATAGTTTATAAAAAATTAGTTAAAGATGAATTGTTTTTTTTAGTAAGTCAATGCCAGTCATTCTTACAGGACTATGTTTTTGTAAGATATTATAAATGTAACCATGAACACTATATCGTAATGGATATATTATACATATGTACATATATATTTTCCGTTTGTAATGATAATATGATATTCAATACATTATTAGTTTGAAATAAAGTTTATTTCATAAAGTTATTCGAACTGAAGCTAGCCTTTTTTCATTGTAGTATTACTAAGATAAACTTTGTGGTAACTAATATTTGTTTTGTTAAAATTAATGTTTCGTAAGCCTAACCTGAAAGCTGCTTTCACCCTTGTCCAATTAGAAACCTTAGACTTATCGACTTCTTTCGAGAAAATACCATCAGACCTCCTTCTGAGAGGAGTTCCCGGAGATACATCACTTTCATCCCCGCCAGCTGACCTCGATCTTTGTTTCCTCAGCAATGATCCTCCAAATCTAGAATGTCCTTTCCACCTCGATCCAGTTCTCTTCATGCTTCGACCGCCGGCCATCATTGCGTCGAAGATTACCTGGCCGTACTCGCATTCCAACTCAACGTCTAACGCCTCGTTTATAAGTTCCATTTCTTTTGTTTCATCTTTTAATCTTTCATTCTCTTGGTCTATCTTTTTATGGGCGTTATGTAATCGTTTCAAGTGATTGACATCTCGAAGTCTTCTTAAAAGTCGCGAGTTGTGCTCTTTGAGTGTAGCAAATTGATCAAGCAGTTCGAGTAATTTGTCGAGCTGGTCCAAGGCCTCCAATGTATCTTTGGTATGCGACGCCAATTCTTTACCTCGTTTTGAAAGTGGATCATCCCGGTCTTTTAACCTTTGAAGCATATTATCGCACAAGGCTTCAGGATCCGTCGTATCTCCATCTTGCAGAGTCCATGTTTCTTCTGGTGTGGGTCCTGCGGTGCACGGAGAAGAACCCTCAGCATCTGAAGGTGTCTGCGCCGCATGGACTGATAATGTAGCGGGGGGCTCCCCTCTTCGTCTTTTATGTAGGGAAGTACCACTGGGTGGAAGTTCTGAGAAATCTTTTGTATCCTTCCGACTTGTTTTGGTCGCTCTGTCATCTTCTGTTTGACTGGTATCAACGACGTCGCTACTTTCTTTCGCTGACGCCATCGTAAAAATTGCGGATGTCGGTTCGTGTCTATTTTTAAATGAAAATAAACGCACGTGTATCACATGTATCTGAGATGGAAGGGCTTCTAGAGGAATGCATCTTTTGTTTGTTTTGTGGACACAAAAACGTATTTACTACTATTGCTTTAAGTTTCTTTTTTGCGTGAATGTTTTATTTATTTGGCGTATGGTTAATTGAAAATTTGCACAACATTCACTTGATATCGCTAGACACTAATTTACGACTAGGCACGTTCACACAACGCGATTACACAAATAACTAAGAAACATAGCTGTAAAACTATCTATAACACATACTCATCACTACTATTTGACTAATTCTGAATAAGATGTTAATGTATATATCATGAATTGTTTAACTGGTCACTGGTTATTGTTGTTTGAATATATGCCGGTTGTGTCATCCGCCCAAGTGTGCGTACGCATCTCGGAAGGCGGGCGGGCGCGAACTGGCGCGGAAGCTCACGAATGTTTCCGAGGGCGTATTTTTAACTCACAACTTTCGTTACTCCATGCCAAGGAATATAAACCCTTATTTACATGAGCAAAGGATTTCATTGGTTCAAATGGTTTCGTATTATTAATACCTACTTTCTTAATGCTTGGGACCGAGATCCCATTAACCTATATTTTAATGGAAATAAATGAACGTTTTATGTTACCACCCTGTACGTGGTTAAAACGTCATTTTTTTTCGGGAAACTTTTTGAAAGGTTTAATTGCATCTGACTTTTACTTTAATGGTTGTTTATTTCTGATAAACGAATTTATGTTGTATTTATTAAAAATTAAAAACTAAATATTCTTTATTCAATTCGACACACAAAAACAAAGTCCGAAAAGATCCGTGTTTTTGACATTATATAATTGTAAATCGACTTTTAAGTAGTCTAATTTTTTATTTCAATTTACTTAGGAGGACTCTAAAGAATATATTGAATACGCAATTATTTTATAACTATTTAGTGCATATTTGTCTGTTTTAAAATAGTGTTTTGTTTGAAGTCGGTTTTTCTTTATGTTTTTAACAAAATATTTATAATTACAGAGTATGACAGTAAACTGAGATTTTTTTCTTAAAAATCAAAAAGACTTTATGTACCTAATTTGTAAGAGATTTGGAAGCATGTTCGGACTGGTGTAGCTTATTTTTTTAATACACAAAACACTAAACTAAAATTGATTTATAAAAAAGTATTTATTGTATTCGTACTAGAAACTTTTGAATTATTTAATTTTTTTACTCTAATAACTGGCCACAATGAAAATCTGCGACGAAAAAAAAGTAATGTAAAAATTAAAAGAACATTACATCACTTCAAAACGTGAAACAAAGAAATTTTTATTATGTCAAGTATTTGGTTGTGATTTTGTATTTTTTATTTTCAAAATTTATAGAAATATAACAATGTACTGGCGTCCTAATAACAAAAATTGGTAAGTTTTTACTAGAATTTACTAATTATATAGCATGTTTTATTATATTTTAACCGATGCGCTTTGTATAACTAATTTCATATATTATGTATATTTTGAGAATATATTGGCACGACTAAGTTCTATACCTTGGCTTCTCTAGACATAGGAAGCCTATGGATGCTTTTTTAAGATGCGCATTGGACATACTGAGTTTAATCTTTGATGTTAGTGTTAGTAGTTATTAATTAAAATACAACAAGATTCTGTTATTCCTAAATTGTGCTAGCCCAGGCATGTACCGTCACGCCCTATATATTATATATTATTTACATAAGAAACCCGTCTTTTGTCTTCATTGCTGCATCCGAATTTCGAAACCATTTCACGTTCAGTACCATAAAAAAGTACACATCGAAATGAACCGGGGGTAATTTCTGACAAAACTGAAAGGCCGAATTCATCTGCGCCGAAGGAAACCTTCAATTGTGTGAACATAGTAGAAACTGATTTTTTTTATATTATCGTGTGGCGTCTTGTAATTTACCAGTCACTCTTTGAGTATGAACATATATACGAACATATATATCCTGTAGAGAGAACAATGGAAGGATTTCAATAAAAATAAAACAATTTTAAGGGTAGAAATTAAGGATAACTTTACAAAGTCGAGATGGCCCAGTGGTTCGAACGCGTGCATCTTAACCGATGATTGCGGGTTCAAACCCAGGCAGGCATTTATCTTTATAATTCATCTCGTGCTCAGCGGTGAAGGAAAACATCGTGAGGAAACCTGCATGTGACAAATTTCATAGAAATTCTGCCACATGTGTATTCCACCAACCCGCATTGGAACAGCGTGGTGGAATATGTTCCAAGCCTTCTCCTCAAAACAGAGAGGAGGCCTTTAGCCCAGCTGTGAATTTACAGGCTGTTGTTGCTGTAGTTTGTTGTTGTTACGAATAATTCATTGATGTCTATTTTAAGTCACCTAGTGTCTCGTATGCTTTTAATGAATCTTCTTTTAAAACTTTTTGAATGTAACTCGTGTAAGGTAATGGTGAATGGCTGCAGCGGCATGGAGTCAGAGGAAAATAAGAAGAAATTGAACGATGACCTGGTGGTGTTCATGCGCAAACGCAGCGAAACCGACGCACCGCAATACACCGCCAGGCTCAAAACTTATGTTGACTTTAAACAGAAGTAATTATCTGATATTTGTTAATTTAGACTGATTAAGTTTGCTATTCATTTTATGCTACAAATGTGAATGTTAGTTTGTTTGTTACGCTTTCATTTTATATATTTTATAAATCCAAACTCAGATAGATTAGATATTAATACATTTATTTAACATAATTGGTTCAATCGGCATAATTCCAAATTGTACAATCAATCACCCTTAAATTTCATGATATCCCCGTTAAAAAAACCCCGGATTCTGACCACCGAGAGCTCTCTTCTGTTTTTATTTTTTTTATTTTTCCTGTCACGTCGCAATCTGTCCAGTCATCCAATTGGTCAGCCGATCCAAGTCTGCTTTCTTAACCAGCCAGCCACGACGCAACAGTGTTACCATCTCTAAATCAGAATAATATAATTAAAATCATCACATATACTTAACCGATTATCATCAAAATTTGTATACATGTTGTAAGATATACAGGACATTTCAAAGGATGTCTAACACAATCATCCGCCCAGTGGCGGATTTATAAATGTGCCGCTAGTAGCCTATTCAATTTTAGTGGCCCCTACTTTTTTGCAACATTTATGATTTTTGTTCTATCGTCCTCATTACACCGGTTTTTTCCGTTGTTAGTATGATTATAAACTAGATGATATTTCTTTCAGTTAGGTGTACCTCCTAGATTATTTTTCCAACCCGCTATGTAGTGACGAGTATACGGTTTACGGACGTAATGTGTATACATATATTTTTTTTTTTTTATTTCTGTAAGATAGTAACAAAATTTTCGCTAAATTTGCCGCCCCTCTAAATCTTCAGCCCTAGGCGCCAGCCTACTTAGCCTTGATTGATAAATCCGCACCGCCTCCGCAACTTCAACGCGGTTGCGGACTTTCCTTTACCAATATATTATTTTGAATGTTTTTTTTATGAGTTTGTTGAAAATAATTTCTTGTTGTAAATTCGTTGAGTTAAATAGACATGTTCTTATACTTGAAAATTGAAATGCAATACGAGTTAACGTGACATTGCTTCTGATAAATTGTAGGCGTCGAAGAGCCGCAGCCGCGCGTCGTCACACTGAGTACAGAAACAATCAGGACGGGTCTGCATCGAAAAAGAAGAATACTGCAGAGATCAATGAGAAGTCTGTGGATAGCGCGTAAGACTTCCGAAATTATGTACCTTATTAACTCGAAATCTAGACACACGGTAGCGTACCAGCCAAGTTCAAGTAACAGAACATCGTGTGTAATATTACACGAACCATTTAGAGGTGCTTTTGACCCCATCCCTCATTTATTTTATTCATATTGACTCTTAAAAGTATTTAATAAAATTAAACTTTTCCAAAAGGTAATATAAATTTGATATCCTGTATTTATTTCTTTTGATTTTAATAATAATCAGTACATACAGTGTTATTGTATTTGTAGTTATACTAACTACAAGAGGCTAAAATATCACATAAAAAATTAACATAGAATTGACGCGATATCATTAGTCAATGGTTTTGCGAACGAATGGTATTTAAAAGTCGACAAACTTTTGGAAGTAAAATGAAAGTGAATTAAAGTAGATTAGTTGAATATTGTTTTATTATTAATAAAGATAAATTAGTCAAGAACTATTACATATTATATAACAGAGCTGAGTTGTTAGCAAATAGCTTGGCATACGTAAATATAAGGTTTGACTACCTTTGTTCCTTCTCCGCTTGGACAAGACATTCTATAAAAATCTAAGGAACCATTCGTAAAATTGCACATGAATGCTTACATACCCAAGTATTTTAAATTAGTGCAATATTGTTGTGACATTTTTAAACATTTATTTGCAGGCAACCTCCAGCTGCTGATGTTAATAAGAGGTATCGTAATAAATATATTAATGTTTTTATTTTTTTAGTAAATTTAAATGTTTTAATTTGAAATCTGTCATATTGTGTTCTTATTGTAATGTGTCGTTGTAAGGCGTAATGGCGAGAAATATAATCATAAGCCGCATTCGCTCACTCGGTCGCACTCTGCCGAGCCTGTAGACGCGTGCTGTAGGCGTCGGCGGCGAGCTTGTCGGAGACGAAGGCGATCCTGTCGTGTGAGTTTCTAAGGCTTTATTTAGTAATGTTCGCATAAGTTGCCCTAATCCTACTATTATTTATTTTTCTTAAACGGTAATTAGAAATAAACCGAGATGGCCGAATAGTTAGAGCACGTGCATCTTAACCGATGATTGCGGGTTCAGACCCAGACAAGCACCAATGAATATTCATGTGCTTTATTTGTGTTTTTAATTCATATCGTGTTCGGTGGTGAAGGAAAACAGCGTGGGGAAATATGCGTGTGTCTAATTTCATAGAAATTCAGCCATATGTGTATTCCACCAACCCGCTTTGGAACAGCGTGTTGGTAAATGTTCCAAACCTTCTCCTCAAAGGGAGAGGAGACCTTAGCCCAACAGCGGGAAATGTACAGGCTGTTGTTGTTGTTAAATAAAAATGCTAAAATTTCCTACTATTCTCCCTCGTATGAACTAATTTTAAATAGAATAGTTATGATTATTTTATAAAAACATTTTTAAATATAAACTTATCCGTTTGGAATGTAGTATATTGACAAGAACCCGCAAAATGTCAATAGGCTTAGTTATAGTACGACACAACTTCGATGTAGCATCGGCAAAATTGGTAAAACCGATCACATCCGAATCAAGTACGCTATCCCAAATTTACTTATGTGAATATGATCTTACACAAACGTAATAACTTATAATATCATATGACCTAATATATTCGTCAATTGGCACGATTAATGTGCACTTGCTTTCTCGGGTTGAACTGACACGAGAATTTATTGCGACGAATAGCGTCGAATGGCGCGATAGGGAGCTATTTCTATTGGTTATGTAAATCGGCTAATAAATATGTTCCGAACCTTCTCAAAAGGGAGAGGATGCCTTAGCCCAGCAATAGGAAAATTTACACAGTGAGAAAATTTACAGGCTGTATTGTGTAAATCGGCAGTAATCGGTTTTATTGAATTTGCCGATGTCGATGCTGCATCTAAGTTGTGTCATACTATTCATGTACCATTGAAAAATTGTAACACATCAACAGCGTCGTAGCCGTCGTCGCCGTAGACGCAGCTGTGGTCGCCGACGCCGCCGCAGTTGTAGTCGCCGCCGACGGCGCCGCAGCTGCCGCCGCCGCAGACGTCGGCGTCGTCGCTGTCGCAGATAATCAGGCTCGATGGAATTGTATAAATTTACGAAAATTTTTAATGAAACATTTAGTATACATATATAAATTAACCTAATTATCAGTAGACAAAACGTCTACATTTTTTTTTAGATTTTTTTTTTCTTATTCATTGAAATCTTACCACATATTTTTGATAATTTTATTATTATATTCATGTTTTGTTTGGTTGTGTTTGTTTTTTGTAAAATAAATTAATAAAGTTTTTGAATGATTATTTCGTTTACATAATTTTGACTTTTCATGTAGTTTTTAATTCGTTTATAATAACTATTCTCCACCCGTCCGACTTCTTTTTCTATTTGCAATAAAGGATCTTCAATCTTTCCTCTGATCGTGTTGAAATCCTACAGTATTGAAATAAAACTAATTTTAACGGATTTGAACCGCGTATATTAATTTCAAGATTCAAATCCGTTAAATTAGTTTTATTTCAATGTGTAATAATCGCGAAAATTTAAGTCCTACAGTATTCCTACTATCATTTTGTGGTTAAATGATTGGCTAACCTGGATGTTTGTTGTATTTTTGAAATTTGGTGTATTTGCCGTTCTCGGCACCAATTTGGTAAAATGGCGCCCATATAAATATCTTTTTTATTTACAAAAAAGTTGCCAAAAAAGGTTTTAAGCTAATTTTACAATATCAATAATTATATAATGAACAAGAAAAAAGAATATAAAATCTATTTTGATCACCCAGACAGATCAATCTATAATGAATAATTAATAGGGTTTTATTTCTTAAAGAACGTAACTATTTTGATATAAACCTAACATTGATATATAAATATTTATTTCAAATTTTGCCGCGAATAATTCTTTAGGTCCTGAGCTACAGATAGCATCTTAATAGCATCTGCAACACAAACGTATGCTGCGACCTCTAAAGTGTAATGCTGTAAGATTATTGGGAAATAAAGTGAGCGATATTCATTTAAATAAAAGATATAATAACAAAATTAATATTTACTCTTAAGTGTATTTACAAATGAGCAATTTTCAGACATTTTTATTATCAAAATAATTAAGCGTTAATCATGATTTCATGTAAATCTTTTCTTGTTAAATCTGGTACGGTGGCTTCTTCGTGCGGTCTTCCCACTGGCAGGAGCAGTTCCAGGCGTTCGTTAGCTGGTCGTGAGAGGAGGTCTCTTAGACGAGCGTTGCAGTTCAAAGGTGTAGACGTCAGGGCTACAAGCCCACAGTACTATAAATTAACAAAAGCTTTGATATATTAAAATTATAAGTGTTTTTTAACTAAGTCTCGAATCGGATTGGTCCACCTGATGATAAGTGGTGGCAACTGCCCGTAAACCAACAAAAATTCTTCAATGCGCTATCAACTTTAAAAACAAAGATGTCATCACACAGAGGCTAGGCTTGCACAAAGCCCATTATAGAATTATATTGGTATTAAGTTAGAGTTCACTTCATCCGAATTATTGAACAATAATCCTGATCTAAAATGCACTAGAATGGGGTTCGTGAAATCGTGAAAACAATTGTAAACATGTCTGAGGATTTTCGGCATGTCATTTTACATTCACCAATTAATTATTGAACATCAATCCACAAAAAGTTTACGTTGTAAAATATATTCCGTAATATGGGTATCTAGTATATTATTTGTCTTCCGTGGCTTCACTGACGTTTCAGGGGTTTGGTTGACATGTGTTAGGCAAAAAAGTAGCCTATATCTTTCCCTGGAGTTAAAATTTGCTTCATACCAAATTTCATCAAACTCAGTTCAGCAGTTTGGTAGTGATAAAGCGACAGACAGACATAGTTACTTTCATTTAAAATATTAATATAGATTTCTTGTGTAAAAATTAAAAGGCGAAATCGTTAAATATATTTTAACAGATCACTTCGTTTAATTGAAGTATAATTACCTGAATAGCTGCTAATAAAAACCCAGCTGCTATCGCCACACTGATCTCATTGTAATAATGCATCTTTTTCTTCCCATCAGCTCTCCAGGAGTAACTCTGTCTGAAGACTAGAATGAGAGCTGGTGCATCAGAGAGATAAGGTTTTATGTGGTTTGTTGCAAAGGGTTTTAAATCTGTTACCCATTGCCTAGACATTCTTCTAGCGTAATTTAATTCTTCTTCTTCTTCTACAATGCCTCTGATAGCTTCTTTTGTGCTTGGATCCTGTACGACTACAAATGTCCAAGGTTCAGTGTGAGCACCAGATGGAGACGTACCTATTTATACATTTTATTTAAATGAACCATAAATTATAAATATGCGTTGGTTTAGAATTATATCATTTTTAATAATAACTGTGTCAAAAATATGAAAAACTACGCAAGATTTTTATGCCCATCAAATTACATTATGAGTGTTTTGTAATCATAATTCGTAGTCGGTTCAAAAAGTTATTAATGAAATTGTTTGCTTACAAAATGATGCTTAAGAGCAAATACTCGTAGAAAATGTAGTGCACAAGTTTGAACGCAAAGAAAACTGCCATAACTCTTATTCAAATTCACAATTTAATGGGATGGATTAATCAATACGACTGGAATTATTACAAGTAAGAGTACGGGTGAAAGCCAAAGGGTTTTGAGACTTTCCGAGAAATACGAATGTAAAAACTGATATTTTTCGAGAAACTAGCCTGCTTTGGGAAAGTCTTGCAGACTCTTGAGAGAAATGAAATTTAATTGTTGTAAAGAGTTTGGATCCAGTAAACAAGCCATTCATGCGGCTTTAAGATATAATAAGTATGTCTCTTGTTCATGGCTTTTTTCAACCTTCAACCCGGACCAAATCGAAGCATACCTGCAGTCTTTACAATATTATCCAGCACTTCCTGTGGTATTGGCTCAGTGCTAAATTTCCTTACTGTTCGTCTCTTTGCCATAAGTTCGTAATAATCTAGGGATCTCTTGAGAACGTCTTCCATGGGCCTCTTAGGGGGTTTGTAGGGAATGTGTGGAGTGTCTTCGGGAAAGGCTGGCACGAGAAAGTCAGGATCATCTTCATCGTCAGGGTGCTCGCGTTCTGAAAACATTTTTTGAATATTATTTTATTACTAACTCTGAGTGACAGTAACCATTGCATTTTCATTTATGGCTGAAACAAAGGCCTAGTCTATTATTGTCTTTATATTATAAAACATTAATTTAAAACGTCTGTTATATTAAATACGTGACTATTTAAGAAATATAAAAATAGTTATGGATTCATCATTACTGCTACGGTAATAGAAAATAATGATAATCGTAATTTGTGATATATTATTTTATTATAATAATTTATTAAGAATAAAATATAAAGTTTTCTACGACTTTTGTTAAATTATAATTCATATTTATTTTGCCTTATCCTTGTAAAGCATAACGGCGAAAGTATTTTATTCAACTATCAAATTCAAGTATAATTATTTGGGAAAAAAGACTTAACCTAAATTTTCTAAGTTGCCGATTTTTATTAGAAAGTAAAAATAATTTTAATCTAATACCCATAAAAATATGGTGACTAAAATTTATCCTAATTCCTACAAGATCGGTGATAAAATGTAAATCTAGATAAACAGTGCAATAGTAATAAGTGACTAATGACTACATGAGCTGAAGTCCTGTACAATTCCCCATTAATTTTCTGCGCACTTATGTAAGTATATAAATAAATGACCTCAATTTGTAATCAACGCAATGTATCAAGTGGGACAAGTTATATCTCTGTAAAGGTTAGGTTATTGCTCATTTCCTTTATTCAATGATATAAAACCGCGTTTAATTAGTCACATCTATAAATATGACCTCTGACAATAAATCAAATATTTGTAATCCTTTTTTTATTAAAACCAAAAACTTTTTCATGACGGGATACAATGATGCATGAAAGTCATGCTTGTTATATCAATAGTGTTTTTTAAAGAAGAGGGAAATTATGAAACGATTTTTATATAATACACTAGAACCTTCTCTGAAAGTGCTGCCTGTTGTGTATTAGTTTATATAGGTTATGGAGCTTTGTTAATTGAGTATGACAAAAATTGTGAGTATAGTCATATCACAGTGTGCAATGTGCATAGTAGGTATAATGATAAAAGATGAAATAGAAACATTAACTACAGGCACAAGGGACATAACATCTTAGTTTCCAAGGTTGGTGGCACATTGACGATGTAAGGAATAGTTAATATTTCTTCCAGCGTCATTGTCTATGGGCGATGGAGATCTCTTACCATCAGGTGGTCCATATGCTCGTCCGCCAACCTATACCATAAAAAAAAAATCTTAGTTCCTAAGGTTGGTGGCACATTGACGATGTAAGCGATGTAGCGCATTTCTTGGATTAGTCATACTGATGTCGTACGAAAACAAAATATTATTAAAGAAGGTTTTATTGAAATTCGATGTAACGATGTTGTTGTACAGGAATCGTGTGTCAAAGGTAAACTTTATAGTATATTTGAAATGTTACAATATTAAACACTTTTGCTTAATTACTTATATTATACTATTACTTCTTAGTCATTAAGAGTTGAATAACTGTACACATAGTAGAACTTGCTAAGCAAGTCTCTATATCATAAAGGTCAATTATATAATTTAAAAAGAGACATAATAAAAATTATAATGTTAGAAAATGTTTTTATTTCCTAGCATTTTAAAAATAATATTAAAAATATCGAAAAGATAAAACCAAGGCACGAACAAGACGAAGAAAAAGTTGAGATAATATATTATAAGTGATATTGTTTAATAATATGTTTGTTTAGTCTTTGTTGGTTCACTTAAAATAAATATATTTGTGTAAATATAATTATTTATCATGAGAATATAAACAAAACTCAATGAACTATGACCTTGATCTGTTTATTTCTCTAACAATGTATTGTTTTATATATCAATTTAGATAACACACTTTTACCATTTTTATACATACGTTTTTCACCATTAGTTACAGGAGACAAGTCTATTAAGATATATTCCTGATTCAGATCCAAATAACTTTACCATTATTATATGATATACGATATTAATACGATATTTTATTAACTATCTACAAACTAAACAATACAGAAATTGGACGTTTTATTTTCAATTCAATTTACTTCCAATTATTTAATAATACTGCTTGAGTTGAGTGTAGAGAAAATATTTTATCAAAATCAATTGAAGCCGCTTTCAATAAATCAATATATTTTTATTTAGTTAAAAGTGGATAATTAGTAGTAGTGGATAATTAGACTGTAGACATTAGTGGATAGTAGTTTGACATATTAATTGACGTTTATGGGTACCAGCCTATTAAATAAGGCTATATTTAGTTCAAAGCTAAGTATCTTATAGCCTTCTCGATTGAATGGACTATATTTTTAACATAACCATATTCTACTTTTAACAAATTATTAGTAAATTTCCCACAGCTGGGTTTAGGCCCTCTACCTTTGAGGAGAAGGTTAGGATCATATCCACCACGCTGCCCTAATGCGGGTTGATGGATTCTCATGTGGCACAAATTCATTTAAAATATGCACCTGCAGGCTATAAACACAAATTAAGCACATGATAACTCAATGTTGTGTGCCTGAGTTTGAACCCGCAATTATCTAGGCCATCTCGGCTCATCATTCCACTTTAAACGTTAAAATACAAACAATTCCCTATTAAATAAATTAGCCTGTTTCATTTTCAACTCTCTTGGGTCTATTTATATATGATGTTACAGTATATAGTTTAATTCAAGCACAAGAGGTATAGATCATAATAAACAACTTCGAAATTGAATGAAGTGATCATTGACTATGTTGTAAATCTGTGTCAATCATTATGGGCTGTCGTTAGTGTTTAGAACTTTGGAAGTATTACATTATTTGAGTATTTGAGTCTGAATTCTGTGGTGCTGATTTTGTTTAATTATGTCTAACCAAACAAGGAAAAAATAATTTTATCTAATAAAGTTTGCTTTTGTGGCAACTAGAATGAATTTTAAATTTTTTAGAAATTCGAAATTTTTTATTCAGTATTAACAAATAAATTAAAGTCCTTTTTCTTAAGAATTAAGAAAAAGAACTTTAATTTATTTGTTAATAATATTTATTTACAAGGAAAAATAAAGGTAAATCTCTAAAAACATAAAAAAAAAAACAGAAACTATTTTAAAAAAAAAAAAAAAATTGTTTTTTTTTTTCAATGTAAGAAGGAACTTTCTCGTATTAAGCTCCATACGTAGTCACCAATCTTTCTTGAGCAAATTTCACTGTTTAAGCCGGGAAACTACTATTTCTGCTTTTAGTTTAGGTACAGTTCAGAAGATTCAGAAGATGATTTATCATTAAACTCTTCTGAATTAATAAGATGTGGCTCAACAGACACTGATTCGGGTAAGAATTCGCGGCATCCGCTACTACTAGACATTTGTGATAGCGGCAGCTGTCCCTTTGTTTTTAAACGAGAAGGCACAGGAATATGTTCTCTGTGGGGTACTGGAGCGGTTGTTGATGGTAGTTCTGGGTACTGAATTTTCTTGGCATTTTTGCCAGCCCGACGCTTGCTTTGATCAACTACACAAAACTAGCAATCATTTATCTGATTAGTAAGCTCTCTCCATATTCTTGGTTCTGCGAACTTCATACATTTTTTATCTCCTCAATACCAAGCTGGAAAAAATAACACACACATATATGAATATATATGTTGATACATACGTTGTTCATTACATATCGTAATTTTTTTGCAATTAGTATACTTGAAAGTTATTATTAACTCTCTTACCTTCTAATGTGTTTTTGCAGTTACCACACGGGAATTTAGGTGCCCATATTTTATCTTGACTTCGAATAGGTATATAAAAATAAGCTTTATAAGCTTCACAAAGTCTTATATTTGACGAAAAACTAGTTTTTTAACCCTTACTTTAATTAATTCGCCACAAATATAACAAAAAAAAATTATGTTATTTTCACACTTTTTGGAAGCCGTTTTGGACTTCGCGCAACACGAATGACGTCATTTCTAGGTAATGCTCATGCGCATACTGCTGAGACTACCCGCCGCTTCCCGTTTCATACGCGTAAACCCCTTCTAAACTCGTTAGTGGTGTGTTAAATTCGTTGTTCCTTAAGAATTCTGTCAAAATCTTAAAATATTTATTTTTCATTGTAAAATGTACAAAAGCAAACTTTATTTGTTATGAATTGTGCCTGTGATTACTTTTACTTGTCAGAAACAGACCATCAGAAAATATCAATTTACGTAATAACAAACCCAAAAAAAATTTTTTTTTTGTTGACTTGTGTTATCATACTGGATATATGTAAGTAGTGAAGGGGAATAGTGTTGTATTATATGTTAATCAAGAAATGTTGAGCTATTCTGTAAGATACTCGAAATTCACCGCGTATCACGAGCGTGAAGTTTCGTAAAGAACACACATCATAAACATCCATAAGTCGATGGGCAACATTTTGCGAGTGTACTACGAATTTTATTAGTACAGAATCGTACTACTGCTGGTAGTCATTGAATATCCAAATCTAAGGTTTAACTATTTTATAGGTTGCTTACTATTTTATCGCTACTTCATAGGGTATAAAGATGAATGAATGATCTTCCTAACGCATATTAAAAAAATATTATATACATCCATACCGGATTCCTGAGAGCCTGAGATTAGTTCGAATAAACAATTTTATTTTATGTAATCTATATTATAATATTATAATGTAAAAGTAACTCTGTCTGTTTGTCTGTCACTCTATCACGACCAAACCGCTGAACAGAATTTGATGAAATTTTGGTATGAAGCAAACTTGAACTCCAAGATTCTACTTTAGGCTACTTTTTGCCTGGCATATGATTTGCGAAGCCGCGAGTGAACACTAGTAAATATAGTTTTAATGCTTGCGTGTTTCTGTTGATTGAACCTGTATAATATTATTATACTTGATCATAAATAATGAACACAATTGTTAAAGTATCACACTAATGACACAAGGGTTAGTTTCATCCGTTCGTTGAGATTTACAAGTATAAATCTTGTCTACGATCAAAACGTCGATTCTCGTTCTATTGTTGAACGCGTTGGCAAGGCTACAAGTGATAACTCATCAACATTCACCATTCACTTGCCCTTATAGAATTTACTCAGGGTCGGTGTGTTTGATGACACAAAGGAAAGTGTTGTAGAAGTTACGATATTTGGTTTATATGCTCTTTTTTAAATTTTTATGACCAGAGTGATGAACCCTGTTTTATTTAGCATTGCATAAGAAGGTCAGTCAAGAGAAGGATCACTTAAAGTGGTTGGTTTTAATATATGAAGCAAAAGTATTTTTTTTTATATCTATCTGATGTACGAGCATATAGGTTACCTTGTGTGAAGCGGTCACCACATATCATTGGGAATGTAAGAAATAATAAACCTTACATCACTCTATATAATAAGTTGTTTGTTGAATGTATGTTATGATTTTGGTAGCTACCCAAACAGGCTTGCGTTAAGGCATACGACCAAGAAATTCATTACGGTACTGTGAGTACAAACTCGAAACTCACTTAAAAACTCAATCGCGACAATATGGACTTTAATAATCTAAACGAGTACATGTAATAAAATTAGACTGTCTGTTTTTCATGTTAAAATAGCCCTTTTTTCTCAATGCATATCTATGGATACACATATGTATGGTACAATACCAAATAAACATTTTTTTTTACTAATTTTGTCCGTCCGTATTTTTGTTACGGCTCATTTTTGGAACGGCTGGACCGATTTTGACGGGACTTTCACTGGCAGATAACTGATATAAGAAGGAGTAACTTGATAATTTTTTTTTTTTTGTTAAATAAAAACGAGTATGTCTTGAGCACAGCTAGTCATAACTATGAAAATAGTCTAACGTAATTCATTTTCAACAATTCTCGAATTTGATAGTAAGTAAGATCTATCAGAATAGTACTATACTAATGTGCGTCTGTTAATGCGGAACTGACACACTTATTCAGAACATATTACATCGAACAATAAAGTTTTTGATGTATTATTGCTATTTTAATGTTATATAAATAACCGGAATACATTAAACTAATGAGTATCGAATTGTTTACGATTACATAACTAAGGAAGCTATTATTTTCATATTATTCAAATGTAAATGAGCCTTGATTGAAAACCAGTGCAATTATTTATGTTAAAAATCATTAACATTTTTGGTAATATAAAATGGTATGCAGTTTTTAAAACATTCACATTATATCTTCCTAGTAATTTTATGTGATGTAACAATGTTATGTAAATTAAATGTAAACCTAGCTAGTGCTACAACGGTTCTTCGAACCAATAAACTCAGTAATTACTCGTTTCCACCAATTAATCCACGTATAACCTATTATTATCGTAGTGGATATAAACAAACCATAGACTTGCATATTGAATGCGACTTGCTTTTCATTACACTGTTCTTCATTAAATAAATACAACAACAACAACAACCTGTAAATTTTTGCTGGGCTAAGACCACGCTGCTCCACTGCGGGTTGGTGGATTGACATGCGGCAGAATTTCGTTAAAATTAGACACATGCATGCACCTCACGATGTTTTCTTTCACCGCCGAGCACGAGATGAATTATAAACACAAATTAAGCAGATGAATATTCTATAAATGTGGTGTTTGCCTGGGTTTGAACCAACAACATGGGTTAAGATGCACCCGTTCTAACCACTGGTCCGTCTTATTCTTTTATTTATAACACAAGAAAATTTCAAGTCATTAATTATAGCCACTTCTAAAGTCGGCTTCGGTTGCTATAGATTATTCAACAGTTCGATCAATAATATCGCGTCAATCCAATGTCATCGTTGTTTGTGTATCTTTATTCCCCATATGGTTGTATGACACTATATACTCTATTCCAACCATAAGAAAAAAGTCAAATAAAAAACATTTCATAGTAAATTGAGGCGTCAAGTGCTTGATTAGTCTATGATATTTTTTTTAATGGTTGGCGGACGAGCATATGGGCCACCTGATGGTAAGTGGTCACCATCACTCATAGACAATGACGCTGTAAGAAATATTAACTACTCCTTACATCGTCAATGTGCCACCAACCATGGGAACCAAGATGATGCTAAGTCCCTTATGCCAGTAGTTACACTGGCTCACTCACCCTTTAAACCGGAACACAACAATACTGAGTACTGTTATTTGGCGGTAGAATAACTGGTGAGTGGGGTACCTACCCATAAGGGCTTGCACAAAGCCCTACCACCAAGTAAAGTACTCACTATCATATGGATTTCATAACGAAACCACCAAAACGTAAATTTAAAGTGGAAATAAGTAAGTAAAATTAAAGTGGAAATAATAATAATTATTATTAGCAAAGCACATGAAATACGTATATTTCAGGTTTGTTTATCTTTTTTACTACATATTTCCACTGATATAGGCTATGTACCTATGTAAATAAAGCATAAAGTAAAAATAATAAAAGATATTTTATTATTTCCTTTTACACATACAATCATAATTTTTAATAATTCATAAATAACGTATATTACTCAATACAAGGTTACGTAAATGATAAAAGCGTGGACTAAGTATTTGTTGATTTCTAGGCACGATAAATTTAACTGTACTTTACTAACATACTGCAATTAAGATGCAACCGGCAAGAAACTCGGTATTCTTGACGGATCTTCTCGTTAGAATCTACTCACCGTTCCTATGGTAGGTATACATTAAATTTATAACTGTAACATGACGAAAATGCTTTTATAAGTCTACTTGATTATTATAAAGATTACTTTGATTGGAGTTGTTGTAAAGTATATATTTCCAGTGATTATCGTCATGATTTGGTCCGTAGCTGTTGTTAATTTAAATGTATGATACTGATTTAGATTAAATGTTTTTTACTTGTACTCAATGTAAGCATTATTTCTCAATATTCCAATACCATTATACAATATAGTAGCTTACTTTATGAAAAGATTTTTTTTGTGGGACCGAATTTACTTTACTTACAATTGATTTCCTCAGAGTATTATTTTAAATCACTATATTGTCTTAAAATTTCACTACTTAGCTAATATAAATTGTTTATTAAATTTGTTCGTATATATATTTATTGGAAGGTCTACATTATTTATATCAATATAATTTTCGTTATTAACAAATTACACTTTTATCAAGTCGGGGTAGGTTAGGTTTAGTATCATCATATAGGGCGCATTTAATATTTTTATTCGTACTGGGCTTAGTGGACGGGGGTTCGGCCTTGAGGGTAATAAATATTTATACTGTTATTTACAAATGGATGTTAGCGATTACGTTGTATGTTTATAACTAAAGGTCATATAACTAAGTGTAATTGTAAAATACAAAGTAACTATTAAATATGTCTGTTGTAATATATATTATATTAATTCTGCGAATCGCTAAATGTATTTACATTCTATCGGAGGTCAAATTAATGAACAAATTATAATATGTTTAGGAGATTCCTTTATCCATACAACTGGCTAGCACACTTAAAAAAAAAAAAACAAATCGCGCAAAAATGAATGGCGGTTACCTACCGCCATTTATTTTTCTGTTTAGGCGCGGACTGTAAGGTCGACTTGTAATTTGTTATGTTTTATTTGTGTTTAATTTGGATTTGTAAGCTCAACTGAAAAAGTAAAAAAAGTAAAGTAAAGTAACAACCTGTAAATTTCCCACTGCTGGGATAAGGCCTCCTATTCCATTAAGGAGAGTGTTTGGAACTTATTCAACCACACTGTTCCAATGCGGGTTGGTGGAATGCACATGTGGCAGAATTTCGATGAAATTAGATGCAGGTTTCCTCATATTGTTTTCCTTCACCGCCGAGCTCGAGATGAATTATAAACACAAATTAAGTACATATATATAGTGGTGCTTGCCTGGGTTTGAACCCGCTATCATCGGTTAAGGTGCACGCGTTCTAATTACAGGGCCATCTCAGATCTTTTTTAGTTAACTTCAATGTGTATGATTCATTATGGTAATTTATTTATGCTTAGATAAATTTGAAGTTGGAACTGTTTTTGGTTTTTAAAGTATTTATATCTATTCACTTATGTATGTTAAATAGATTTTGATCAAATTAATTATTTATTATGGCATACGAATAAATCGTAACATGTAAAATTATAGTGCATTTCATATCAGAAAAACATAATAAACTAAGTATAACTTGTTTTATTGTTTTTCTTTTGGTTTTTTTTAATAAGAAACAATTTAAACATTCAAACGTAACGAACAAGAAAATTAGGCTAAATTGATAACCTTAGTTTTTTTCTTATGTAATTTGATTATCTGTTAATGCAAATTTTGTTAAAATAAATATGTCATATAGTTTTTAAATTAAATAGTTTCATTTAATATTAAAGTCATAATCTTATATAGTTGTATTTAATTTTCTATATTTTTATATTACAATTAACTGTATGACATACTATTGGTTTGTAATGCGAGTCAGTTAAACCAGACAATTTAACCCTCTAACTACCAGTTCATTGACCCCGCATACCGCGACATATATTTTTAAAATATTGGGAACTCATTGAGTACAATTAGAATAAATTACTTGTCAATTGTTATTCAAAAGTACATATGATTTATGGTAAATATATATTATACATTTATGGTAAATAGATCAATGAACTGATTAATAAATAAATAAATAAAAGCTATATAAGGGCCCGTAAGAGAAACCATGTTTATTTTCTTTTTGTTAAGTAGTTAGGCAGATTGGTAAATATTCCTATTCATATTCAATATGTGTATATAATAACAAAAAAGACATGCTGAGTTTCTTTCGCCGGTTCTTCTCAGGTCAGGGTATTTTCTTTTTCGAGTCGTTGGTAGCGTTTTATTTGACCATCAATAAGTAAGTGTAATGCTCCCATAAATTTAGAAAATTAAGTTTAAGTTTGAAAATGGATTATCATGGTTATCATCTTTTATAGACACTGGCGGTGAATGAAACATAAACTATCATTGTCAATGAGCCAACTTGTAGTAACACTGGCTCACTCATGCTTAAAACCAGAACCAAAAAATAGTCAGTATTAGTTGTAGTGCCGAAAAATCTCATTAGGAACCATCGTTTAGCTATCATGTTTTCTAACCATCGTGGCTCATCCAGGCTGTCTCGCAGTAACAAAAAATATTTATATACTGAAAAAGGATAGTTAAAATGGTGGCCTCGGATTCAAGACGTTTTTCACATCGCGCTTTGGTGCAAAAGAAATCAGCATAGGTCGTATACAATTTTGCCAAAAAGATTATCCATCAATCAGTCCCAATACTTTAAACAATTATACAGTTGAATATCATGAACCAACGGTCAGAATTCTTGTCTGCAGTATTTTGTATTTTGTACTTCATATATCTATTCTTATCTTGTTTACTTTTAAATAGAACAAAATGATAAAAACACTATCAACTCTCGGATAACAAATGATTTTTTACTTTATTATTTTTTTTTAATACGTATGTGGCTCGTCAGTTAAATATAAGTGACAAAAATCAAGGGAACATGCGTGTAAAGAAATGGAATTCGTTTCACATTCAAATGTAGAGACACAGTATCGAACATTTTG
This sequence comes from Vanessa cardui, assembly GCF_905220365.1. Lineage (NCBI taxonomy): Eukaryota > Metazoa > Arthropoda > Insecta > Lepidoptera > Nymphalidae > Vanessa > Vanessa cardui. The sequence continues at coordinate 13,755,905 of NC_061136.1, forward strand.
ACGAGTTATCGACATATTTTAATATAAATATTAGACCATATCACATACATTACTCTGATCCCAATGTATGTATCTAAAGCACTTGTGTTCTTATTACCATATAAATGTCATCATAATCACCCGTGTCAGTCCACTGCTGGACGTGGGCCACTCAGAATCAAAATTCAAAATATACTTTATTCATATTGAATTTGAATCGTCATTTTATATAATATATCCTGCCTGGAAGACAACAAGTGTAAGCTCCACGCTCCAAATTAGCATCCCATTCCATCCCAATTACCATGTTATGTCACTGAGTTCTTTACTCTACAAAAGCCTTGCTGTCTTACGCTGCCATACAAATATCATCATCCCATCTTGCTACACAACGCTCCATACTACGTTTGCTGTCACATGATCTATATAAATTTGATTGTAATTTAAATATTTAATCGAAATCTACATTTAATTCCGCTATAAGTACTTTAAATCACCATAATATATAAATAGATCCTACCAAGAAAATTTAGCAAGACATTCGTTAATTATTCTTTTCATTACATGGAAAACACATTCCATTACCAGTGTATTAAGAGAGGGGACGACATTAGCCCAAGAGGTCAGAATCGATCCTGCTACTCTTTACATTGTTTTGGCCCGTACACCAATGTGCCATTAGCGCTTAATACATTGAAGTATCACAAGTGGCGATGATATCAAGTAATATACACTACATGGAAACTGGTTTCCTAACCTCATGCTCTTAGAGGTCAAGATCAAGGGGGTCAGTTTTTGTACATAATAACACAAAAAATATAACTCAATTAATAAACTCATACCAACTTCGCTAAAAACATCAACAAAACAAGTTATTAATTATGTATAAAAACCTTATGCAATTCTTGTTACTGATAAGATCGACTTAATGTATTTAATGCAAGATGATTTACACGTAAGGATTTTAATTCATTTAATTACAAATGACCGGGCGCTATTCATGACGCGTCTAACACGAACATGCTAGTTCTAACGGTACCTCTGCACATTATTTTGTAGACCGTTCGGTTTTGCATCGATTTTAATTAATACTATACCATTGTCTTCGTTACGTAAACGATAAGGATGTACAGTTATTGGGTTATATATTTGTCTCTATGTCAGATAATTTAATTTCGAACCGATATATGTTATGGTCATATAAAATGCTATTATAAGTATTGTTGCAACAAGATTAATAAAACCCAAACGATTATTAAAAATGGCTCTTATGACACGCCTTATTTTACGCTATTGTTAAAATATTGTTAGGCAGAAAATGAATTTACTTGCCTTTCAAAAAAAGTTACACATTTTTGGTTGCGATTAACCTTTTTAATTTTTTTAGGTTATTCATAACCATTATTCACATTTTTTTTTATTAAAATATAAAGTTAGATTAAAAATAAATGTATTATTAAAATTGTGTGAAATACACTTGCAGAAATAAAATATATTTTTAGGAATTGTAAAAAATGTTAACAACTGAATTTAACCTTTATGGTGAGTGTTTAACCCAATGACAGTAGGGGTAATTACATGTAAATAAACTTTAGCCTTGAAATAACATGATATCATTAGTCATGACATCTTAAATAATCTATGGCTTCCGTTATACATTCCTGAAAGAATACATTTTCACGTCATATTACATTTTTGACGTAGAATATTTTATCGGAGTCAATTTTAATTCGCTATAAATTATGTGATATCGTGTTGTTGTAAAAATAAAAATATATCACGAAATATCTGTTACGTATAATTGTTACATGTTAAGGGCATATCCACTGGCATTGAATACTCAAATATCAGGATTCTTCTCCTGCCTATTAGTACAGGCTATAGGATAAGACGCGCTTATATAGTCTTTTTATGTCCCATACATATCAAATTTGTATAAATTATATAGCGATGCACTCGTTTTTCACTTTAGGAATAATTGTACAAAGTATTAACACATAGGATGTCGATGACATAGGGATGGAATGAATTTGACATAGTCTCTGTGAAATATTGATAGACTCAAGTTCGCGGCGCCATTCGAGTCTTTAGAGCTTGGTTGAAAGAAAGAAAGAAAGAAAGAAATGTTTATTAGGACATAGTACATAATAAGAATAAGAAGTATAAAAATTTAAAACAAAAGGAAGAAAAAACAAACAAAAAAATATAAACATATTAACTAACTATAACTACTTGCTTGGTTGGGGTTATTTATACATCGTTGAAGACTACTAGCACAATGATCCACGGAATCCAATGCAATATGATATTTAACTGATCCATATAAGAGATAACTGCTGTACTTATTATGATGGAATCTAAGCTTGGGATAATATAAGGTACTAGGAATGTTTCATCTTAATGAATATACGATCGTAAGTTTATTTATTTTATAACTATTACATATACTGGACGGAAGGACTAATGACGGACCTCAGACGGCAAATAGTCACCACCTGTCATATACATTGGCACTGTAAGATTACCTACTTATATCGCCAGCTGAGAATGACCAGTGGTTAGAACGCGTGCATCTTAACCGATGATTTCGGGTTCAAACCCAGGCCCACTATTTATATGTGCTTAATTTGTGTTTATAATTCATCTCGTGCTCGGCGGTGAAGGAAAACATCGTGAGAAAACCTGCATGTGTCTAATTTTATTGAAATTCTGCCACATTTGCATCCCACCAACCCGCATTGGAACAGCGTGGTGGAATATGTTCCAAACCCTCTCCTGAATGGGAGAGGAGGCCTGAGCCCAGCACTGTTACTGGTGGCTGTACTATATCCGCTGACTGGGTGGTAACAGTCGGACATGTACAAAGCTCCACCACTAATATAAATATCCATTAATTAATTATACTTTTCAGTTAAAAGAGTGTATATTTTTTGTGTATTTTATTTCCACGTTAAATACTTGGTAACATGTGTGAGATTAAAGCAAAACGGATGTTTTGACTGATTCAAACTTGTGGTTTATTTACCTTAATGCCGCGTTGTAAATTATTGGATATTCCGGCATGTATATAGGCGGCGTAATGTTAAACATATGTGAAATGCGAGTAAACACTGCGCCGATAAATAGAACCATTGATTTTTATTGTTGAGCTATAACAAGATTCCGCAGATGTTTTCAACTCGGAATATCAATAAATATAAATAAAACAATTGATAAATAAGGCTTATTGCTCGTTACAATCTATATATATATATATATATATATATATATATATATATATATATATGCACTAATATTACTAATGTAAAAGTAAATCTGTCTGTCCGTCGCTCTTTCACGACCAAACCACTAAACCGATGATGATGTAATTCTCTATGAAACAAACTTGAACTTCCCACTGCTGGGCTAAAGGCCTCCTCTCCTTTTGAGGAGAAGGTTTGGAACATATTCCACCAGGCTGTTCCAATGCAGATTGGTGGAATACACATGTGGCAGAATTTCTATGAAATTTGTCACATGCAGGTTTCCTCACGATGTTTTCCTTCACCGCTGAGCACGAGATGAATTATAAAGACAAACTAAGTACATGAATCAGCAGTGCTTACCTGGGTTTGAACCCGCAATTATCGGTTAAGATGCACGCGTTCTAACCACTGGGCCATCTCGACTCATATATCTATACATGCATATATAATAAAATTGGAGTGTCTGTTTGTAATGTTTAAGTAGCCGTTTTTACTCAATACATATGTATGTATACACCAATTTTTTTTTGTTGAATTCAAACGCGAACACGGTCGCGGGCACAGCTAGTAAATAATGTATTGGAATATTTATTGATTCTGGAATGTAATTGGGTGAATGTAAACAAAAGAACTGAGGAAAACTGAAAGCTCGCTTAATATCTGCAACACTGGGTTGATTCGGCCTTTAAGCAACGTGCAGGATTCCTAAGTCGTATCGGTTCGGAAAAACAACCAGCGTAAGGATATACTTCCAATTGTTTATTTACTGTTGGTAATAATAATCTCATATTATTACACTAAATATCAATACAGTATTTTTCGAGGGGGAATTTGTTAAAAGAGTCGTGTTACGTGACACGACTACGAGTTAATTTTATTATTATTATAAATCATTTAATTTACGTAAAGATGTTATAGTAATACAATGTTCATTCTTAGCTGTATCTAATAACAATCTGACCACAGGAAATCATATACATACCATAAATAGCATAAAATAATAAGGATATTATATTATATCAGACTGGTTACTTCATAATAACAATTATAGCTAACCATTACGGCTTAAGCACGGGTGTACCCGGGTATGTCAGGGTATTGTGTTGTTGTGTAATTAAAATTGCAAATAATTAATAATTTGAAGGCTACGATTAATTTGAAAAAATAATGATCCTTAATTAAAATGATAATTAACCGCTTTTTTATTCGTCTAAATAAAATTATACTTTATAAAAACCTTAGTGTTTAAAAAATTGCTTATTATGTTTTCCTTCACAATTCACTGAAATTCATCCATAAAACTTTTTATCTAATACATTTTAAAAGTACTTTACTCAATTCTTTGTCTGTTTAAAATGACTATCCATTATAAAAAACATTTTACATAAAAAAGGATACTGATGAACATATGAAAATAATATATGAACAATAAAAGTATTTTAAATCTACAGATATCATTAATAATGATACTTACCTCTACCGCCATTATTGTTCGCGAATTTCTTTTTCGAGCCAATTCTATTTTGATTTTCTTCCAATCTATTTTTGTGAAACATTGTAAATGCAACAAACATCACTATCATCACAGTGTAAACTATAAAACAATTACTTTCTAACGTCCAAACGACGAGGGATATAAAATTCATTGTAATCGATTGTTGCCGCGAACGTTGACTTTATTTTTTTTAAAATAATTCACAACACAAGCTGTACGAACGCACGCACGCGGCCAACTAAGTTTGTTGTCATTTACAAAAGTATTAACCGATTCAACGTGCGGTCGCTGAGTTAGTGCTTCTCAATTTAGTACTCTTTTACAAGGTGTTAGTGACTATGTTCGCTATATTATTTTTAGTTAGAATATTGGTAATGTTGTATAACACCGAATGCATGTTCATGCGACCTTGACTACTGCAGACGAAAAAAAAAAAGAAATGTGAGACTATGAAGTATGACGAATTTCTCGTATGCTCCTTCTGCGGATTTTTTACTTTTAAGTAGACTACATTGTTTTATAAAAAAGTATACTTTATTTATAGTCAGTATATTATACTGGCTATAAATAAAGTATACTTTATCTGTTAATTATTAGTATGCATGATTAAAATTAGGCCAAGGATTGCATATTATAAGACGAACATTAAATTTATATTTTAACCTAATAACCTTAGATTATTTATGTCTAGATAGAATGACGCATTACAAAAGAACTGAAACACGCGCTTAACTTTATTATACAAGTGTGTTGTCGCCATTTAAAATAAAACTTAATAAAAATATATTCGGTGCAAAGTTGGCTAGCCTGTTTCGACAAGTGGCGACACCTGCAGCAATCTTTCTTCAAGTGATTGACGGATGGGAAGCGCACTTTTACTTCGGCGCTCTAGTGAAGAGAACATCGCAGGAGCGGAATTTTGGATATAAGTAAAACTAGTGTTGGGTATCATTTATTTTTTTTATAAAATAGGTCGAATATTTCTAATGATTGTGATTGTGTTGATAATTTGTGAAATTGCGATTAAAGTATAATAAATAAATCAAACGTATATTAATTCAAGTGTTTCGTATATTGGTTCGCAGTAACAAATATGTAATGTACTAAATTTAAATGTAATGTATGATAGAATATGTAATGTGTTATGAGACAAATTTATATATCGTAAATTAAAGTGAAGCGTATTAAGTAGTATTGGACATTAAATAAATGCGTATTTAACAGTGTTTGTTTTTATCAGAAGTGGTTCCTGTGCTTACGCCTTCAACATGCCTCGTAACCGGAAGCAGAGATATAATAAGAGATCACGAAGAGCGGCAACGCCAAGTTCAAGTTCTACTAGTTCTTCGTGTTCCAGCGACAGTAGTGAGCTGGATAGTCGCAGAGGGGATACAAAACGACGGAAAAGGTCTCAAACTGTGAGTCAAAATGTTGTTTTATCATCAGTGGTTCCTGAATTTGATCCGTTAATAGATAATGTAGACATGTGGATTAACGTAGTAGAAGCAAATGCTCGGGCATTTGGTTGGTCAGATAATATGACGAAATATCAGGCCTTGCAAAAATTGAGAAACACTGCCAAAACTTGGTTAGACTCGTTTCAAAAGAACGAAGTTAATTGGACCACGTGGCGGTGGAAACAGTGGCGAAATACTTTATCAGATACATTTCAAATCAAACGTAATATGTTCGTCTTACTGAATCAATTAATAAATACAAAGCCGGTACCTAATCAATCCTTGTATGAATTCTATTTTGAGCAGAAGGGTAAAATTGATCGATTACAATTAGGATTTAGGGAACAAGATATTATTTCAATAGTAGTAGGTTCCATCGGGGACACGAATATTAGCACAGCTGCTGAAGCGGGTAATTTCAAATATTGTGATGATCTAGCTTCATTTTTACACGGCAAAATTTATATTAGTTCAGAGAAACTATCGCATAAAAATTATTCTATTTCTAAACCGCAAAATTTACGACACACACAACAATTATCAAAATTACAAGACGATAGTAGTAATAAAGCGGATGTTAATACTCAAAGAGAGGGTAGTAATAAAAATATTTTTTGTTATCGTTGTGGCATAGCCGGTCATAAACGGTACGAATGTACAATCAACGATAAAGTTAAATGTTCCTATTGTAATCGGTTAGGTCATACTGAATTAGCTTGTAGATTAAAACAAAAACCCAAGCCTGAAAAAGACGCAGAAGTTAAGATGGTAGTCCGTAATGAAGTAAAACAAAAGTTTTACAAAAAAATAATATTAAATGGGGTAAAAACTGAAGCCTTCTTTGACATGGGCAGTGACTGTTCATTAGTAACTTATTATTGGATTAAAAAGAATAAATTAGACTTTTATCAGTTAAATTTCCCAATTAATTTACAAGGTTTTACAAACGATACTACTAGCAGAGTCACTAATGCTATAAATGCCATTCTTAATGTAGATCAAGTTGAACTTCCTCTAACATTGTATGCTATTGATTCATTGTCGGGTTGTGATATTTTAATCGGTAGAAACTTTACGGAAGATACACGTATTATGTATACACGAATAGGTAATGTTTTAACATTTCAACCGGCCCAGTCATTTGTCGTCTCAAATATTGATATTAATAATGTTGGTTTAAATTGCCAAGAATATAAAGATATTTTAAAGAATATTTTTGATAAGTATCCACGCAGTATATCGAAAGATTTGTCATCCCTAGGAAAAACTTCGATTGTTAAATTAAGTATTGAGTTAACTTCGAATAAACCTATCTGTCAAAGACCATATAGAATGTCCGAATCAGAAAAAAAGATTACTCGTGAAATAATTGATGAATTGTTGAAAAATAATATAATACGTAACAGTAACTCTCCTTATGCGAGCCCCGCGTTACTAGTAGATAAAGCTAATGGAGAAAAGCGTTTGTGTATAGATTATAGGCAATTAAATAAAATTACAGTTAAGGACAAATACCCAATGCCAATAATTGAAGACCTTATTGATAGATTGCGAGGGTGTAAATATTTTAGTTCACTGGATTTAAAAAGTGGCTATTATCAAATTGGCATTGAAGCAGATTCTATACATAAGACTGCGTTTGTAACGCCAGACGGACATTATGAGTTTATAAGAATGCCATTTGGGCTATGTAACGGACCTTCGGTCTTTCAAAAATTAATGGATACGGTATTAGGTAATCTTCGATTTGGTAGGGTTGTTTGTTATATGGATGACATTTTAGTAACTTCAGAAACACTTGAAGAAAATATAATTACGTTAGAAACTGTATTAGATTTATTTCAAAAAAATAATTTAACTATAAATTTAAATAAATGCACTTTTTTTCGAAAGAATATAACCTTTTTAGGATATGAAATATCAGAAACGGGGTTACAACCTAATTCAAAGAAACTAAAGGCGATTCAAAATTTTCCTATCCCAAAGACAATACATCAATTACGTCAATTTTTAGGTCTTATAAATTATTTTAGAAAATTTATAAAAAATTGTGCCGTACTATGCAAACCATTAACGAGTTTATTAAAAAAAAATATAACTTGGCAGTGGGGTGCGTTACAAGAACAAGCTATAACGAATTTGAAAAATGCATTAGTTAATAATGTTTCTCTGAATATATTTAATCCCAAATTGCCTACAATTTTATACACGGACGCAAGTCGCGATGGGTTAGGTTGTATATTAGTGCAAAGTACAGAACATGGTGAAAAACCCATATATTTTTACAGTCGCCAAACCTCTGAAGAAGAAAAGAAATATCATTCCTTTGAATTGGAACTTTTAGCAATCGTAGTTGCTTTGCAAAAATTTCGTCATTATTTATTGGGTTATCCATTTAAAATTGTTACGGATTGCAATGCCGTTCGCTATGCCTTAACGAAACAAAATATTATACCACGTATTAGTAGATGGGTTTTACAAACTCAAGAATTTACTTTCGATATTGTTCATAAAGCAGGTTCTCAAATGCAGCATGTCGATGCATTAAGCCGAAACCCGATCGGGAAAGATAACTTAGAATCCATAGATAAGGTTATGACTATAACTGAAAGTGATTGGCTTTTAGCGGTTCAATTACAAGATCCCAATATATGTAGTATTAGGGATATTTTAATGTCAGGTGAGGCCGAAACTAATAAGCGTATTTTTCAAGAATATGAATTATTAGGTAATAAAGTGTTTCGGAGAACAGAATATGGTAGGCGATGGGTTGTACCAAAGTTGTGCATCTGGCAAATAATTCGTATAAACCATGATGATATAGGTCATTTTGCAGTTGACAAGACGGTAGAACGAATTCGTTCGAAATATTGGTTTCCTAAGCTAAAAAGAACTGTGCAAAAATATATTAAAAATTGTTTAAATTGTATTTACTATAAAAATGTACACGGTAAAAAACCTGGAAAATTGTATCCAATTCCGAAATATGCTAGGCCATTCCACACTCTTCATTTGGATCATTTGGGTCCTTTTGTAAAATCTACTAAACAAAACTTATACCTTTTAGTAATAGTTGATTCTTTCACAAAGTTTGTTTTTATTGTACCAGTGAAAAATACAAAGAGTAAAATTGTAGTTAATGAGCTAGACAAAATTTTCAAAGTATTCGGTAATCCAAAACGCCTTATATGTGACGCAGGTAGTGCTTTTACATCTAAATTATTTACAAAATATTGTAATGATAAAAATATAAGACGTCATATTATTGCCACTGCTATGCCTCGTTCTAACGGACAAGTAGAACGATATAACCAGACAATTTTAGAAGCTTTACGGGCTTTAGGAGCTAATACTGATAATAGTAAGTGGGACGAACATATTACGAAAATTCAACAAGGTATAAATAGTACCGTAAATAGAACAATCGCAGCTGTACCTAGCGAGGTTTTCTTTGGATATAGAATTCAAATGGATAATGATAAAATTGATTGCGACGAAAATGTGGAATGTTCAGTTGACGTAACTTCCTTAAGAAAAATGGTAGACGAGAACATAAAGAAAGAAGCAGAAAAACAAAAAGCATATTTTGATATAAAGCGAAAAGAAGCCACAAAATATCAACTTAACGACTTAGTTGTTATTAAAATCCCTAGCCAGTCTAATGATGGTAGCAGCACGAAACTAATGCCTATATATAAAGGTCCATTTCAAGTAACAGAAATACTCGGACATGACCGCTATAAAGTTGCTGATATGAGAGGATCCGAAAGGAGCACTAAACCGTACACGGGAATAACGTGCGCCGAAAATATGAAAGCATGGATCCAAATAAATAATGAAGATAAACCGGATGTTGTCGAGTCAAATTAAGTGAGGTAATCTTTTATAATAAAACTATAGTTAATAGTTTTACTGTTTGCAGGTGATTTAATGATTGTAATATTTATGTCATAACTGATTTATTATTTTATTTTCTTTTTCCTCTTGTTGTTATGGTTTAATGTATTCGCTTCGAACATACGAAAATGTAGCGTGAAATCAAGGATAACGTGTAAATTCCCTGGTAAGGAATGGCTCGGGGTTAATGGTGATACACAACTGATGATAATGTACATCATACAGTTCAAACCATTGATAAAGCCAGACACGTTAAGACGTTTCACGAGGCATTCGGTAGTTCTGGTAGAATACATATTATAATACCAGTAGCGTATACACTGGTAAAGCAACTACATACTGTGCGTAATAAATTTATTGACCGTATAATGTTGTATGTTCTCAGCTCCTGCATCAAACCACGACGTATTCGAGGACGAATCCGTATGCAGGACGGCCGGATGTTGTCGCCATTTAAAATAAAACTTAATAAAAATATATTCGGTGCAAAGTTGGCTAGCCTGTTTCGACAAGTGGCGACACCTGCAGCAATCTTTCTTCAAGTGATTGACGGATGGGAAGCGCACTTTTACTTCGGCGCTCTAGTGAAGAGAACATCGCAGGAGCGGAATTTTGGATATAAGTAAAACTAGTGTTGGGTATCATTTATTTTTTTTATAAAATAGGTCGAATATTTCTAATGATTGTGATTGTGTTGATAATTTGTGAAATTGCGATTAAAGTATAATAAATAAATCAAACGTATATTAATTCAAGTGTTTCGTATATTGGTTCGCAGTAACAAATATGTAATGTACTAAATTTAAATGTAATGTATGATAGAATATGTAATGTGTTATGAGACAAATTTATATATCGTAAATTAAAGTGAAGCGTATTAAGTAGTATTGGACATTAAATAAATGCGTATTTAACAGTGTTTGTTTTTAAGTGTGTGTGATAGCTACGCTTAACACACGCGAAACTTTATTTTATTATATTAGTCTGCGTGTACTTGTGGCTAAGAGTTGGCCACAATTTTTTTCGACACGTTTTCTGTTTTGACAGATGAAGACATAAATAACTAGTCGTCGCCCACGGCTTCGCCCGATTTGTAGGGTGTTGGTTGTCAAGTGTCAGGCAAAAAGTAACCTATGTCCTTTTTTGGAGTTTAAGTTTGCTTCATACCAAATTTCATCAAATTCGTTCATTCGTTTCATCGATGAATTTTTCATTTATAATACTGATATAGATTGAAAAATCTCAGGTTTTTCTTATCGCTGTAACACAATATAACCTTGTAATAATTTGTCATGGACAATAATATGAATTTTTATATGGCATAGCATGTTTAAATTATTCATAAACCATAAATCAAAAATAAAAAAAAGAAATAAACAGAGTAAGAAGTCGCCTAACTCCTACGAAACTTCATTGTTTTTTCAATTTTGTTTTTGTCAATTTGACGGTGGTAAAATTCAAGTATTTAATCTCTTTTGAAATAAAGAACAGGGTTGAATGTCCATTATCTTTTTGAATTATTCGTATCCGCCGAATCGATATTCGCATTCGTTTAAGGAGTCTTCGTTGCGTCACGTTTTAGGGGCCATTAATTTTACCTTTATTTATTCATTCGTAGGACGATTTAGTTGGAGGGGGGCAACCACGTCTTATGTTTTCTTACGGGTCGGAAGGAGTTTCGATTTAGTTGTTACGTAAGATCAAAAAATGCGCAAAGTCAAAATTATTGCGCCATTGCCATTTTTTTTGCCGGACGAGCTTATGGGCTACCTGATGGTAAGTAACCATCACCCATAGACAATAACGCTGTAAGAAATATTAACTATTCCTTACATCGTCAATGCGCCACCAACCTTGGGTATAAGATGCTATGTCGCTTGTTCCTGTAGTTACACTGGCTCACTCACCCTTTAAACCGGAACACAACAATACTGCTTACTACGAAAATTTTAAATTAAAAATTTTGAAATTACAACAAACATTTCAAACTTAGTACCTTTGAAAAAAAAATATTAAGATAAACCAAAAGTAAGAAGTCAATGTACATTGATTTCTTCCGTTAGATTCTCACGCATATCCCACGCTTATTTTTTCTTATATTATATTAGGTGGGGTGGGGGTAAAAAGCTAATGAAAATAGTCTGTACTAAATGAATGGTCCCTTATAGGTACTTCAATACAGTAACTTTTGACTGTGTATCTCACATTGCCTATGCATTACAGAATATTATAAATTATTAGTTTTGTCTCTTACCTACTGTTGTAATTTAATGACACTGGTTTATTTTTTGGCTTGAAGTGCGGGCGTGTGCGCGGGCGTGTGTGTGACAGTTAACAGTCAAAAAGGATATAGGTTTTTAAAAGGAGGAGGATGGGTTTGTCTGTTTCCCGTCAGCACATCCTGGTTTCACCTCTGACATCATCAGGATCTACTTACAATCAGGTATGATTGTTATCAAGGGAAGACTACATTATTCTGTAAAAATATATTGCGTTTCCCTACTCTCTGGTCTTTGTAAAAATCAAAGTAAAGAGACTTAAATGGAGATGGGCTGGCTACTTGAGGACACGACAAATGGAGCAAAAGAGTGACACGGTGATACCTCAGAGAAGGCAAAAGGAAGAGAGGTAGACCGCAGAAAAGGTGGGATGACGGTATCAGACAAGTGACAGGAATCATGTGGAACAGAGTGGCTGAACAAAGAGATGAGTGAAAAGGTTGGAGGAGGCCTTTGCCGACTGGCAAACAGATCTACAAATGATAACCAAAAAACAGATATTAGTCTAAATACTTTATTTAGTTAAGTGTTAGTATTAGTTATTACATTCAAATTTATTACAACTTGTAAATTTATTATCTGTATAAAAGGCTATTATTATTATTATATTATTATAATTACTCTCTTGTCTTTACGATGTCTAATTAAAAAAATTCAGTTTGACTCAATTCAATTTTCTTTAATTATTTTCTATATGATAAACTTAAAGTAATTAAAATTAATCTTGTAAAAATCAACATTGTTTTAATCACTATATTGTATAAAACAAAGTTCCTCGCTGTCATTTTTAATAGGTGGTATGTGTCAAGAGGTTATACAGGGTTATTGGTAACTCGACGTATATCCGTTAGGAGGTGATAGGGGTGACTATTTGCAATAATTTTAACCCCCATATATGTACATCATCCAAAAGTGAACAATTTTTGAGTTATCACGTGTTTTAGTTTTGTTCAAAATTTGTCAAAAAAGCAACTTTAAATTTTTAAAAAAAAAAAATGTTTCAATTAAAATCTATTTTTTTCTTTTGTTTTATAAAAACGATTAAACACTGGATATTTGTCAATATTTAAATAGTAATTATCGGTCCAAATTTAAAAATGCGAGACGGAAAACGAATTTATTTCACGATATTTTTTTTTTCTCAAAAATGCCTCAAAAACTAAAAAAATCTTTATGAAACTTGGCCTGCAGATTACCCTGTATACGTATATTATACAGTACCTACATATTTACATTTTTTTTAAATTATTTATTCGACTTGCAAACTTATCAAATGTCGTTATAATATCTTGCGAAACATGAGCCGTTTGAGTCGTTGATATTCTATGCGAAATACATACGTGTATTGTATTTTAAATAAGATTAGCCTAGCAACCTATTCCGACTTCGCATGGGTAAAATAAGGTAATAAGAGCCTGTGCTGTTTTTTACAACTATTTGCCAGTATCTGTAAAGTAGCAATAAGCGAACTCGTATGTATAAGACTTGTCAACCTAAAAATGATGCATAGGCGACACCTGTTAAAATAAGGCACCAGAATAATGAAAATAATTCACTATCAATCAGGTGGGAAGTTGTTAAGTAACAGGAATGAACAAACAAACGAAACTTACTTATTCTAATTAGTGACATTTAGAACGTATCTATACCATTGACCTACATTATACAACCTACTAATTAATTTCTTTTATAAAAAAATCTAAACAAATGTATAAATAGGCAATAAAATCATGGTTATTAAGATGTCATGTCCTTGGTGCCTGTGCTTGCTCTGTTTCGCTCACCCTTCAAAGAGGGACGCAATAAGAATAGGCAGTGACGGATACGCAGTAGAATATGTGATGAGTATGAAAGCAATATTAACTTAATAAAAAACAAAGGGACATAGGGACGAAAAGGCGACTTAGTTTTATACTATGTATAATGTAAAGATATCAGCATTGTTGAACACGGGTAGTAATTATTGCTATCACTGCCAATAGGTAAACGATCACATGTCGATACTTGCACATTCCTGTCTACATTTTTGAGTGAATAGTCAAATAAACAGCATTTGACACCAAATTGACGCCATGTCATTGTAGAGCTGGATTAATCTGTGATATTATATATTACATAGACTATGCAATTGCGAAAAAAATGTGTTTTGAACTTCGAAGAAATTGCTATCGGAATTTTAGAAGTTAAATTAAACTGAAAAAGAAATGTGGTTACGTGGTCACTATCACCCATAGACAATGACGCTGTAAGAAATATTAACTATTCCTTAAATCGTCAATGCGCCACTAACTTTGGGAACTAAGATATTATGTCCCTCGAGCCTGTAGTTAAACTGTTAACAAATCACATGAGATACATGTATCTAAGGATTGTTATTATCTTTATTCCATTAGATTGGAATAGGCTAAACCAGTGGGCATTGACAAACATTAATGCTAACATTAAATTAAAGTGGGAAAAGGGGTAGAAAATAAATGGGTCATCCTTAGCTATGTGTTATGCTTGAATTTTGAATATATACAGGGTTATTGGTAACTCGACGTATATCCGTTAGGAGGTGAGCCGAAAATGAATTTATTTCAATATTTTTTTGATTTTTTTTCCTCATAAATGCCTCAAAACCTAAAAAAATCTTTATGAAACTTGGCCTGCAAATTATTTTAAAAACATAACCGTTTCCTTAGCTTTCCAAAAATGTATAAAAAGAAGGAAATTATTTCAAATCAATCGAAATAAAATCACCAGAAAGGACGCTGGTGGACATTCGTATCAGAACATGAACGAATTCGTACTAAAGGACGCTCTTTAAAATTCTCCCAAAATTAACTAAAAATAAAAACTAATAAAAAAAACTTACTTACTCACTAAACTGACATACTTAATACAAATTTAAAATAAAATTTAGAAACAGAAACAGTTCAATAGCTAAGTAATAAATATTACATTTTGTAAAATAGCATAAATAAAGTATTAATAAGCGAATCCGAGAAACGGACAGCGAACCCGAGAAGCGAAAATATGAGAGCACAGCACACACAGCATGCATGTTCCACAATGAATAATACAGGATTCTATCCATACTATTATCAACATTAATTAAAATATTGATAAAAGTACGGATTAAATTACAAATATTAATAAAACTAAAAAACGTGATAACCCAAAAATTATTCACTTTTGGAGTATGCATATGGGGGTTAAAATTATTGCAAATAGTCACCCCTATCACCTCTTAACGGATATACGTCGAGTTATCAATAACCCTGTATATAATCTACACAAAGTTTAAAAAACAAGAAACATAAGATCGACGTGTTCTATTGACCGGGTGAATTTGGTTTAAATTTACATATTGAGGTTAAACAAAACCTCTTTTACTAAAATTTCCTAGTCATTACATCGTATAAAATAAAGTAGCTTACCACTGTCTGTCTCTATGTATACTTAGATCATTTAAATTACGCAACGGATTTTGATACGGTTTTTTTAACACGTAGAGTGATTCGAGAGGAAGGTTTTTGTATATAATACTCGGACAATATAGTAATTTTAGAAGTTTCTAATGTGTTGTCATAAATAAACAAAGTATGTAGTATTACTAGTGTCATTCTTGCACCCGTGTGTAGCCGGGGCGGGTCGCTAGTATTAATCTAAAGTCTTTATTAGTACACCAAAACAATTGCATATCGTTAACTATTGTTTCAAAAGAATAATCAATTGTTTGTATGTTAATTGCGCTGTTGATTAGTAATGAAGTAAAGAGTATTTATAGTAAGTAAACACCGATCTGACCTATACTACTTTTAGACTAAATTTAGGTCTCGAAACCAGAGACAAGGAAAAGGTTGAACATATTTGAATACAATGTATCAAACAAATAAGTAAATATTGGACAACATTATGATCCCAATGTACGTAGCTAAAGCACTTGTGTTGTGAAAAATCAGAAGCAACGACGGTATAACAAACACTCAGACCCAAGGCAACATAGAAAATTTTTCTTCATAGAATCGGCCGGGATACGAACCCGGGACCTCGGAGTGGCTTTTCCATGAAAACCGGTGTACACGCTACTCTACCACGGAAGTCATCATATTATTTAACTGGCATTAATAAAAATGTTATATACTACTTTTATTACCAATGGGAAGTTGTCTTTATTTGCGTACATTGATCTGAAATAAGACGGTTACATTACTTAGCTGAATTTGATGTTATTTGGTATAAAGCAAATATGAACTTCAAGGACATAGCATTTGTCCTGAAGTTTCTTGTATTTTGTTGTTTCTTTTTATTTTTTTACACCTAAAACTCGAACGACGTCGCAGGCGACGACTAGTATATAATAAAAATGCACTATATCCAAGGTTAGGGAATTTTTCTAACCTGTTTTTGATTTGATTTTCATATTGTGACACCTTTACTTTTGCGAACTGTATAAAACAAATTATTTCAAGAATATTTTATTAGGTAGATATATGTGTGAATATTCGACACATAATAATGTGAAACATATGAAAAAATAAGTTACATTACAGTCGCAAAACTCTACCTTTGAGAACATCATTTGGAGTAGGTATATTCCATCAAGCAGATTTAATCTGAGCTGTATCTTGTCTTTAAACTGTATATATATATATATATATATATATATATATATATATATATATATATATTCATTCATTACGTATTATGTAAGGTAAAATACATTTTGAATGTTAATGTAGGTCGGTTATTGAGTCACCTTCCCAATAACACAGGTAATGACCCCGATCACAGTTGTTTTAGAGAATACCTGATAGGATAAGAAGCGTTGATGACGTGTCACCTCTGTGGCGCAAACTATGTCTTCGTTCAGCATATTATGGATGCTTGCCCTTCGTGGAACAGGACAGCTTTTGGTCCACTAGTTTGGATGGGACCGATTACGTATCACCGTAATATCCTTAATGCGACCTTCACGTTCTAGAAGGAGACGGTGGAGCAGGAACGAGAGGACCTGATCGCGCTCGGTGGAAATGATGCAGGTATTGTCTCCATCTTCCCAAAACACCGAAGCCCAAAGCATATAAGAAAGAGCGTACCCATCTATAAACTCAAACTCAAACAACTTTATTCAATATAGAAGCATTACACTTTATTATTGATGGTCAATTGAAATACTACCACCGGTTCGGAAAAGAAAAAACCCTGACCTGAGAAGAACCGGCGAAAGAAACTCAGCGGGTTTTTTTTTTTTTTTCATTTGTCTCATATATTATTTAAACAATTTAATATGAGATGAAATAGCCAGGAGGCGATCGTTTCATTCCCAAGGTGTGCTATCGATCATAAACTCATTAATTGTATAGTAACCTTTTGCACAAAAGCGTTCCTTAATAATTTTCTAAAATTTGGCAACAGAGGCATTTTGAACGCTTTCTGGGATCCTGTTGTAAAACTGTATACATTGCCCCACAAAGGAGTTACTGACTCTATGTAGTCGAGTAACAGGAGTAACAAGTTTGTGTTTGTTCCTTGTACCAATGCTATGAGTATCACATTTTTTCATGAAATCATTAATATTTTTTCGTACATACATAACATTGCAGAATATATATTGAGAAGCAACAGTCAATATCTTGATTTCTCTAAATTTATTCCTTAACGATTCTTTAGCTCCTAGGTTATAGATTGCGCGAATAGCCCTCTTCTGTAGCACAAATATAGTATGGATAGCGGCTGCGTTGCCACATAGCATAATACCGTATGACATTATACTGTGAAAGTAACTGAAATATACTAAGCGAGCCGTATCAACATCGGTACATAATCTAATCTTTTTGACCGCGAATGCCGCAGAACTCAGTCTACTCGCCAATCCGTTAATATGGGGGCCCCATTGCAACTTGGCATCAACAGTAAGGCCTGAGTTTCTTACTCAGCGGAATCAATTGGATCCATAGATTCCCCGTTAATGAGTACATCGGCTTTTACATTATGTACATTTGGTGTACTAAATTTCACAATTTTTGTTTTATTATTATTAAGCCTAAGATTGTTTACGCTAAACCAATGTACTATATCAGCCATAGCATTGTTTACGTCGTCGTACTGTACCTGTTTTCTATTAATTTTAAAAACTAAGGAGGTATCATCAGCAAACAATACTATATCATGTTTGTTCCCAACAAGAAAGGGCAAGTCATTTATATATGTGAGAAACAGAAAAGTTCTAAGAATTGATCCCTGAGAGACCCCCATACCAACTGAGACCCCAGGAGACCTTTTTCCTTTAAAGTCAACCCTCTGAATTCTATTGTTAAGATAAGAAGTCAGAAGGTCAAGCGCACATTCTCTAATTCCATAGTGATAAAGTTTCCTGACCAGAGTCTCATGTTGAACACAATCAAAGGCTTTGGATAAGTCACAGAAAACCCCTAAGGCATCCCGTGACTCCTCCCAGGCTTCATAGATATTCTTAATAAGCTCGATACCAGCGTCTGTTGTCGAGCGACCCCTCGTGAATCCAAATTGTTTACTATGAAGCAGATTATGTTTGTTAAAATGTTCTAATAATTGATTCAGAATTATTTTCTCAAATATTTTGCTCAGGGTAGGTAGAATCGAAATTGGCCTATAGTTATTGGGGTCTGAAGAACTGCTAGATTTAAATATTGGAATAACTTTACTATGTTTCATCAGGTCAGGAAATATACCACGTTGGACACAACTATTAAATATTAAAGCAAGAAAAGGTGCAATTACATCAATAATCGAATTTATCACCTTTAGAGAAATACCCCATAAATCAGCTGTTTTCTTGATGTCTAGTGACTTAAAGGCGCGTATTATGTCGTTGGGGTTTACAAGGGTAAAATTAAAGTTAGATTTACAAGCTCTTACATTTTCTTTCATCAATGACTCGGCAACATCTGGAGAAGATATAAGTGACTTAGTTGTCAAAACTGGTATGTCAGCAAAAAATTTTTCAATAACTGTAGCAACTTCCTTTTGACTATTTACTACTTTATTATTATAATTCAGGCTCAATTCGGAGTTGCAACTGCCAACTCTACCAGTTTCACAATTAATAATTTTCCAAGTCATTTTTATCTTGTTATGTGCATTCTTAATTTTATTTTTTATAGTTAAAGATTTTGCCAAAAAGCACACTTTTTTAAATAATTTAGAATAGTTACTTACATAATTGGCAAAAGTGGCACTATGATTGTACGTTCTTTCATTGTAAAGCTCATACATTCGATGCCTACTTTTATGAATTCCAATAGTCGCCCAATCACTGAATTTTAAAAAGTTTTTTGTATTAACTGTTTTAGAAGTGAATATAGATTTAAAACTGTTTTTAATTAATTTAAATAGATTGTTATATAATACATTGGGATTATCATTGAAATGTATGTGAGGGAGATTAGCCATAATATTACTTCTAAACTTCTCAATACGACTTGCAGTCAAAGGAACAAACATTATCTTTTCAGAAGTACTTATTTTTTTAACATGAAAATTAAATAAGGCTTGTTGTCCACAATGATTTGAACTTAGGTTATTAATAATAATTTTGTTTTGTGGAATATAGGTAGCAAATATGTTATCAATGCAAGTTGCTGTGGAATCTGTTATTCTAGTTGGTTCTAAGAACAGATTTACCAGATTATATGAACTTAACAAAGATCTGAATCTAATACTTGTGGTTGAATTATGCAATAAATTTATATTAAAATCTCCACAAACAATAATTTCTTTATTAGATCCAGATAGTTTAGATAGAACATTGTCCAATATATTTTCAAACAATTCATATAATCCACTAGGGGGCCTGTATACGCATACAACAATGACACGCTCAAGCTCTGCACAGGCTATTTCTATAGTTTGCTCAATAGAAAGGCTCACAATATCTTTACGTTCTTTAAATTTTATATTTTTACACAGGAGTATTAAAGAGCCACCACGTATAGCTTTATTTCTACTGAACAGACTAGCAATCTGGTGCCCACTAAAGTTAAACATAACCTGATAATTTAGAAGCCAATGTTCAGTTAAACACAAAATATCAATGCCATTACAGGTCGAAAATAATTCAATTTCTAAGTCTTTCCCTAACATTCCTTGAATATTTCGGTGCACCAGATTTACAATTTTTTTGTTATTTACTTTCTTATTATTTTTATTGGCTTCTATGGTAACTATTTTTTCACAATTATAGTTAGAATTATTATCGTTGCCAGAGACTACCTCTATTGTCTTCGAACTTAATTTAAATTACTTATATGAAATAATAGCCTTACTTTTATTTTATTAAAATAGGATAAATGTAATAAGATAGTCTTCAATTCCGGCATTTATTAACGCCTATAAAATATGTGTGTATAAGTACAGTGTGCGTAACACAGGAAAAATATAATATTTACAAATCAATAAATTGAGTAATTAATGTTAATTGTAATTAATATTAAAAAAATAAATTAAAACAACTTTTACTGTGCAAAATATTTATACTTTATAATAATATTTTACTTTCATAAATAAAACTTAAATTATGCTTTACAAAGTAAGCGCCTTAATTTTTAATTTAGCAATATAATGTTTTATAGAATTTGCTCAAATCTCTTCTATATCTGAAATTAAAATCAGAATCAGGGAAATCTTCGTTTTCTAATCTTTGAATAAGCATATTTTCAGAACTAAACTAGTTTTCTACTTAATACTATTAATTAACTATTTAAGTACTTATATTGATAACTTGGGAAGAACCGGTGATCAGAAACTCATCGATTTTTTCAATTAATTTTAAATTAGTACGGTATCTGAATATAATTATGTACATAGCCAAATTTTTAAACTTGTGATGTGTCCACGAAGTGATTTTAGTCCACGATCCTTGTTCCATTTTTTTCACTTAATTACTATCAAGCCGGGGTATGGGTATGGTAGAGTTAGTAATCAAGTAAAAGATTTAGACATATATCACCAAAGTCGCTTTCAGTTCAATCAAAAATAAATAATTTTATTATGCTCATTTTATTTATTTAAGTTTATCTGTTCTCCTAATATTGCCGATTGCAGAGGCATTCACTTGTTACTGACCTGTTGGTCCTGGATTAGAATTCAAGGCTTATTTATATATTGGGTTAATCAGTCAAGAAGCTTTCTGTATGAACCCAGAGTCTGGATACAGTTTTTTTTTATTCCCGTGCAGCGTTTACAATTATTATTTTGCTACATTAGAACTTAACCGAATATAGCACCCAGTGGCGGATTTACCAATAGGCTAAGTAGGCTGGAGCCCAGGGCGGCAAATTTAGCCCAAATTTGTTATTATCTTAGAAATAAAAAAAAATATAACTATATATATATACACATTACGCCCGTAATCCTAATAATCGTCACTACATAGCGCTTTGGAAAAATAATCTAGGAACTGACAGAAATATCACCTAGTTTATAATCATACTAATAACGAGAAAAAACCGATGTAATGAGGACGATGGAACACAAATCATAAATGTTGCAAAAAAGTAGGGGCGGCAAAAATTGAATAGCCTACTAGCCTAGTGGCAGATTTGTAAATCCGCCACTGGTAGCACCTCGATTATATTTAATTTTAATTTGTTTTTTGAAGAAACAATACTTATAATACTGAATTAAAAGATATAGGACAGAATGTTTTTTATGGACTTGACTTTGATTTATCCTGTTTAAGTTCTATACTATACAGCTCGCATTCTCAGTTGGATATGCTAATACGGGCCTTTTTTTTATTCCTGTCGGTTATTATTTTTAAATAACTGGTCTCGAACGTCATCTGTGTCAGGTTTCTAATCAGCTTATCTAGACACGCGGTAGCGTGTCAGCCAAGTTCAGGTACAGAACTGGAGAGTAGCACCGTGTGTAATTTTACACGAACTATTTGGAGCCACTTTTAAGTAACCCCTTCATAATTCAAAAACTGTTTGACATAAACGTGTCAAATTTGGCAAATATATTAAAACTTGCGAGATACAGATGTGCTTCAAATTTCATAAACACATCTCAAACGGTTATTTAGATATTAATGTCCAAAAATCGTCACTTTTATCACTGACTGATCTATAGATCAAAACTATTTCCCACTTCCAGGTGACCTAGAATGTTCAAATTTGGTATACATGTAGATAATTAGACGAATATAAAGGAAAAAATCTGAAACTGGTAATTTTTTATCATTCAGTTATTTTTCATTTTATTGCCAAGTTAGAACTTAGTCTATAATATATTATTCTAAATTATTAGGAGAAATGTTATTTTATGTAGTATTAAATGAATTTCAGGAAGGATAATGGAACATGACACCCATTTAATTCTCACTTCTTTTGTCGTTGAAGTCAACAACCAAGGTATATTTCATAATACTGAACTTGGCTCTCATTTTACATTTATGTTTTTGATGGGATCTTATATGTAGTTAATTTGTTTGTTAGTGTGTATGATTCGTAATTAATTTTAGATGTATAATAAAAAATATCAAACCGTTCCATCTTTACCTGAATTCTGTTCTTTGAATTTCGAACCTGTAATGAATCAGTATTAAGTATTTTGGGTGTTAGTGTCGACAAGGCTTATTTAGTAGTAGTAGTCACAAAACGTACGTGACTTTTATTGGCGTTTAAATCTTCGGTACAATTAGTAGTAATTAGTACAATACAACCAATTTAGAGATTATGTCAACCAAACTGTTATCGCCCTCATTGAAGACGAGACGATTTCAAAACTATTTGACGCCATACCATCGTTTCATGAAACAAAATTTAAATTATAAACAGCACTTCAAACAAGTTATATCGTTTTTAGTTGCTGTCTCTGGCACATTTTTGTTGTTTTGTCTCAGTTTAAAGGGTAAGTGGGCTGCTGTAACTATAGTCACAAGGGGTATAAGTTATAATTAGCTTCTAAGTTTCGCCGCGCTTTAGCGATGTGGTCAATATTATTCAGTGTCTGTGGCCGACGGTGACAGTTATTATTTTAACCCAGGATCCCCATTTCGCCTACCTATATCAAAAAATAAAAAAGAGTGTCACATTTTCTCTTTTTTATGGTATAGGTTACTTGTTATAATATATATACAGATCGGAGCATCAAGGTCGTTGTCGACGGTGCATGCTCTGACTTAAAATTCGTCAATGCTGGTGTTCCACAAGGCTGCGTTCTATCACCCACTCTGTTTCTTCTGCATATCAATGATTTGTTGCAAATCGGGAACATTCATTGCTATGCAGACGACAGTACCGTTGACACCTTATACACCGGCCGCGCTAATATTTCTCGGGAAAACGTCGAAAAAAACCGGAACAAACTTGTGTCTGAAATCGAGTCTTCGTTAAACGAAGTCTCGAACTGGGGCCGGCTAAATTTAGTCCATTTCAACCCCAAAAAGACGCAAGTTTGCGCGTTAACCGCTAAAAAAACACCATTTGTGGTATCTCCACGATTTGAGAACATCCCGATAGCCGCTACAGGTAGTATCGGAATACTTGGAGTTGATATTTCGAGCCTCGTTCAGTTCCGCGGACAATTGGAAGGCAAAGCCAAATTGGCTTCAAAGGAGCTCGGTGTGCTCAGCAAGGCGAGACAGTATTTCACGTCGGCCCATCGCCTAAAACTTTACAAGGCGCAAATTCGGCCTCACATGGAGTACTGCTCTCACCTCTGGGCGGGTGCTCCCCAGTACCAGCTCCTTCCATTTGACCGCATCCAACGTAGAGCGGCTCGAGTTATCGACGATCAAGCCCTTTCCGATCTCCTTGATCCTTTGGCTTTGCGTAGAGATGTTGGATCACTCTGCATCTTCTACCGAATTTTTCACGGGGAATGTTCCGAGGAATTGTTCGGATTAATCCCGGCTGCTGAATTTCACCTTCGGACATCTCGTCAAAATTCTAAGTTTCACCCGCACCATCTTGATGTCCGAAAATCCACAACAGCGCGATTTCTTAGACATTTTCTGCCTCGCACAACCACTGTGGAATGATGTCAGATGTCCATGGGCGGTGGTAGTCACTTTTCATCAGGTGAGCCTCCTGAAAAAAATATATATATATATATATATATATATATATATAGACATAGACAATGACGCTGTAAGAAATATTAACTATTCTTTACATCGTCAATGTGCCACCAACCTTGGGAACTAAGATGTTATGTCCCTTGTGCCTGTAGTAACACTGACTCACTCACCTTTCAAACCGGAACACAATAATATTGAGTACTGTTATTTGGCGGAAGAATAACTGATGAGTGGGTGGTACCTACCCAGACGGGCTAGCACTAAGCCCTACAACCAAGTGAAACTCATCTGGAAAATTCTGGTCTATAGTCTCCTAATATATCAACAAGGAAATGCGTATCTGTAATGTTATTCTACATTAGCAGAAATATACAAAGCAAAATAGCTTTATTGATTTAACTTTTAGTAAATTAACATTAATTATACTTCGCATAAAACATATGATACCGCTTTATGGTCGTCACTTTTGTTTTCAATTTGAAACACAATATAATAAGGTGTTAATTGAAAAGGTTTTAGAATAAACAAGTATAAATGTGCGAGCAAAAAAGTCGCTAAATTTTGATCATTTTTAACACCTTCGTTTTATAGTTGTATTTGTTGCCATAACTATTAACGTTACAAAATTTTCCCGGCTTTAACGTCAAGAATCATCTAGAATTATTTTTTACGTGAACATCCAAAAACCAACGTGATTTCAGAAGAAAGGCGGTTTGCGATCTTTTATTTTAGCCCGAACTGGGATCCAAATCTTACGTTCTATACTCATGGATGACACACATATTAGAAATGTTTGACTTCCGATTTTTTTGTGTCGGATAAACTAGGTCAACATGAGCCCTCGACAAGGATTGGGGAGATACGGCTTAGTGTCGATGTAACGCTTCTGCGGCCCCTCCGCGCTCAGGAGTAGATGATATTGCTTCCTGCAACCCTCACTAGACGTCATATCAGCTGGGATAATTAGACTAGAACAACAAAGCAGTTAAATATATTTAATATGTGAAGCTTGGAAGCTGAATGGTACACCTTTAAGACACGATAAATTACTCTGACCCCAATGTAAGTAGCTAAAGCACTTATGTTTGGCAAAATCAGAAGTAACGACGGCACCACAAACACCCAGACCAAGACAACATAGAAAACTAATGGTAATCTACATAGACTCGGCCAGAAATCGATCCCGGCACCACAGAGGTTGTTTTGTCGTTGTTTTTTCTAGTAGATTAATTAAGTTGGTAGTTATAATTATGTACTTAATATGTTTTTATTTTTGTCGTTTTTCTCTTTAATTTTTTTATAATTTTAACGTCCTATTAAACATTTCTTACTTTCTTTCTTTCTGAAAGTATGAAGTAGTAAGAGTACATTCACCCCTGCCTTTAAATAACACGCCGTTTTGTATTGACAATGCAATTTGTATTTAACGAGCCCAGAAGGCGATCTGCTTCTGTTTTATGAACAATATTCAATTATATCGTTAAATTAAAAATCGATAAGTGTTAAGTTCTTATCATCCTTTATTCACTTCCTGGTGCTGTATGTACATACGTAGCTATGCTAAGCTGATATATAGCTAATATAAATTCATATCGTCAATACCCAGTGAACCATGTGTTTTAATTTTCTATGTTTGTTTAGGAAATCTTAAAATAATAAAGTTAAATTAAAACAAAAAGTATATGGGTAAGTTTGTATTCAATGGTTAATATAAGAATATCACATATATGAAAGGTGAAACTGTCTTTATTGGTAGAAGGATAGAATATTAACAAAATATAAACATGAAAACAAAATATTCAATGTAAGTTTTTGCTAAAAAGTTTCGGTAAAAGAGGTTGCAATCAAACAGTGTCTACAGTCATCTTCTGTGCAACTCAAAAGTTACAACCGACATACGCTGACACACC
This sequence comes from Vanessa cardui, assembly GCF_905220365.1. Classification (NCBI taxonomy): domain Eukaryota; kingdom Metazoa; phylum Arthropoda; class Insecta; order Lepidoptera; family Nymphalidae; genus Vanessa; species Vanessa cardui. The sequence goes on from NC_061136.1 coordinate 13,782,216, forward strand.
ATTTTTCTACGTATCCTTATAAGAATTATAATCAATATCGCATACCTCATTGCTGATATATGTCACGCTTTCTGTAGTAAGCTTCAAAATACTTCTTACAAAAAAACTCTATTGATATTAAAGCTTCGTGTAGACAACAAACTTTATAAATAACTCGGAAGTATTTATATCTCAATAACTCTTCCTTTAAAAAATAAACGCGTAATCAATATTCGCCAAAATAAGTATAATAATATACGGGGTGGACGCGCTGTATATTGAAACTAATTACTAGCTGACACTAAAAAGGAATTTATAGATTAACTGAATTTTTTAAACCATACCTTCGAAGATTGATTGTTTGAGGCCTTTAATACAAGACAACTTTAAAGGAGATATATGTGTGTAGCATGGGAATGCCGGAATGGCCCAGTGGTGAGAACGTGTTCTTAACCCATGATTGCGGGTTCAAATGCAGGCCAGCACCACTGAATATTCATGTTAATTTGTTTGTAATTGTCACGTGCTCGGTGGTGAAGGAAAACATGATGAGCAAACCTGCATGTGCCTAATTTCATAAAAAATCTGCCACATGTGTGTTCCAGCAACCCGCATTGGAATAGCGTGGTGGAATATGTTCCAAACCTCAAAGGGAGAGGAGGCCTTAGCCCTTGAAGAATAAATGACTTCGTCTGCTTTTGTCGTCATTATTTAATTTGAGTCATAAAGAAACCAAGAAACGCTAGTAGTCCAGTCAATTGCTATATTCCAAAAAAAACATTAAAAATTTCGAGCTGTTTTTAATTTTTTTGCTAGAAACTAATAAAAGTATGCATTTTGTTTTTGCAAATTATGGCACAGTAAAGTGTGTAAAATAGTCTACAAAAAACATTCATCCAAAGTTTTCGAACATCTAGTGTCCAGAAACGGATCTAACTCAAACCCATTTTTCTTGTTAATTTAACTCGAAATCAAAAACTTGACAAGACATTTGACCGTGGCTTTGATTGACTATACTTGAGATAATACATACAGGAGTTCACTTACCCTAACTACGGAACCGCATCAACAAAAAAAGCTGTCATGTAATACATGTAATAAAAATGACTTTTTTACACGTGAACCAAATCTAAATCGCAAACGTCCACACATTATATTTGACTTTGAAGCTTGTCACACCTGTGCCAATGTCTTCGATATTTTTAACGATAAATTTATTTTTAATTTTAAATGTTAAATATTACATGTAAAAACAGATTCTTATATTAGTATTAGTGTTGTTTTGAAACGTCTCGGATCGTAATTTATTAATTAGAAGTGTAATAAAGTTAATTAAACAAAAATTTGAATACTATTTTTTTAAAGAATAGTAACAATGATAAATCCGATAATTTTACTCTGTTGTAAAAGTTCTCGTATTCTTAATTATTTTGTATACAGAGAAATGAATGCCTAATGTAAGGAATACTTACCTCCTTTTTACAATGTGTGTAAAATGAATTGTCCTTTGGAATCACGATCTTAATTTTTAATTGCGCTAGTGCAAAGCTATTCTGTAAGAAAAACTCGAATCTCTTTTTTTACATTTTAGATTGGCGGACGAGCACATGTGCCACTTGATGGGAAGTGGTCTCCATCAATCATAGACAATGGCGCTGTAAGAAATAATAAATAACTATTTCTTACGTCGTCAATGCGCCATCAACCTTGGGAACTAAGATGTTACGTCCCTTGTGCCTGTAGTTATACTGGCTCTCTCCCGCTTCAAACCGGAGCACAATAATACTGAGTACTGTTATTTGGCGGTAGAATATTTGATGATTGGATGGTACCTACCCAGGCGGGCTTGCACAAAGCCCTACCGCCAAGTAAAAACTCACCGCTGAACATGAGAGTGAAGTATTAGAATCTGATATGCAGAATTGACTACAAAAAATATATAATTTACAGGATACACGTACCAAAATCGCATGTAATCGTAAATCGATTGTCAATATGTATATTGACAGTAACATATATCAATTTGATAAAATATGTGATAATCATTGTATATGGACTAGGAGTAAGGATACGCTTATAACGCCAAGTTCCGACTCCGCAAAGTCAATAAATTCTTCTTGGGGCAAGGTGCCCGTTTCTATAATAAAATTCCGCAGACATTTTTAACTTTGCCGTTTCGTAAATTCAAATCGTTTATAAAAAAATACATAAGTAAAAAAGGCATATTATTCGATACAAGATTTTACGGACAATAAAAAAGCGTGGAGTTAATACCTGTTGACTTCTAAGCGGGATATATTAATTTAAATAATTGTATTGAATAACTTTACTTTGTTTTTTTTAAATGTTGAAAAAGAGTAACTACTCAGTTTCTTGCCGGTTCTTCTGGGTAGAATCTACTTTCCGAACCGTTGGTAGCTTCACTTAACTGTAAAATGACGATTCAAAAGTGCTTGTAAAAGCCTACTTGAATAAAGTTTATTTTGATTTTGAATATTTCTCGAGTGAAATACCAAATTATTTCACTTGGTATCATAAACACATTAGTCTAAGCGTAGCTTTATGCTATTGACGTCACAACTTCATTTGTTTAGTCTACCAAATATAATGTAATTAAAGATTCATTTTTAATGAGCCTTAGGCTAATCCTAGCCTATACCGTATATTTTTTACTGTTTAGGTAACGATAAAAACATTAAAAAATACAAGGCTCTTTTTTATTTAAAGTTTTTCAATAAATCAGCATCATACTATAATATACATACATATATACATTTATGTATATTGAAAATAAGTAATTAGTGTTCATTGGCTATAAACATTAGCGCTGTAAGAATTATATCAACCATCCTGTATATTTCCAATGCGCCACCAACCTAAGTAACTAAGATGATTATCTCTTGAGACGGTAATAACACTGGCCCACTTCAAACCTGAACATAGCATTATTAAGCTGAATCGTTACAGATAAACCGGTATCTACACAGACGAGCCGGCAATTCCCTAGCACATTCCCCAATGTAAGAGTTTGTCGTCATTTCTGTAAACAATTTACTTGAATACAATTGAATATTTTGTACGATGCCTAGAATCCAACATAACAGTTATTATAGCGTTGTGTAAACAGTTAATTTTATTGCTTTTTCATTACGGTGTTGAAAAATACGTCACTAATTCTGGAAATATCATTTTTTTTTGTTTTTCGCACTGCTATATGATATTGTTGATTAATTATTTTTTATACCGTCATAAAATATAATTAGTTTACGTGTTAAAACTTCTGGAAGTGACTCAGATATTTTGATGACACGTTAGTGTTAAAACTGCTATAAGTTTGTATGATTTTTACGTAAATGTGACATTTTGGTTTTGGTTTTTACGACTTGAGAACCAGTTTTAATTGAGGAAAACTCAGTATAGATCTATTAAAATGTCTGTGATCTAATATAATTATCTATACTTTTGGTATTACAAAATATGAAGATTTTGGGAAAATGTTCCTAAATGGGAGATCAACAGAGCCAGCTTGTTTTGTTTAAGTTGGGATAATTTCGGAATATTTCAACACTTTATTATATTCTTCTACTTTTTAACTCTCATGCAGGATATAATTGTATAAAATTGCCATTAACAAACATAACTTTGTATTTCAAATGTTGGAAAAGATTAATTATTACTTTTTTTGTCGGTTCTTCTCGGTGGAAGATAGCTTCCGAACGGTAGTTCGTTTGAGAAGTGCTTGTAAAAGCCTACCTGAATTTAGTTAATTTTGAAGTATATTTGGATTGATTGAGTAGTTATTGTAAAACAGGCTACTGGAACTAGAATAGTGTCAACATCTGGTCTTGATAATCTTAATTTATTGCACAGCAATTAAAATCCAAAAGTCGCAAGGGTAACCTTTGCTGTTTACTGACAATAATCTACTGGGGAAAAGATCATTTTAAGGCAATATTTGATTAAAACATGCGCATTTAAAATGATTAGATATATCAAACACGTTTTAAGTTTGCCTTTTTGGGAATTAAAAATAACAAATGACGTAGATAATAAAATAAATAAGATTAATCAAAGTCGCCCGCTACGACGAGGATACGGGTGAGGAGTAATTTATATTAGGAGTTTGCAAAATCTGTTTTGCTGACACTTTATTATTTAGATTTAAACTTGTTTTTGTCAGCAGCTTTGTCTGCGTGATGGGAAGAGGCTATTGCCTTTTCTGTACCCTGTTTGTAAAATTTCATAGTCATCGATTTAGTAATTACTCTTTGGCAAGTTTTTACTTGGACCCCCAAGGGATTTGTGCAATCATCAGATATCCTGCCGCCATACAGCAATTGTTGTATTCCGTTTTAAAAGGCGAGTGCCTGAGTAATTATAAGCACAAGGTTCATCAGTGTAACATCTGATTTACTAGGTTGGTAGCACATTGGCTATATAATCAATTACTATTTGTTACAGTTTCAGTGTCTGTGAGCCGTGGTGATCATTTACCATTATGTGACACGATAAAATAAAGAGTAGTTAAAATTAGTGACACTACTCACCCTTGGCGAATTTCAGAGGTCAGTAGTCTGTACAGGTCTGGTTTGTTTTGGATTTATAGGCAATCAAGAGCAAAGATCTTATCAACAAATATGTAATATTAATGTGTTAATTATGAAACGAGTATATTTCCGTGTGCAAGAAACGGCTATTTATATTATTCATAAAAATTATGGTCGAGCAATTTATCTTTATATATATTAAGAGGACGACAGCGTTTCGACAGTGTCGTGACATCCAGGATTTACTGCATACGAAGTATTGAACAGTACACACTAGAACAAAGAATAAAATCATCACAAAACTATTCCTCGCTTGAATTTGAGTGGTTCTATTAGTTCCTCTGATGAGACACTTGTTGTGCCACCATTAGTTTCATACTTGATGACGAAGAACTTTAATTTTGAAAATCAATTTCTACTGAATAACACACACTTCCTCATATCACGTAGTCATGCAATTATATGGCAATTATAAGCACTGACGATTGGCTTCAGATGAAGGTATGCAAAAAGAAAAATATTTTGATGTAGTTTTTCTTTGTTTTTAAGGAGACTCGATGGAATGTGTTCTTAGCTATGATTAAAGAAAATGTTTCAAGATGTTTGGAGAGCATTAGCTCTTTTATAGTGGTTGAATGGATGTTTATAACTGATCGTTTCAAAATTTTTTATCTTATTATTTCAACGATATTAAAATGGCATGATACCTAAACTTACATACATATATACTTCATATCTGAACTCCTTACAAATTTCAAGGTATATCGTGTTTTAACTTATTAGAATGGTTTCAAACTTTCAATGAAGCTTACCATTTGTTACTTGCAACTTGGTACAAAAAAGCAGAAAAATGATGAGCTAATGATAATAGTGTACTGGTAAATTAGCTATCCATAATTGAGTAGGTGCTACTTGCACAGAAGGGTGTGCATAAATCCTTACCACCAAGTACTTTCCATTATTATATACCATTTGTTGCCCGCGCCTTTGCTCTTGTTTTAGGGGTTTGGTTGTCACGTTGTTAGGCAAAAAAGTAGCCTATGTCATTCCCTTGTAGTGCAAATTTACTTTATACCCATCAAATTCGGTTTAGTGGTTTGTTAGTGAAAAAGCGACAAACAGAAAGAGTTACTGTCACATTTATAATATTAGTACATATTTTATAAAGTTAGCTAGTGTGATAATTTTTATTCATGTTATTCTGATTTAGAGATGGTAACACTGTTGCATCGTGGTTGGCTGGTTATGAAAGCGGAATTACCTCGGCTGACCAATAGGATGACGGGATACGGATTCGAGATGGCCCATAGAACGCGTGCATCTTAACCGATGATTGCGGGTTTAAACGCAGGCAAGCACCGCTGATTCATGTGCTTAATTTGTCTTTATAATTAATCTCGTGCTCAGCGGTGAAAGAAAAGATCGTGAGCCACATGTGTATTCCACCAACCCGCATTGCAACAGCGTGGTGGAATATGTTCCAAAACCTTCTCCTCAAAAGGAGAGGAGGCAGCCCAGCAATGAGAATTTACAGGCTGTTGTTAGGAGAAAAAAAGAAAGGAAAATCGATTGTACAACTTGGAATTGTGCCGATTGAACCTATTATGTTAAATACATGTATTTATATCTGATCGAACTGAGTTTGGATTTATAAAACTGACCAAGAACAGTCAGGAGGACGTCAAAACTTCATTATCATATCCAAAACATTTGCGATTTCATTAATTCAACGAATAGCCTTCAGGATGTTTTTCTCCGTTGGTTCCGGCCGTGGAATAAAACAACGGTGCGATTTATAAGCAGCCTAACGATTTTATGCTAATTATATTTTTATCTCATTAGTATGTTTTTTATCAAATCCTATATCTTGAAGTGAAATTTTGAAATATTCGCGGCCCGTTCCGACTTCGCACGGGGTGGACATAATTTTTAATATTTTTACCTTTTATTTATATATTTTTTGTTGCTTTTTCCGACATGTTTAACAATTGTCGATCTATTTAAACTTATTAACACAAAAAACCTTAGTAAATTATATACCTTTCTCATGAATCCTTCTATCTATTAGTCAAAACTATGAGAATCCGTGTCAGTCTACCCGTGACCACGAACGTTGTAAAGTGCTCGAAACGTCGGGATGTCCAAAATAAATAATATACGCGATTATATCGCAAACATAGTAATAATAGTGATAGCAAAACATTAAAAAAAAAATTTCTGATCGAATTTGACAGTTGTAGTTAATAGTTTGGCAGTAGTTAAATTTGTTTTGATTTTAGACAACACGTATTAGCTTTGTTGCGAAATCATTGACCTCTATTTAATTAATCAAATTTCAAGAACGCTGAACTATTTAATGTTTTTTTATTCGCGAAGTATTTTCATTAATATTTATATAACTCATACGGTTATTAGTTGTTGTATAACTTTGGTCCGATTCTTCCTAATGGGTCTATAATATCCAGAAAATATAGAATCCAATTGATAGTCAATTTGTTATCTAATATTATATCTGTAGACGAATATAAAAACATAAAATAATTGTATTAACTAACATGACTGACATTTTTTTAAATGTTGAAAAAGAGTAACTACTGAGTTTCTTGCCGGTTCTTCTCAGTAGAATCTACTTTCCGAACCGGTGGTAGCTTCACTTGGTTGTAAAATGACGATTCAAAAGTGCTTTTAAAAGCCCACTTGATTAAAGTTTATTTTGATTTTGATATGTTACTATAAAATACAACACAATTGCATACTTTGACACACTTATATGAACTAACTTTTCCGTCTACACTTCCATCGTCTTAATCATAAACAATAATTTCTTCGTAATAGAATCTTCAGTGAGAGTAAAAAGTATTAGGACTGTAAGATAGCAGATGCAGTTTTTAGATTCAAGTCAAAACCAATAACACATACCCAATACAAATATTATGATATAGTTTGTAAAATCTAATTAGTCTAGCGTTTAAAATTGTTGTTAATGTCATCGATCCTGAACTATCTCGGGTCACGAATTGCTGCCACAGAGATGAATGCAGCTTGAACACCTCAATAAACTCTGTGAAAAATGTCTGGTTTGATCGGAATGAGTCATTAGCAAACCGGCCCTCAGGCTCATGTGTCACTTTATCATTAAATAATTTTAAAAGAATAAAACAAATAACTATGAAACTACTAGACTTATAAATAATATTTAATTCGTGGTCACGTTGGGATGTCAAAAATAATTATTATACGCGATTCAAATCCGTTATAACTAGTTTTATTTAAATGTGTAATAATCGCAAAAATTTAAGACAACATGATTTTGATGTAATTTACACTGTTCCCTAAGTTGAAGTGTACTTAATTAAGATCAATACGACATTTAGTAATCGAGAAATTCATGGATAAATAAATACATACAAACATACACTTACAAAATTTAATACAAGTACTTGGAAGCCAAAATGAATCATAATACACTAATATAATTAAATTCTAACAATCTTACATACATAAACATCGAAATGATAACCTCCTTTTTTAGAAGTCGGTTAACAACTACGCAAATTAAAGACACGGATAATTAAATAATCTACTCAAAATAATGTCATAATAAAACTACAAGGCAATAAAACTAAACAAGCAGGTAATTAATTAAAAAAATCGCGGATTTATTTTAGAATGTCTCTATGATGCGTACAATGAGCTTCAAAAGTGTTTCGGAAAATTGTCTATGTATTCAGTAATTATTTTACTATTTACAAAAATAAAGTATAAAGTAACTGTACATGCTCTATATCAAGGTGGTGAGGGGGGGGGGGGGCTTGGTAGTTCGACTCGCTACGTATAAGAAAAGGTTATATACACGTAACCCTGGTCATATAAGGCCAAATATATAAGCCCAGGGCGCCTGGTTGGTTGGATGATGAAGAGCTGTCCTGAGTCGTACATAAAAATATTATGAATTTAAAATATAATAGATAAAATCTGAATCTGTTGAACCGAATATGCACCAGTAAAATGTTATTTAATTTCAGTAACAATAAGACCTATTTATTTATTTATCATGTACATTTACAAACTGAAGTAACTGAGGATAAATCCACGGGCAAAGCTAATATATTATATGAAACTCAGTGATGTCGCAGCTTGTCCGGCTTTGAACCCGCTAGCTTGGGTCAACATCAAACCCGTTTGAATGACGAGCTCCAGACCGCGAGCCGACTGACGCACTTGAACCTTTGAAATCGTACAAACTGTTTTTATTTTTTATTTCAGATATATATCATGCTCAAACAAATAAACCTTTTAGTAAACTTTTTTTTTGGTGTATATTTATGATATATACAATTTTATATTCCAAAAAAAGTATTAATTACGTGAATATAAATCCAATGCATAAATTAGTTCTTTTATATTAAGATAATTAACGTTATAACTTAATCAACATACTGCTGATGTGTCAAAGAAACTCATTTTGGGATTATTCGTCTTAGGTTCCCACGAAAGCGCCTTCGGGTTAACAGTTACTAAGTTTACGTCATTAATTTTTTTTTTGGGTCGTACACACATGACATTGGAGAGGTCCTTGTTTTGTATACAGTAACGTTAAATATATATACTGCTTATAATGCATTAATATTAATATAAATAAATAACAATAATAATTCGAGTTTTCCCAATTCCCTTTATTTTTACAACACTCAGTCAAATCCCGATTGTGTGGCAGTTGCATAAGAATTATTATTAAATATTTTTTCTACAATTAATTTACTGATTTATTTTTCATTTTGATGCTGACTGTACATTTTAAACGATACCATAGATACGTTTATTCAGTCACGTATATCGTAGTACAATAACCGGTAAATAAATATATACAATCGTGGAATGTTTGAATGTTAACATATATTATGTTATGTGCGTAACTGTCCGCATGAAATATTTTATAAATAACTATCATTTTACAAGCTAGAGATAATGCAATTATAACAAAGGCTATCTAAGGAAGGAGCTTATCGTCACGGTAGCATGCGTAAGCGATCCCGTGGCGTCCGCCGAAAGACGGAGAGGGTACCGCTGGTTGTTTAGTGGGTAAACCCGGCGTACCTGGGCGCACTCGGCGTCTAGGAAACCGGGGAGTCCCCCCCACTTTCCATCACGTGGGGGAAGCGCGTAAAGCGTTTTTCCAGCAAGAAAAAAAAGGTAGGAGCTGTTATGGGATAATGTAGGCAGTTAACACAGGATCCAAGATATTGTTCAAAATGGTCAATTGTTTTTATGTAAGTGGTCGAGGTAAGTGTGAGAGATGAGATGGCCCATTGGATAGAACGCGTGCATCTTAACCGATGATTTCGGGTTCAAAACCAGGCTAGCACCACTATATAGATGTGCTTAATTTGTGTTCATAATTCATCTCGTGCTCGGCGGTAAAGGAAAACATCGTGAGTAACCCTATATGTGTCTAATTTCATCCATAACCCGCATTGGAACAGCGTGGTGGAATATGTTCCAAACCCTCTCCTTAATGGGAGAGGAGGCCTTAGCTTAGCAGTGGGTAATTTACGGGCTGTTACTTTACAAAGTGTGCTACAAACCTAGCGAACTCTTGTATAATCATTACATAGTATAAAACAAAGTCACTTACCGCTATCTGTCCCTAAGTACGCTTAGATCTTTTAAGTAACGCAACGGATTTTGATGCGGTTTTTTTTTTATAGATTGAGAGGAAGATTTTATAGGAGGGGATAATACATAGACAACGTGGTTAGGAAACAGTGATAATTTAGATATTCTATATTATATTTAGTCTCAGAATTGCACCTGTTGCACTTTTGCGTTTTCTGGGTTGGGTCGCTAGTTAGGAAATAAAACTGCTGTGCCCGGGTCTTTATATTCAATCGAATGAGCCAACGTGACTTCAGCTATCATCTAGAGCCGACATTTTATGGTAACCAATAGTTCATACTTTTTACAGCGTTGGTGTCTATTGCCCTTGGAATACCCTTACCTACTACTAGATGGTCCATGTGACCGTCTGCCTAAAGCATTAAAAGAAGATCTAAAAAGGTATTCAATCATCGCTAAGTTAATTCAATCCATCGTGTTGATCTTCGAGGTTTGCATTCCGACTGTTATCCACATGATTTATATAGTCGTTTTTGAATGTGTGTGTGTCTTAAGGCGCATCTCACGTTAAAGTTTTCACTTAATAAAGTGAATATTATCCATATAATAAAACATTCGAATATATCCTAATATATTCTACAAAACGTTAGAGTTATTGTTGGAAAAAAATCAATTGCAGATCACCGCCGAATTTACAACATTTTTTTTTCTCTAATATACGTAAATATTACCATCTCGTCACCTGTTGTGTTATCGGCTGGGCTAACGTTTTAGGGATTGTCGTCAAGTAGCCTATTAGGAGTTTAAATTCGATACAGTGATTGGACAGTGAATGAGTTACAGATGTATAGACAGTTTCATTATCAGTAAGATATAATTATTAGTACAGATTTTTTTTCATCGTTTTCCTTGTATGTCTAAAACAGTATCCATTATATACAACATAGTATGCGTTCATGAGTGAACGAACTGTTAGAAGTTGCCGTACTTAAAGTTTTTTTTTTTAATATAATATATTTCTTTGTGTGTGAATTTTTTAAGGGTTCAAGTTTTGAAGACTTGTGTTAATATTTATACCACTTTCCGGTCTTGTAAGTACAAAAAGGCCGTTAATCTACAAAATTTTATGCCTCATTGAAGAGTTATTTTTTTATGATAAAGGTGGCAAACCAGCAGGAGACTAACTTGATGGAAAGTGACTACCACCGCCCATGGACATCTGCAACACCAGGGGGCTTGCAGGTGCGTTGCCGGCCTTTTAGAAAGTAGGCTCTTTCTCTAAGGTTCTCATGTCGTATCGTTCGGAAAAACCACCGGCGAAAGCTGGTTCCACAAAGTGTTCCTTCATCTGAAGTCAATCCTCGATCTTAAATTTTGCTGAGCTGACATGTCAAATTTCAACAGTAAAGGTCACGAAAAAGTGTAACTAATTCAGCAGGATTTGACCTTAAAATTGTTTAATAGAGATTGGAATTTTGTGGTTAATTAGCTCTAGAGACATAATGGTTACTAGTGACTAGGCACGTAGTCTGTAGAGGCTAACGACTTGAAAAGTTGAACTGAGTAAATTATGTCTAGATATTTATAAGTAGTTTAAGTGCTTTATAACGTCAAAAATGACTGATGTATGTGTGTGTATCGAATACATAAATAAAAATATAATATTAATTAAAATCTTCTATATTCTTTATTTTGGATTTCCATTTTGGATTTTATTTGGTGAGTGAGCCAAACAAGGGACATGACGACAAGTTCCCAAACTTGGTGGCGTATTGGTGATGTAAAGTAAGTAAGTAAGTAACAGCCCGTAAATTTCCCACTGCTGAGAAAGGCCTCCTCTTCCGTTAAGGAGAGGGTTTGGAACATATTCCACCACGCTGTTCCAATGCGGGTTGGTGGAATGCACATATGGCAGAATTTCGATGAAATTAGACACATGCAGGTTTCCTCACGATGTTTTCCTTCACCGCCGAGCACGAGATGAATTATAAACACAAATTAAGCACATATATATAGCGGTGCTTGCCTGGATTTGAACTCACGATCATCGGTTAAGATGCACGCGTTCTAACCACTGGGCCATCTCAGCTCTCCACTGGGCCATCTCAGCTGATGTAAAGAATGATTTATATTTATTATTTTCTATATATTTCTCTATTATTTCTTATTCGCATTGACTATGGACGGTGGGGACGACTTACCATCAGATGGTCCGTATGGTCGATAAGTCCGAAAACTCGATAAAAATAAGGGGGGGGGGGGGGTATTCAAATATTTCATATACTTGAGTAGTAGCCTGGCGTACATTCATAACTGTTCTCGTATCTCAGAAACCACATAAAACCTAAATGGGTCTAGACAACAACATACAGTTTCACAATATAAAACAATAATATTCCCTTACGCAGAAAATATTTTACACCACCTGTATAATAGACGAAGTCAGGGCAAGACAGTAGTCAAATATAAAGTATTTTTTTCGTCATTATTAATATTGATTTCGCCCGAGGCTTGACATAGTAATATCAAGTTTAATAATACTTTATAATCATTGACGTTGGCGAGTTTTTTTATTTGAATCGTTATTGTTGTTTCGAGTTACAGTCTGACAAGCTTTTTGCTGTAAAAAGGTAATATATAGACATTTTGTCAAGTGCCTTATTTTCAAAAGTCCCAGCTACCCTTTAGGTTCTTTATAGTTAAGTTTAGGTCACTTTTCTAATCATCATTTTACAGAATTGTGTACATAAAGCAACCACTACTACACAGTTTGGAAAGTAAATTCTACCTAGAAGAACCAGCAAAAAAAAGTGGTTACTGCTTTTCAATATTTGAAACACAAAGTTATTATAATTAAATATAATTAAATGTCTATAACAAAGTCTACAACTATTTAATGAATGGTTTTTAAGCAACAAAACCATTTAGTGTCGAATTATATACCTTATTTATTGGAGTCGTCTTAGCCGGCAATCTGGCCCTAGGAATAACGGAGTCAAATTCGCTAATATTTTTTGTTATACCATAAAAATATAATTTTTTATGGTTATAAACTGGTAATGCTAACACAAAAGCAAAACCCTAAAAAAAAATAGTGCAAGATGCCACGAGATCCTTTCCGTATATTTGATCTGACTTATTATTCTTATAGAACTTCAACTATTTCAAGCAGCTAAGATAAAAATCCAACGTTATTTTGAATTGACGCGATATAATTGGTCGAGATCTTGAATAATCTATGGTATTCATTATGGATTCGCGAATAAATGGCGTTTTTAATGCCAGTCTTATCATTAATTTTTATTTTTCAATCTTCCATAAAGATTCTTCAAAGAGTATTTGTGTTTGAGCCGACAAAGTTTTATTAACAATGGATAAAATATGCATAATCACTCAAAACTAATGACTATATTATATTTTCTTAAAAGGTTAGGAGTCATAAACTGAGTTGTTTTGCGAGTGTCAAATATTTATGTAATGTATTATCTTTTGAGGAAATCTTAATCGAAATGGACCTGTTTAATTTAAATTTAATAAATCAACAAGAGTAGGGGACGTAATATTATTAGTGTAATTTATAATAATCTTTATTTTTCGACTAAAGTAAATTCTGCTTTATTGCATCCACTAGTGAGGAGCGATTTGGATAATAATTCAGTAAGCGCGTGAATTTGCCCTTTATACGTAATGTTTTTTTGGTAGTGTGTGTTAAAGATCTCACCTGTATACAGGCTCAGAGGTAAAAAAGCCATAATTAATTTACCAACAGCCGGGGGTACAATGGGAGGGTACTTTATATTTTACATCTCTTGTACCTAAATTTACACCAACTTACTAACCTGTGAAGTGAAACACAGGCATATAATACATTAGTATTTGGTAGTAGAATAATATTATAAATGTTAAAGTAACGGTGTAACCAATGAACCGAATTGATGAAATTTGATGAGAAGCAAACTTGAAGATCCATGAACGGCCTTTTTGTCTAACACATGACAACTTAGGGGGTCTTAGGGGGTTGGCTCTAAGACGTGAGCAAAGTTGCGTGTAACAACTGTCTAATATGTCGTCATTAAGAAATAACTAAGATTATAACTTCTCCTTAATTTTTACTGAGCAGGTTACAACGTGTGTAAGGGACTGTACTTGCTCTTGACGTCATCTAACTGCACTTGGCACTAAAAACGGGAAAAATGCTGTATGATTAAAAATATAAGAATTACGACGTGGTATTTAAAAATATTTATGCTTTATATTTCAATAAGTTGCTATGTGTGTAATGATTAGTACAAGTGCAATTAGTAATGATATTTCATTTTACTAATATGAATTTTTAATTTATCAGTGGAGGTCAGCCAAGAAAACTGATCACCTAGTGTGGAGTCACTAATCGTCGCTGTTTCTAAACTAAGTAGATGTTATATTTCACATGATTCACTCACGTTACTAAACACACACAAAATTTATAAAATAAGAAATTACTAATATTCCGATTTACCCATTTACTTCATACCTTTATTTATTTATTTATTTGACAACACCAACAAGTAGTACAACAAAAATACACATTAATCAAAAGTCATAATACGTAAATGGGTACCTGCCTACTTTTTTACAGGTGTTCTAAGATTACTTGGAAATTATAATATAAGTCAACATTGTAAAAAGTTATGTGAGAAAATAAATCATTATAGAATTAATAAAAATAAAGAGACAATCGGATACAGTCTAAATACGGTTTCATGTCAAAATTTTAAAAATAAATTAAGCAAAATTATCGATTGTAATTTTAAATACATTGTAAGAGATTGTCAAATGTCATAATCAAAATAGAAAGTTTGAATTATACATAGGAATATTAATTTTCAGTTTATATGTAACGTCTTAAAACTAGGATAACCGATTGGAGTTACTCAATTATTATAGTCTATAAATTATATATTATGTACACTATTGTTTTTTTCTTAAAGCAAAGTAGGTTTAAGCTTATCACTTGTTGCCATCTGATGGTAAGTGGTCATCACCGACCGTAGACACTGACACTATAAGAAATTTTCACCATTCCTTACATCGCCAATGCGCCATCAACTTCGGGAACAAAGCTGCTATGTCCCTCATGCCTGTAGTTACACTGGCTCACTCACCCTTCAAACTAGAACACAACTATACTGGGTTCTGCTGTTTGGTAATAGAATATTTGATGATGATACCTACCACCAAGTAAGCGTTCTGCGGTAACTTTACAGTTTATTATTTCAGAATATATTTAATCATCTCATTGTGTATTCTGAAAACGTGTTACGAGACATTAGTAACTTTATATATTCGTAGTTAATTGTACTTTGTATTAAGACGCACGCTTCACACAGCATTGATAGAATGACACAGATTAATATGATATCTATATAATTATTTTAATTCCAAGTTTGCTAGAAATTCATTCGTGTGTGTGCACTTGGTTGTATGTGTGGGTCAAATCTGGAGGAAATTTAAGTTCCACATAACTGACGAGGGTAATTTTTGGACCACAGTTTTGGAACTGGTGACAGTATAAATATAATACACAAATAGCCCATTTTATTTAAATTTTCTACTTGTTTTGAAAAGCCTAAAATTAATATCTCTTAGATAAAATACTAGCGATCCTCCCTGCCTTCGCACGGGTGTAGTACTGATACTAAATATATATCAGTACCTATCTTTCTATTATACATCACGAACTTCTAAAATTGTCAGTATTTCTTTACTATATTGTCCACATATTATATAATAAAACCTGCCCCTCGAAGTACTCTATCTATTAAAAAAAACCGCAACAAAATCCGTTGCGTCGTTTTAAAGATTTAGGCATACATCCCTGTCTCTATATAGGGACAGAGAAAGCGACTTTGTTTTATACTATTCAGTGATATTTGTACACAGTTTTCAAGTTTCATATTTAAGGGTGTTTCACTAAAGACCCTTATACTTACGTCAAAAGAAGAAACGTCATATGTCCCTAATGAACGACGTAAGCGTCACCATGTAGGTAAATATTTCTAAGTATATTTGAAATTGAGCAAAAAATCCGGAAATGTCGACGAAGAAGAATTTTCATAAATATTAATTTCATCATAAAAGCAATAAATTAGGCAAAGAACTGTATACTTAAGTTAAGATTTCAATAAACCTTGACCTTCGCGTGTCAGCGGCTGTTTGAGTTTGACATTAAATAGCAATTTGCAAATTCATAAATTTGCTATATTTAAATAATTTATAAATTAATACGTAGGCGTATTGACATTGTCTCATTTGGTACTAACCGTGAACTTGATGGGTTGTACCATCTGAAACGTTGCAAAGACGTTGCGTTCTTGGTGGTAGGGCTTTGTGCTAGCCCTTCTGGGTAGGTACCACCCACTTATCAGTTATTCTACCGCCAAATAACAGTACTCAGTATTGTTGTATTCCGGTTTGAAGGGTGAGTGAGCCAGTGTAACTACAGGCACAAAGGACATAACATCTTAGTTCCCAAGGTTGGTGGCACATTGACGATGTAAGGGATAGTTAATATTTCTTACAGTGTCATTGTCTATGGGTGATGGTGACCACTTACCATCAGGTGGCCCATATGCAATTCCGCTAACTTATATATAAAAAAAAGAAAAGAAAACTACATAAATCCAACAAATGTTCTTAAAAATTTGAGTTTTTTGTGACCTGCGTTGTGTACTAATTGATTTCCTTATTTAAACATGATTAATTATTACTAAGTTTGATCTCCACTTTTACTCCTTTAAGGGAAACATTTTTAACAACATACTTTAAATATTTGAAAATGACGAATTTTCATACAAACTTTTATTCTCAGTTTCACCTTATTAGGTAATTAATTTTCAAAATGTGCTTAAGAAACTTTTTTTACACAAAATTATAATTTAGCCTAAACATCGACTCCCTTACTTATAATATTCACAAATTAATTTACTTATAATATTCACAAATTAGTATTTCGTAATGGAGGTGCATACCTCTATTACGAAATACACCACCTTAGGTAATTAATTTTCCAAATTAACTTTAAAATCTTATGAAAATAATCCTAAATAGCGACTTAAATACTCTTAACATGAGAAATCATGAATTTCCATAAAAAATTGCATTCCCCATTTATCAGATAAATTTTGTATATCATTAAATTCTAAATCGATTACGAACAGTACATTACAATGAATTATTACAATAAATATCTATGAACGTCTACACATCGCAGCCTGTGTAATGCGGCCTTCTTACTAAGCGGCGTCGTCAATCAGCGGCCGGAAGACATTCATCATATATTTCGTCAAATACTTTAAATTCCTTTAGAATTATTATGAAGCCTAGCTTATCGAGCTAGTTCCCTGTGACATACAAATGATTAAAATACTAAAATCAGAAGTAGAGATGAACAATGAACGAACACTTAACGCAAGGATAAGCTTATATCGCCAAGATTTTAAATTAACATGGTTATTTTTATTATTAAAGTTATCAATTTCTTGATATTTGTAGTAGTGTCATGTTCAGTCTCGTGAAGAAGACATTAGTAAATAATGGCGAAATATGGAGCTCCACCGAACAAAAATAAAAAACATGGTAAATATCCCGAACTTAATTATAACGCAATGTTTTCGACTTCGTAAGGTTTATATTTCTATTATAAAAAATTGTTCTTTTTTTAAATTATAAAACTTATTTATTTAAACAAGGCGATAAAATAATTAGCCGCGTTATAATATATGATTATAAACAATAAAAGGTGTGGAGTATTTGTTGATTTTCAGACAGGTTATATGTATGTATGTCAATGTATTGAGTTACGGTGAACTATAAACACAAATAATGCTCAGAAATATTCAGTCGTGTTTGCTGAGGTTTTAACTCAGAATACTCAGTTAAGATTAACTGCTTCTAACTTTAGAAACACGGCTCTGAAAATGGCACTGAAAAGTTTGTTACCTTTTAGTCGTCTGTTGTCTACGTGAGATCAGACACGATTGTTTATCTCGAATAAGAGAGGTTAGGTTTGTGTCATGTATCTCGATGGCGTCGATAATCGATTATATATGTCGGCGCGGAGCCACGAATTTAAGAAAAACACGTGTCCAGAAATGATTATTTTAATAATTTAAAACTGTTTCATTGTTAAATGAATAATTTTTAGTGAATTTTGAAATGTTAAATTACTCTGAAATATTTTAATGTTGTAAACTGTTTTTTTTTTTATTACGCTGGAAAAACGCTTTACGCGCTTCCCTCACGTGATGGAAAGTGGGGGGGTGTGTGGGACTCCCCGGAGCCCTGAACGCCGAGTGCGCCCAAGCACACCGGGTTTACCCACTAAAAAACCAGCGGTACCCTCTCCGTCTTTCGGAGGACGCCACGGGATCGCTTACGCATGCTACCGTGACGCCCTGACGGTCGGCCCGCTTATACGGGCCTTCAACAGCTAGGGGGGATTCCCGGGGTACTGAGTCCCCTGGTCCCTACGGCGCCTATTGAGGCGGAGGGAGAAGATGCGCGTAGCGCCTTTTCCTTCTCCCCGGTCGTCTTCTGCGGAGCGAGTCAGCGGCGTCACTTTTTTCCCGCTCCCGCTCCGCTGCTTCCTTCTGCGACATGACACTTTCGCAGAAGGAGCGCATCTCTGACCAGCACACCTCGCTACCGAGCATGGTGCTGATAACGCTCGGTAGCGAGAGGTCTCCGCCCATAGTCGCCGCAAGGATGTGCCTCTGGGGCCCCCACGCAGCACACTCGTACAGGGTGTGGTACGCCGTGTCCACTGGCGCACCACACTCGTGGCAGGAGGGTGACTCCTCCCGCCGCGCTATCCCGTGCAGGTACTTACCGAAGCACCCGTGTCCGGTAAGTACCTGCATCATTCTATACGACAGTGTGCCGTGCTTCCTCTCGACCCAGCGACTCAAGTGGGGACGGATCGCCTCCACTGTCGCTAGGCCCGCCGTGGGAGTCCCCAGATCCTCCTGCCATCGGGCGATCAGGGCTTGCTGGGCTAGAGCCCTGATCCGCCCGATCTCCGCCGACCCTGGACGGTCGCCGCGGTCCCTCGCCTCAACCCGGAACCGGTACACTTCCGCGAGCACCTCCGCCTGGAGCTCCCAGGGCGGATCGCCCGCGAGAAGTGTCGCCGCAGTCCACGACACCGTACGGTACCCTCTGATGCCTCTCACCGCTATGACCCTCTGTGGCTTTCGCAGCAGAGCCCGATTTTTTGCGGTGAGGGCGTCTATCCAGATCGGGGCACCGTACAGCGCCATCGACCTCACTACGCCGGAATAAAGACGGCATAGCGACCCCGGCCCTCCCACATTCGGAAGGAGGCGACCAAGAGCGACAGCGGCGTTGATGAGTCTTGGGCCGAGATGAACAAAATGCTGCCCGAAGCTCCATCGTCCGTCCAGGATCAGGCCCAGATACTTCATCTGGGCCTGCACCTTGATCACCGTCCCCTGGACGGTGATACTCGCCCCTCGTGGGGGTCCTTTTCGTGGACCGTGAAAGAGGAGGGCCTCCGTTTTGGATATGGAGACCCTCAAGCCCAGCATTCCCATGCGGTCCACGAGAGCCGTTCCGACTTCGGCGAGGCGAGCCGCCTCCCGGAAGTCCCGTCCAATCGCCGTGACGAGAGTGTCGTCAGCATAACACAACACCCCCATCCCGGGAAGGACGGGAGCCCGCAGGAGCCAGTCGAAACCGACGTTCCATAGAATTGGGCCGAGGACCGACCCCTGTGGAACGCCGCAGCCCACTCGATGCCGGACGATCCTCCCATCGACCCCCGCCCAGAGGATCTCCCTGTCCTGGAGGTACGCCTCCAGCAGTCTCCTCAGATAGGTCGGCACCCCATGGTATCGGAGTGCCTCCCGTATCGTCTCGAAAGGGAGACTGTTGAAGGCGTTCGCCACGTGAAGCGACACAGCCAGGACGACCTGCCCCCGGGCCACCGCTTCCGTCGTCCGAGTCTTCAGGGCATTCAGGGCGTCGACCGTCGATCGGCCCGCCCTGAATCCGTACTGCGCCTCCGAGAGACCCGGACCGACCTCCTATTTTTTAACTGTTATCTTGAGTGAATAAGTCTACCCACCTATTTTTGTTATAAAAGATCAAGCGCCCGTCGGTATCGACAGACCTTGTCGAGCCATCGGAGCGATCGGACCGTCTCATATTGGAATAAATCAGAGAGGATTAATTCCAGAGTTTTATTTCATACCACCGAAGATGGTTAAAGATTGAAACTCTGACACTCGTGTTTTTTAAAAACGCGCTCGGGCATGCTGCTCCGTTATATATATATATATGTCTCGCAAATTTTATTTAAAAAAAGAGACAGCATTTTAAATAATAAATATTGGATAACGTCATATAAATTATTCAGATCCCAATGTAAGTAGCTAAAGTACTTGTGTTGTGGAAAATCAGAAGTAACGACGGTACCACAAATACCCAGACCCAAGACAACATAGGAAACTAATGAACTAATACTATGTATGTAGATGCATTTTCGGAGTGGTGTATCCAATATTATAAGCCTGTCTGGGTAGGTAGTAACAACTCATCATTTATTTTTCAGCCTGTTGCTTTCCGGTTTGTAGGGTGAGTGAGTCAGTGTAGCTACACTGACTCACTCACCCTACAAACCGGTTATATCCCTTGTACCTGTAGCTACAGGTACAAGGGATATAACATCTCAGTTCCCAAGGTTGGTGGTGCATTGGCGATTTCAAAATTGGTTAACATTTCTTAAAGCACTATCTCTGTGCATCACCGGACACAGAAAGAAACTAACGATCAGGTGACCTAATTTTTCATCAACCAACTTATAAAATAAATACAAAGTACCTGTCATTTTAAAAAGTATTATTAATCCACAATGTTATTGCTGTCTAGTTAATTTATGTAGATTATCTAATTATTATATTTTATTGCTATTTATAAATAAATCACTGAGCTAGTCCAAGTGGAGCGGCCTGGAGTAAATAAATGACAATATACAAAAAAATTACTTGGTTGTAGGGTTTTGCGCAAGCCCACCTGGGTAGGCACCACCCACTCATCAGATATTCTACCGCTAAAGAACAGTACGCAGTATTGTTGAGTTCCGGTTTGAAGGGTGAGTGAGCCAGTGTAACTAATAGGCACAAGGGACATAGCATCTTAGTTCCCAAGGTTGGTCACACATTGACGATGTAAGGAATAGTTAATATTAATTACAGCGTCATTGTCTATGGGTGATGGTGACCACTTACCATCAAGTGGCCCATATGATCGTCAGCCAACCTATTCCACAAAATAAAAATCATGTAAAAGCCGTATAAAATGTTCTCGGTAAAATTTACGTTAAAATGTAATAACTAGAGATTACTAATGTATCTTCATTAGTAAATTTGAACATATTTCTCAATTAATATTTTCCATAAACGAGACCCGATCTACTTCCTTTAATTCAATAATTAAAATAACTAAAAAAAATATAAAGTCACTTAAATTAAGACTGCCCTTTGATATAGGAATTTCCTTATAAAAATAAAGATAATTCGTTTCCGATATTATTAATCTTTAGCAGCGGTTCTCAACCCTCGATACTTTCTATTTTTTATTTAATATAAGTAGCCAGACTCGCAACCAGACCTGATGGTATGTGATATTACTTATAAAAGTAAGTAAAAAAGTAGCAGCCCAATTTCCCACCGCTGGGTTAAAGCCTACTCTCCTGTTAAGGAGCGGTTTGGAACATATTCCACGCTCTACCACGCTGTTCCAATACGGGTTGGTGGAATGCACATGTGGCAGAATTTCTATGAAATGAGACACATGCAGGTTTCTTCACGATGTTTTCCTTCACCACCGAGCACGAGATGAATTATAAGAACAAATTAAGCACATATATTTTATAGTGGTGCTTGCCTGGGCTTAAACCCGAAATCATCGGTTAAGATGCAGGCGTTCTAACCACTGGGCCGTCTCTGCTCCGTGATATTACTTATAAATAAACATTCATTATCTTTATTAAACTTGAGAACTCAGATATTCCTTTCTTTGTGCCTGTAGTAAATTACAAAGCACAAGTGCGAGATTTACGTCTTAATTAAAAAAGTGACAAACAAAGGCAAACCTGAACGAGTTATATGATATGCGTTTTATTTATCTTTTTCATGATACTAATCTAGAACTATTATGTTACGACATAAAGATTTTATTTTTAAATTTAGCCAAAAACATAACATTTAAAATCTGAGAAACCGTACTTACATGTTATATATTCAACATCACTTCACTTCAAGATTACCTAATAATATTAGATAGGCAAATAAAATAACGTATCTTTTACATAACAGTCACAATTAATTAAATTATCAAAGTTTGAGGATAGTTGAACAACAAAATAAGTTAAAACAATTTATTAAATGTCGTGGGGGCTGCGTAACGTTTTCCCTTAGGATTTCTACCAGTTCTCTCTCATGTACACTACGTAAGGAACTTTGTTCCAGAACATATTAAAAAATCAGGAAGGAGGCATGCTTACTCAGGCATGCTTATCTTTTTGTATATTAAACTTTTTAATTGTAATATAATAAAAGGACTTTGTTATCTTGACTAATATTCGACTTTCATTAATATTATAATTGATATGCCGCCATTCCACGCAGTCAAGATTTACACAGTAACTATTTTATTTCATATTTGTATACATTTAAACACTTTATGTTATCAATATTATGTTAATAAATGTTTAAATTCAGGATAATATACATGGTATCATCAAACATATAGTAATTAATTGTTCCTCGTACAAATATTTTATATAATGTTCTAAAATATTGAGAAGCAGTGCTCAGTAAGTGTACTCGTGACGCAAGTGTCAGCACACTACAACCTATATTTCATTGTTTGTGTAAGTTCATTGACCCGATTGTTTAACGGGACATTTTTAATTAGCGTTTTTCAATTCTAAATGACGTATTGCTTTTGCAAGCTAAACGATTCAGTTTTGACTCCTCTTAAGCGAAAATTTTAGTAGTTATAGAAAAATGTATGACCATTAATCTCTGCACTGTGCTGTGTATGGTTTTAACTATGTTAAAATATAATCGTATTAAAGATCTATAAGACTGGTGTTTTATTTGAACATCTCTATAACGCTAAGAACTCACGGAGCGGTTTTCAGCCCGCGCCCGCCGCGGTGGCGGAATGGAGTTTATTTTCAAAACTCACGAGACCGCAGTTTTGTGCGATAACGCAGCCGCCGCGGTTGCGATTATCACCCGCAAACGTAGCGGTTGATTATCGCAGGACGGGCGGTTGCAAGACGGGCGGTTAAACGATCAGTTCAGTTCCAGACCGTCATGGATACACACCAGAAACGAGCTGTTGCGTTATATTTACTTCACAGAAGAATTAAAAAAAGAAGGCCTAAAAGATTCTGGATACATCCACTAATTGCGGAAAGAAATCGTTATGGATTATTTGTTACTCTTATTAATGAGTTAAAGAAGGATGAGGAGAAGTTCTTTAATTATTTCCGAATGTCCATAAGTAGTTATTTAGAACTTAAAAAAAAAACAGAAACTGCTCTTCAAAAACAACATACTAATATGCGAGATCCCATATCACCAGAGGAAATGTTGGCAGTCACATTAAGGTATGTAAGTTTCTTTTAACAACTCGCACGCACGCAAACTAAGCACGAGGCTTATACTATAGATACCAGACAACGGATACAACATACTTATATACTTTTTGCGTCAGGTGTTAATGAAACTAGTGGTAATATTTAAAAATTTTTTTTATTGAAAATACACATCATCTGACAAATTAGTATTGACTGAAGAAACTGATGGAATATTTTGTGGACTTTGGGTATTGCTTTCAGAAGTAGAATAGGTACGATAGCCGATATTTTCTTGACTGCCGATATTTTCTTGACTGTAATTATATGGTGGATATTGATAAGAAAATGCTGGAAGATTATTATCAAGATTATCAATAATTTGTAGAACTGCTATTTGAAATCGTCTTGTTTTTGCTTCATCAAAATTTTGCAATGAAGGCAGTATTCCTCGAAAAAATGACAAATGTCTATCTTCGCGTTGAGACAACATCTCTATTAATGCTTTGTCGGCGTCGTCTTTTCTTTTTCTTTTAACACCAGTTTGAGAAGATACTGAGGTGATAGGCGTAGCAAAAGCTTCTGATGTTGATGCAACAGTAGTAGTAGTGTTAGTAGTAGTAGTAGTTTGTTCAGTTGTAGCATCGCTCGTTAAGGTTGAGGAGGTATTTTCAATAGGTATATTTTTCTTCAAAAACTGTAACTGATCATCATAAATGTACTTTTTAGTTTTTTTAGCTCCCGATCCAGATTTTGTTTCCGTTTCAACTTTTTTGTTTGTTTTCATCCAGCAATCTTTAATATTTTTCCATTTTTTTATAATCATGTTACCTAAAAAAAAATATACGTAATTAAGTAAATTTATTTATTTCAGATACCTAGCAAGTGGGACTTCAATGCACGATTTGCACTACATATTCAGAATTGGGCACACAACTATATCAGCAATTATAAGAACGACATGTGAAAAATTATGGGAGGTGTTAATGTCTGAATGTTTTCCGGTAATCACTACAGAACTTTTAGAAGAAATCAGCCAAAAATTTTACAAGTACGCAAATTTTCCCCACTGTGTCGGAGCAATAGACGGCAAACATATAAGAATAACTAAACCAGATAACAGTGCTTCAATTTACTACAATTATAAGGATTTTTTTTCATTTGTATTAATGGCCGTAGTTGATGCGGATTACTGCTTCGTTTTTGTAGACATTGGAGCCCCGGGAAGTAATGCTGATTCAACCATTTTTAAAAATACTACTTTTTGCAATGCGCTTAATAGCAATTCTATCAAACTACCTAATGAAAAAATACTACCCGGATCTACTTTGCCACCTGTCCCGTATGTATTCGTAGCCGATGAGGCATTTGGTTTGCATCAACACATTATGAGACCTTATGGTGGTCAATTTTTGAGTGTACAAAAAAGGGTATTTAATTATCGCCTATCGAGAGCACGAAGATACGTAGAATGTGCATTTGGCATTTTATCAAACAAATGGCGAATTTTAAATCGTGCATTGGATGTATCAATACCTTTATCAATTAATATTGTGAAGGCATGTTGCATACTTCACAATTTTGTACGAAAACGAGACGGCCATCACATTAGAGAAGAAGATTTTACTCATAATCTTGAGAGTATACAAACACCTCCATCAATACGCAGTGGAAGACAAGCCAACAACATAAGAGATATTTTTCAACAATATTTTATGAGTGACAGCGGAGCTTTAAGCTGGCAATTGTCAAAAATTTAATAACGTTAATTATTATTCTTTTTACGACCCGCTACTACACAGCTCAATTATTAATTATTATTGTAGGTTAAAAATAAACTTATATAATACTAACCATATTTTTTTTTATTTGTCTCATCCAAATTTTCAAAATCTTTATTTAAAATACCGCAGATTTCTTCCCATGCTTTGAGTGTCAAGTTTTTGTACTTATATTCTTCTAAGCTCTTATCCCATATAACTGGCCTATCTTGAACCAAAGTAATTAGTAGATCGACTTCAATATCAGTATCCATTTTGTTGACAAACGTGCGCGTGCGTGCTTGAACGCGTCACTACGGAACAAGGAGTTATCACTGCCTACCAGCAAAATGGCGCGATTTCCCCCCCGCTGCCAACGCGGTCGCCCGCCAACCGACCGCAGAGCGCGCGGGTGCAAATCGCCGCGGCTGCGGGACCGCGACCCGCGCCCGCCGGTAGAAGATGAACCGCCAGTGCAGCGGGACCCGCAAACAACCGCGCACACCGCGGGCGTAAAACGCGTCGTGAAATGTGCTTTAATTTTTTACACATATATCTGCATTCTACAGAAGCTGCGGGCCCGCACCCGCGGCGGGTGCGGGTGAAAACCGCTCCGTGAGTTCTTAGCCTAAGGCGCTTTCGCTATGGGGTAGAACCTGCTTCACACATATCCGAATGTTATATTAGACTCTATTTTCTATATTATTTACATTTTTCTTAACGATTCCATATAATCTCCACTTCTAATAACACCGGCTCACTGACTTCGTAAAGTAAAATAATTACCCTTTACCCGCTTCTTTAAAGTAGTTGTATAAACCAGACCACCCTTTTATCTTTCAATCTATATTATTTTAATATTATAAATTTAAACTAACTCTGTCTGTCTGTCCGTCGCTCTTTCACAGCTGAACCACAGATGCGAATGTTATGATATTATTTATGAAAAAAATTTGAACTCCAAGAAGGGACATTTACCTTTTTTGCTTAACACAGGACAATCAACACTCAGAAACGCGAAAGCGAAGCACCGAACCACTACAAAAACAGCAGCCTGTAAATTCCCACTGCTGGGCTAAAGGCCTCCTCTTCCCTTAAGGAGAAGGTTTGGAACATATTCCACCACGCTGTTCCAATGCGGGTTGGTGGTGTGAATTTCAATGAAATTTGTCACATCCAGGTTTCCTCACGATGTTTTACTTCACCGCTGAGCACGAGATGAATTATAAAGACAAATTAAGCACATGAATCAGCTGTGCTTGCCTGGGTTAGAACACGCAATCATCGGTTAAGATGCATAAAAATAAAGAGTACGTTCCATATGAATATTTAACAGACAAACTGCTTTACAGTGTAATAATGAAATCAATCAAAATCAAGACATCGATCCTGAGGCTGCACAAGATTAATTTCGACACTTCAATAACTTGCTGTCGGTTAAGCCGTTATTAAAAGTAACATTATGTAACATTTGCAACCGGTAGCTCGCGTCCGTTGACTTTGGCAATAAGATCCATTAATGCTTTACTAAGCTTATATTTTGTCAACGCTGTAGGTCTTTGTGCAAGCCCAAAACATATAACCTATAACCTTAACACCAAGTGTTAACTCAAAAGCATACATAGTAATGTTTTTTTTTAAGTGATCACCATCACTCATAGTCGATGACGCTGTAAGAAATATTAATTATTCCTTATATCCTCAATGCGCCACCAACCTTGGGAACTAAGATGCTATGTCCCTTGTGCCTATAGTTACACTGGCTCACTAACCTTTCAAACCGGAAAACAACAATACTGCGCACTGTGTTGTTTAGCGGTATAATATCTAATGAGTGGGTGGTACCTACCCAGGCAGGCTTGCACAAAGCCCTACCACCAAGTTATGTCCAATAAAGATACTATTAATTGATTATATTGTCTACGTATTATAGTCAGGATCGCTAGGCGATCAGAATAATCATAAAAAAAAAGTCAGTAATACAAGATGCCTTCGCTCCTATAGTCTCGTTAAATGTTAAATTTTGCATGTTTTTGAACTATGATTTACTTTCTGTTTGTTTGAGAGAGATCTATGTATAATTGTAAACTACAAACCGTAAGCATTAATTTAAATTTTATTCTGTTACATGATGTACCAAGAGTTTACTTGAATAAAGAATCTTATGAGATTGATTTTTAATTTTGTCCATCTTCGTCATCGTAAATTATCGTTATCGTTACATCTAGATTTCACTATATTTTTATTAATTTTTACTGAAGATTTGTCTTTATGTGTTCTACTTTATGGGACTTATTTATTTATTTATTTTTTATTGCACCCGATCTTAAAGCTAAAAATAACATTTTTGTTACACAAAAGTTGCCTGAGGTGCAACAGGCGGCCTTATCGCTAAGCAGCGATCTCTTCCAGGCAACCTTTGGGTAGAGGATCATAATATTGACATATGTAAATGGGAAGTGTACAGTAACTTTAAGTCATTTTAAAATGTAGTATATGTAGTATAAATACATAATGTTATAGTATAAGATGAACAGACTTCAGATTTAAATATTACATACGATTTGATATATGGTACACAACTAACAGATCTACACTTTAATTGGACTTCTTAAATTCCGAAAATCTTCGTAGACGTTTAACACTAGTTATTTCGAAATCCATAATGACAAATGTTCTTTGGTCTTCCAAGCAATGATATGGCATTATTTCGATGTCACATGTCTTGGCTTTTGTCTTCTTGCGATTGGAAAGTCTTTTTACCACCAAGGGAATATCCAATTGAGAACGCTTGCAAAAATTAAGCAATGATCTAAATAATTTTCGGTACCAATTCATACAGCCGGAGATGAGTACTTAACTTTAAGCAATTCGTCTATTTGCCTTTCTGAATTTTATTGATTTGATCTAAATTCTATCGATAAAATTTATCATGAATTAAACATCAAACTGACTATTTCAGCACAAATTATTTTAGTCAACAAATTAAAATGGTATTTACAGTATTACAAATATTCTCGAAAACACCAAGGGCTAAAGGTGTCTTGCTATTGGACCTTTTTATTGCATATGACGAGAGGTCGGTCAGTAGGGTATGTTACAATGACATTTATGTGGACGCTCCCATTATTTTGAGCAATTGCGTATACAGAACATGGTATGAGATCTCTTGGAACTTAAAAAATGTGGGCACTGATAACATCTGAGGCGGATGGCGTAAAATGCTTATCAGAGAACCTCGTGCTGGGTGACACGAATGTATGTGTCAACATCGAATTATAAGAACCGTCACTTTATAATTAATCTAGATGTATTGCAAAATGTTGAAAATTTTTACGGAGCATTTTACAATGAAACGCATAAAATTTCGTTTGTTTACAAAATTTTAGATATAGTACGTTTGTAATACAAATGAAAATGATTATTTTTTATAAATTTTTAGACCGTTTGCAATCAAGCTAGATTAATAAATAAATAACGTCCATTAATATTTTTTTCGCTAGTATGTTACGAATTATCAAAAGTGACGACCTCCCTGGTCGAGTAGTGTGTAAACGGGTTTTCATGGGTACGCCACTCCGAGTTCGATTCCCGGCCGAGTCGATGTAGAAATTCATTACTTTTCTATGTTGCCTTGGGTCTGGGTGTATGTGGTACCGTCGTTACTTCTGACTTTTCATAACACAAGTGCTACTTACATTGTGATCAGAGTAATGTAAGTGATGTTTTCCAATATTTATTTATTTATAAAAGTTTCCTGTCACAATTTGGATAAAATAAATAAGTGTTTAACTGCATATTAAAGGTAGGTAGTATTTGGAACAATATTTCTTTTACGAGCATATTAGTCGGCGATATCTTAAAAACCGATAGTGTTGTAACGTCGAGCCGAACGTTACGTAAGTTGCAGTCGGAGGCTGTTGCTACAACATTTATGGTACAAAATAATCCCTGACACGCATCAGAAAGCGCTCTTACTAAATGAGATGTATAAAAACAAATATGCAATATGAATTGAACGTGTTCGAATGTACTCATATTAAAGATTTAGTTTTGATAATTTTACAAAACGAACAAAAATGCCTGTAATCAATGATGTTCTAGTAAACAGATATGTCATTAACGCGCAAAAAGTGAAGACTAGAACACGTCCTAATTGGGACGTTTGCCTTTAGTCGTTTTCATCATAATTGATTGATGACGACCTCCATGGTCGAGTGGTGTGTACACCAGTTTTCATCGGTACACCACTCCGAGGTCCCGGTTTCGATTCCCGGCCGAGTCGATGTAGATTACCATTAGTTTTATATGTTGTCTTGGGTCTGGGTGTTTGTGGTACCGTCGTTACTTCTGTTTTTCCATAACACAAGTGCTTTAGCTGCTTACATTGGGATCAGAGTAATGTATATGATGTTGTCTCAAAAAAAAAATCTACTAAAAACTTATGAGACTTACTTTGATAATCGTAAATCAATTTTTAGGTAGTTTAATAAAAATTTTACTTAATGAAATGAAATATTGTTTATCTATTTTTGACCAATTAGGTTATTAGATAATGATAATTTTTTAATGACCCATTTTATTAACCATTTCTACAATTATTCAAAATAATTATTATAATATTTATTATATATTCAAAATAAATATTACATTATTAATATTTTAAATGCAAAAGTATATTTGTCTATCTGTTTCCTAAAATGTAGGCTTTTAATTCTCCCCTCAAGAGGGTCATAATGGATATAAAGATTATGTACTTATAAATGTCACGCGGGTAACACCGCAAATAGTATAGTATAATAGATACATCTTAAATAGAAAAGGTAACATGAGTCGTGGAAATCCATTGTAAAATAGAACTTAATTATTATATATATTTCGGTTGATTATTAATTAATAGACATAAGTTGTCGCTGAGATATTTGTTACTAATAGTTGCAGATGCTTCCCCGTAATCAATAGGTCTGGGTTTTTCTGTTAAATGTGATATCCTATGTAAGTTATACATATTGTTTATCTATACTAATTTGTGGTTGCCCCTTGTTCGATATTTACCGTGATTCATTGTTATTAAAACATAAGATGCGTTGATTTGAAAAATACGTAGAAAAAATGAGGTACAATATAGGACCTTGTCAAAAATATATCATTGATTTTTTCATCTTTGACATGCCATATATTGTTATATGTATGAACGTAAACTATGAATGTTACATATTAAATACTAGCTGTTTAATATTCGTATCGATTGATTTTATCAAAAAATATATTTCGTAACCTAAGTTACTTTTAATTACATCAGCTAAATGCCAGTGAAAGTCCCGTCGGAATCGGTCCAGCAGTTCCAGAGTTTAGCCGGTACAAACAGACAGAAGAACAACATACAACCAAAATTGTAAAAAAAGTTTTTTGGTATATATGTGTGTTATATACAAATGCTTTTAAAAAACTCGTTATTTTAATACACTATTATAATACGCAATTCAAGTATTTTATAAATTTGGATTAGAAAATTTGGAGTATATTCTAGTTACTCATTTTAAGAATTAACATGTATACAATGTGTCACTGTGAAGATTTAAATCCAGTTAACTCAGAACAATTCACAACAATTCCTTGAAATACTCATTACAATTTGGATAAAATATATGACAAACAGTCACCTATGACTTGCTAACGTTTTCCGCTAATGTTTGCATTAACAGATCAGCAAGTGTCATTAGGCCGCATTTAAGTGCTAATTAATTCCAGCGACTGACGCTTTGGGCTCCCATACGACGATTCTTATTTAACCGCGAGTGCTCACCTAATTTGTGTGTTAAATATTGTCTGTGGTACACATGAATGTTGAATGTTCATGGTTCACATTATATCTTTTTTATGGTATAGGTTGGGCGAGCATATGGGCCACTTGTTGGTAAGTGGTCACCATAACCCATAGACAATAACGCTATAAGCAATATTAAGTATTCTTTACATCGTCAATGTGCCACCAACCTTGGGAACTAAGATGTTATGTCCCTTGTGACTGTAGTCTCACTCAACCTTCAAACCGGAACACACCAATACTGAGTACTGTTATTTGGCGGAAGATTAACTGTTGAGTGGGTGGTACCTACCCAGACGGGCTTGCACAAAGCCCTACTATCAAGTCTTTGACTATTTCATTTAAAGGTAATACTAGGGAGGTATGTTCTCATTGTTTACTCAAGTGTGTTTTTCAGAAGTTTGTATTATAATTGCACAAGAGGTTGTGTTCGAAAATGTAGCCTCCGCTATTGAGGCTTCAAATTATTATACATTGTTATGCTAATATTTTTAATTTGAATTATTATTATTAATTGAAATTATTACTAGAAATTTGTTGAAGGAAAAAGATGTATATTTTTTTATATAAGGTTAAAAAAGGCTTCATTTTAAAAGGAAATATTTAAAGCCTGTTTTTATTTATTTAGTGAACGATTTGCACATGGTCATATATCTCGTTAAATATTTATGATAATAGTTTTATTAAAATATGCAGACATTCGATACGACTTCGCTCATTCATTTTACCATCAACTAGTAATCTATAGGATTGTAATTCCGGTTCAAAAGACGACCTGTATAATAACAGTTTCAATAAATTTATAAGGAAGTCTTCTGATTTAAAGATCATTAATAGTAAAAGGTATGGCATCTGACTGTCACATTCAATGTTAAAAAGAGAAGGTTACTAATTAAACGATGTCTTTGTGTTATAAATATAAACAATAATTATATAATTGTCTCGTTATCGATCGCTATATTGGCGTATGAGACGCCCCTGAGGTGGTTGGCAACTGATTGGCATCTAGCTACCGTGTCTGTCGGTGTGTGTGTGAAAAGCGATCGCTTACGCTCCCTGAAATAAGCTAAGCTAAGCGGAGTGTATAAAAGCACGGAATTAGTTATATCGACACCATCACGCAGCTTCTGCGATCTGCAACCGGGTTTTATAGAGTACAGTAACACATAACCTGGCTATATTGGATACTGATCCAGAGGTCAGCGTACCTTTCTAAAGGTAAACATACGTACACAGACTTGGAATAAGAACGTATAAAGGGGTCCAAAATTATATATAAATATATAAGGTATGTGATAGGTAATTACTTGATATTTTATAAAATATCTATACATTCTTGCTCAAATATTTTGTCTTAGTATGAAAGCAACTATGTAATTAAAAGCAAACGGAATTTGTGTAATGTAAGATTACTATAGTATGACTACGTTTAATTACAAATTTATTATTTATGTATCAAATTAAAAATGAAATATAAAGCTTGTTTGTTGTTGTGTGTTATAACGTTTCGAATTTTCTTACACTTGACTATAATATATTTTAAACAATATTAAGAGTTAAATACATATATTTTATTCTAATTTTGTAATATTAAGTAAGCGTTCCTACTTGGAGTTGTTTAAATTAATTCAGTAAAGCGTTGCTTTCGAACTACAGCTTTAATGCGTTGAAAAGGAATAGATGACGCTTTTTTAAATATTTAACATATGGCTTGCTGTTCATTCCAATTTGTAATTAAAAAAATATTTTTATAAGTATTTCATACAAAATTATTCACTTCTGCGCTTATAAATCAGATAGTATTTTAGTAAGTCTAATGAAAAAAAAAGTACGATATACATAATATAATATATAGTATATGTAGACGCGCCTCGCACTTTGACCAGCTTTAAATTTACAGTATTGCCGTGACATAGTTTAATGTTTCTATATATTTTTACAACAAAAACTACCTTAAGACGTGGTTTCTTAAGATAAAAGTAAGAAGAAATCGCTATGACTTCGAAGAGTACTTCGTACTTCCATTCATCACTCCAGGGCTTAGTATCGAACGATATCCTGCTAAGCGGCACAGTCCTACTTCTATCCTTTGTACTTCTGACAGGATGACCAATGGCGGATATGGACGAGCCTACCCGCTGACCTACGTCCCCCGTCAGAAAGGCGTCAGAATGACGTCACGGTGAAAGCCCGCTTCCTCTGAGTGTGATTGAGGCGTTGGAGCGGCGGGGACTTGAAAAGGCTCAAGCGACGCGGTGCGTTGTTATATCTAGAATCTAAGACTTATCGCCGTAGCGGTTTTAACAGGTAATAAATAATAAATATAAATATGAGACAACATCACATACATTACTCTGATCCCTATGTAAGTAGCTAAAGCTCTTGTGTTATGGAAAATCAGAAGTAACGACGGTACCACAAACACCCAGATCCAAGACAACATAGAAAACTAATGATTATCTACATACATTGACTCGGCCGGGAATCGAAACCGGGACCTCGGAGTGGGGTACCCATTAAAAAACCGGTGTACACACCACTCGATCACGGAGGTCGTCAGAAGACTATGTATATGTGATTTCCGATTTTCGCTAGAAACCTAGTTACCCTTTTGAAGGGTTATGACAAATATAGGCAATGATTTTAGGAATACGAATATCAATGTAAGGAGGTTACTATTCAGGCTATATTCTGCTAGTCGACTATTTTGATAAAGACATTTTTATTTAATGCAAATAACGAGTTTAGAAAATAATCTTAATTTGGAATAAGGGTTGTTGATTGGTTACTTGTATTTTGTTTTTTTAAGTGATACCTTCATCATACTGATTTTAAAACTAATTAATTATCCATTATTGCATATATGTTATATGTTTTTATGTTCATCAGATGTTTTGTATCAAAAATAGCTTTTGTTTTAACTTGGGGTTCAATCTGCGTTATCCTATATTAATAAATACGGTTTAGAGGAGTGCGTGTGATAGCGTAACAAAAATACAAACAGACAGAGTTTATTGAGCGTCCGACGTTATGACCCTTGTGCGAATTAAAGGCTCACTCACCCTTCACTGAAGCACAACGACATAAAGTATTATTGTTTGGCGGAAGAATATCTGATCCATCCAATGATGGTACCTATCCAGACGGGCTTGCACAAAGCCCTACTTATCCTAATATCATCGACTTTGATACAAATGTACAGCGCGAGAAGAATATTATAATAAAGAAAAAGCTATATTTATTATATTAATGTAACATATTTTTGTTCTTATACTATAATAACCATAATTATTTATGCTTCATATATCTGCGGCCATATTTGTTTTATTATTATTGATTGATTTCAGGTGGTAAATAAATTGTTGAGGATACACGAGTATCAATAAATATTTATATTATAGTTTCACATAACTTTTGATGAAAGTTAATAAATGCTTTCTTTTTAATTGGATACTGATGTACTACCGTTCTCTCAGATGTTAATTAAAGAAATATCGCCCTAAGGAGGTTTGACGTCATACGTTGGCGACGCTAGTGAGGCCGTTGCCCGAGAATTCCCCACTTTCGTCCCCCAAGATGACGAGGAAAATTACATTCATAATGAGTAATATTATTCAATTCAATTTGTAAATAATAATAAAAACAACAACCTGTAAGTTTACCACAGATGGGTTAAAGCCTTAACTCCCTTTTGAGGAGAATGTTTGGAACTTACTCCACCACGCTGTTCCAATGCGGGTTGGTGGAATACACATTTGGCTGAATTTCTATAAATTTAGACACATACAGGTTTCCTCACGATGTTTTCCTACACCGCCGAGCATGGCATTTACTTGGTAGTAGAGTTATGTGCAAGCCCGTCTGGGTAGGTACCACCCACTCATCAGTTATTCTACCGCCAAATAACAGTACTCAGTATTGTTGTGTTCCGGTTTGAAGGGTGAGTGAGCCAGTGTAACTACAGGCACAAGGGACATAACGTCTTAGTTCCCAAGGTTGGTGGCACATAGACGATGTATAGAATAGTTAATATTTCTTACAGCGTCATACCCATAGACAATGGGTGATGGTGTCCACTTTCCATCAGTTGGCCTATCTGCTCGTCCGCCAACCTATACCATAAAAAAAAATGAGATGAATTATAAACGCAAATTAATCACATGAATATTCAGTAGTGCTTGCCTGGGTTTGAACCCGCAATCGTCGGTTAAGATACACGCGTTCTACTGGGCCATCTCGGCTCAATAATAACAAAACAATGCTTTTTGATTGCAAGCTTCATTTGTATTTATGCACTTAATATTGTGCGGAACCCCTATGTATAATTTCAACTCGTACATAACCATTTTTTTTCACGCTGAAGGTTATTAGGATTCCTTTCAATATTATTATTTTATGCAAACAAAGTATTTTCAAAGGTTTCACTGTAAGAATTGATTATTACGCAAATTCGAGGTGCGAAGGTCAGATG
Organism: Vanessa cardui; assembly: GCF_905220365.1. Lineage (NCBI taxonomy): Eukaryota > Metazoa > Arthropoda > Insecta > Lepidoptera > Nymphalidae > Vanessa > Vanessa cardui. Next base: position 13,818,064 of record NC_061136.1, read on the forward strand.
GCAATTTTTTATACTGTAATTGTTTATCTAATTTTGTTCGCTAAATCAAAAACAATGACAATATACTTAAAATATAGGTAATCTATACATATAAGGCAGGAGACCTTTTATTATTAATAAACTATCCCGTACCGACTTCGCACGGTTACTTGATATGTATCGTTATATTTAGACCAAATTATATAAAAAATATATAAATGGTAGCCTATGTGTTATTCTGACGCATGACCTATATTACTGTTAAATTTCATCAAAAATCCGTTCAGTCGTTTTTTCGTGAAAGAGTAACAAACATACATACATCTATCTTCAAAAACTTTCTCATTTATAATATTAGTAGGACTATTAAATACTCTCATATTAGTACTTGTTCTCTTACAAAACGATTTGACTAATGGTGTTGTCTGTGACAGAACTCTATGGGCGATGAGACCGCGTTTGCGCACCATTTGTTGTAGCTTATATGTTTACATTGAATTATTTCAGTAAACAAAAATGAATGCATTGTTATTTATATATCCACGAATATATAGTAGTTCTACTCATGTATTTTAGAAGATATATAAATATTTAAAATAATATACGCGTAACATATACAGATTACACACGATGAATAGTTCTCTACGCTTTTAAATATGATAATATAGGGCTTTCCTAAAGCTCCTACCAGATATGTTATCGTTTCCGTATCGTATTAGCTTTTTTTCTTAAAAAACAAATGGAATTATCAAATCAATAATTATTTAAATAAATTTAAATATATAATTGTTACAAACATTATTTAAAATTAAAATATTAATCAATGATGCTTTTGATAACTTATTTTTGTTAAACAAAGTACGAGAGATCCTGTAATAGGTTTTAAGAGATACAGAGGAACGAAATATAATATTATGTTATTATTGGAATTATTAATATTTTCAACAGTACTGATGTTTGAATACCGTCATATTCTCCTTGCGGTTGAAAATAAGAAATATATATTGTAATGTGTGATGGTACAATGCGTAACACGTGACTATTAATGTAAGGTCGTGGGTTCAAACCCGTCTAAGCACCTCACGGTTTGACAAATGTTTAAATTCATTTACAATTCACATCGCATTCTTTAAAGTCGTGAAAAATTTGCATGTTCGGAAGAATTCTTAAATACTAGTTATTGCTTACGGCTTCGCTTGTGTATGCGGTGGATAGTGAGTCAGGTGTCCTATGTTGTGTTTGTGTACTAAAAGTGTGACACTTGTGTTGATAGGGGCTTTGTATAAATCCGTCTGGGTATTTTAGGTAATCTTCAGCCAGTCATCATAACTCAGTATTGCTGTGTTCCACAGACATTTTTAACATTGCCGTTTCATAAATTCAAATCATTTGTAAAAATACATTGGTAAAGAAGGCATATTATTCAATACAAGATTATACATACAAGTGTAAATAAAGGCTGATTTCCAAGTATATATATTACATACATATATTTAACTAACATGACTTTGCATTTTTAAATGTTGACAAAGAATAACTATTCAGTGTTGACGGTTCTTCTTAGTAGAATCTATACGCCGAACCAGTGGTATCTTCACTTAATATAGTTATTAAATGTCGAATGAATGAGATAACGACTCAAAAGTGCTTCTAAAAGCCTACCTGAATATAATAAATTTTTATTTTGATATTGAAATGTGAGTAACAGGCAAAGGTGACATAACATTTTAGTACCCAACAACCCACTATATACCTACTATTTGTTATGATTATGGCGTTATTTGTTTCTAAAAAATAATTAAAATTTAATATACAAATATACATATATATTTATATATTTTTAATTAATTAAATGCCTGTAAGAATTCAATCCAAATGATTTTTAATGAAAATAATATTTAACTCATGACGTCTGACACATGTGATAACTTAAAAAAAAGTCTATCTGTAGGGTAGAACGTGAGAGAAGAAGTCTGCCTACTGCTACTGTATGCTTAAGAGAAAGGGTAGCCAGACAGACTGGCGCGTTACGCGTTACGTAACGAAGCGGTTTACCTTCCCATAAGAAGTTATCACCTCAAAAGCGACTTAGTCATTTTTTCTCAAGGTAAACCTAAAAAAACCCTTTTAGCGTCGTTGTTGTTATAGGCTCGGTATGTTTTCCTTATTTAAATTTGAAAATTAAGTACATAACTTAAAGTAATGTAACCGCCGTTACATTTCTCACAACTGGGTAACCACTTCTTGTCATAAGTGTATTATACCATATAACCGGAAATAGAGTGCTTCTGTGTTTGAACACATCATCATTATTAACAGTCTGTAAATTTCCCACTGCTGGGCTGAGCCTCTTCTCCTTTTAAAGGCAAGGTTTGAAACATATCCACCACGCTATTTCAATGCGGGTGGTTTTACATGCGTTGAAATTAGTCGCAGGCTTCACCGTCGAGAATGAGATGAATTACAAACACAAATTATGCACATGAAACTCAGTGGTGCTTGCCTGGATTTGAACCCATACTCATCGGTTAAGATGCATGTGTTCTACCCGCTGGGCCATTTCCGCTCTTTGAACACTTGGACTATAATATGTACTATATAATTGGTTGGTATTTGAAATCAATCAGCTCAACACAGGTATACATCGCAATTGAAATATTTATAATAAAATACAGATAAAAACTATGAGATGAAAATAAATAAAAACATAGAGTTCTACAATAAAATAAATAAGCATTTTTATTTTTATAAATATAAACTATACGGAAATAAAGAGGGTAAATGTTCTGGCCCTAGGTGACTAATTTCGAAATTGAGACAAACATGGAAACATTTTTATAACGCAGTCACGGGATCGATATTAATGAAAATTAAAAGTGCGTCATTGGGTTTTGTAAAATAAAATATTCCTAGCGATCTCGTTGCTTAAAAAAAAACACAATAAACTTACGAATAATACAGCTATTATGCTATTTGATAATATAGTGACGTGACGATCAAATTCTGAGAAGTAATGACATATTGCGAATTTAAGGAAAATGGTATTTTTTATTTATTTGGTTTATATACATTTCATTTTAATTTCAATATGGCTTATACGCAGATATGTTAAACGTTTGAAAATAGAACATTATGTTCCGAAGAAAGTAACGTTTATATACAGCTCTGTGGAACAAGCTTTCGCCGGGGTTTTTCCGAACCGATATGGCTTGGAAACTTTTAAGAAAAGAGGGTACTCCTTCCTCAAAGGCCGGCAAAACACCTGCAAGCATGATGTTGCAGATATCTTTTGGAAGTGGTAGTACCTTTCCATCAGGTCAGCCTCCTACTCGTTTGCCACCTATAACATAAAAAAATTCTAGGTCAGGGATGTGTGGAAAACAAAAATGAGATTTGTTTCCAAAAAGGTGCGGTTAATGTAAGACATATGAAATATTTTACGACGTTTCCTACACTGTAGAACACGAGGTGAATTATAAACGGAATGCATACAAGAAAGAGTCAACGCAATTATGAGCTATGTTATTTTTATATTTACATGTGTCAAGATACTTTTTATTCAATTAAAAAATCAAATTAATTTTTTCCAAATACTTTAAATAATAATTCTAACTCTCTATCTTCCTCTTACAAAGTGACATTATTTTGGACACATGCGTTTATACTCGAGATATATTGTGTCAATAAATAGAAAATTACTTTATACAAATACAAAACATGTACAAGCGTCAATAACGCGGTGACTTAAGGGCCACCTAGACATGTAAAGTCACAAAATCGATTCTGACAATTTGGACTATTGTAGTCCCTACTCCTAACTCAAAGGAGCTTCAATATTTAGGTAAATAGTTATATTGGCAACAGGAATTTGGCCGCGGCCGTTGGTTGTCATGTGTTAGGCAAAAAAAGTACCTTATGTCCTTTCTTCTAGTTTAAATTCATACGAAATTTTATCGAAATCGGTTCGGCGGTTTGGTCGTGACAGGCAGACAGACGAAGTTATTTTCACATTTGTAATATTATTATTATATTTCGTAAAGTTGCTAATATTATTTTAAAATGGTCTATAATCACTGTCGATAGGTACTTAAATAGTGGTACTCGTTTTTCATTATCCTCAATAAATATATTCATTTATATCGTTTTACATTAAAAGTCCAAAAAAGTTTAAAATAAATTTATCGTTTTATATGTTTTATTCATAAGGATAGTGTCAGAAATGAGATAACAGATCGGCGAATGCAGCCTCTGTCACGTTCTTGGCAGTCAGCCAGGACAGCGACAGTGGAGGATGAAGACGGACTTAGGAGAGGTTAGATTACGATTGATCGTTTTACTGGAAGGAATATATGTTGACTGCGAAACTCACAAATATACAACTGTTTATTATAACATACATATAGTAGACTAGACGATTTCGCTCGCGTTTTAGGGGATTGGTTCTCATGTGCTAGGCAAAAAAAATAGCCTATGTCCTTCTTTGGAGTTTTTGCTTAATATCAAACTTTACATTGGTTTGGTAAAGAAAGAGTGACAGCGTAGACACAGCTACTGTCTCATTTATATTATTAGTATAGAAGTATAGATTTATGTGTCGCTCAGATATAGAGAATGCGGGAAATTATTGACATGAAGTTCTTGTCATTTTGATCATGACTTCGATAGTTGTTAAACTTTTTTGCAATTAATGTCATCGGTATGTGTTTAATTAAATCTGCCATTTTGTATATATAAAAAAAAACATATTCTATGGTGGATAATTATTTATCTTGTTAATGTCTTATGTCTATAACATAAAACTTATGTTTATACTTATTTGGTCCTAGTCATCATGTATGTTCTACCAACAAACCGCAAGAAACATTTTGCATGTGTTCCGGCTTAAAGGGTGAGTCGGTGTACCTACAGCCACAAGAGTTATAATATCTTAACCGAAGGCTTGGTGGTTAATAGTTCTTAGACTACCTGTATCATGGAATTAAAAAGTTATGATCAGGAGACCTATCTGGAAATCTGTCTAGCTATAATATAAAAACAAATACATAAAAATAATAATATAATTAATCTATTGTTAGTGCTTAAATTAAAATATTAAAAAAAGTTTTTGATTAAAAGTTTTGCATATAAAATTATCTAACCACACGTTATCTATTAAAAAGTTTCGAATGTGTTTATTTAAATGCGTTTCAGAACGAAAAAAAGAAAACACAGATAATAACAAACAAAAGAACGATTAAATAAACTCTACGTTTGTTTATGAATAAAACATTTTTGAACGTTCGAAATTGTATATAATTTTCGTGATCAAGTTTTGCGTTTTACGTCAATGGCTTAGGACGAAATTCACACAGAGAGACAAGATCGTATTGACCTTATATAGGATAAGTGAGTCGGTTCGGCTTAGTGCTGTGTGCGAGCGCATAATGTGTGGTGCCTTACGTGAGAAGTGTCGATGAATTGTGATCGTTTTTATAGTGTTGTGACAGAAAACGTGAAAGATTTCAATGTAAGTCTATTTATAATGACCACGTGCTTTACTATTATCATTATTAGGACAGTAATTCTAATTGTTTATTTTATTTTTTTATTTATTTTTAAACAGTGAAATTGAAAGAAATTTGCGTTTTGTGAATGACGATTGAAATATTATTTAATGTGTTTTATATCAGATTATATTATTTAATTGTTATTATTGACATAATTATGTAAAATATTTAAAAATATAAACGTAAAGGAATATTCTAAAATTGTTTCAAGTTTTTTTTTTTGCAATTGTTTAAGTCAAATTCAACTTTAAAATACAAAATATTTTGGATACAGAGAAATTTCTTAAGCTATAATTATGATTTCGACTCGTATTTTTTTACTCTCAATCAATTTGATATGAATATGATTTTTAATATTTAAATTAAATTTTTTATAAATGGATATAAAAAAACTATTAATCAAACAATTAAAAAAAATACCAAGTATAAGACGCTGAAAAAAGTGCCTTAAATCTATTTATTTCTATTAATTTTGAAAATTCATATTATTTATAAGATGAGATTTTTTTACGTGATACTTGACATAATAAATTTATTCAAAAAATAAAATAAATAGAAAATAATTAGATAATATTATTCAGTTTAATTTTATCGAACTTAATTATATATATATATTGTTTATATTGATTAAATGTTATTATGGTAACTATTAAAATATTATTTGTGAATAACTTTAATAAGACAAATAAAATTAAATAATCAGTAAAGCCTAAATATAATTTAAAAAAATCAATAAATAATATATTTGGAAAAATACATTTAATATTTATTTTATTATGTTATTAAATAACAGAAAAGTTTCTAAATATAAAAAAAATAACAATAAAACAATAAGTTAATGTCATTAACATTACATATTATGAGAATAATAAAAAATATAAAACCTTGATGAAAGTCTATTTTGATTTATAAATAATAATTGAATATTTTTAACCTGTCTGTATCAGGCATTCGATAACAAATAAAAAAAGTCTAAACGCCTTGAGATTTGTTATTAAAGAAATAATATTTTAAATTATTTTATATTATCTGTATCACAGTTATTTATAACAAAGACTTCAATAAGTCTTGGCATATGTAATTACCATAGTTATGCTAATTGATAAAGAGTAACTATTAAGTTTCATTCTGATTTTCCTCGATAGAATGATAAATCCGAACCGGTGGTATGTTTACTATTAATTCGATACTGGAATATGACGATTCATTCATTCATAAATACTTATGAGGCTACCTAAAGTCTAATCATCCCACTGCTGGGCCTCCCCTTTGAAGACAAGGTCTGGGTCTTGTTTCCACACGATCCTATAAAGAGGGTTGGTGAATTTTATTGATATTAGATACATGCAAGTTTCACTAAATTTTATTTTACCGCTGAGCACGAGATGATTTATAAACAAATTAAGCATATGAAAAATTCAGTGCTTCCCTGGGTTTGAATTCGTAATCAATTCAATTCAGCTAAAATGAACGCGTTCCAGAAATTGGGCCATCTTGGATAAAGATAAGAATGTTTTAATTTGTGATTTTTAATATACTTCCCTCAGAACCTCTCGGAAAAGGGATCGGATTTGTACGGGGAAAAAGATCCCGCGAATTCTTTAAGAATCGCATACAACCTGTTCAGCGGGATCATTTTCGAAGGTGCTTCCACGAAAAGGAAATAAACATTGCAACGTCATATCGTAAACAAAACGATTTACATATACTGACGTATAAAAACGGAGAGATTTTTAATATATTCATATAAAGAATCATATCAAATAATAATTACAATCCGTGTCAGATTAAACGCCGTCGTTCCTTCGACTCAGTCTGCCGTATATCATCATCATTTTGAAGCACTTTCTAATATTATCTAAATTATTTTTTAAAAATGTAAAAAAATCGATGGAAATACAGCAAACGAGCTTTTAAATTTTTTGAATGGTCGTTTTAAGATATTCATTTAAATTAAATTTATTTGTGGATCTATGTAAGTCCATCAGGAACCTCTCATTTATCATACAGTCACACATATATGTATTTCACATAGTATTGTATGGTTCTAGTTTGATGCCTGAGTGAGCCAGTGTAACTGACATATTTGCATAGTTTCCAAGCTTGGTGGCGCATTAACGATGTCTATGAAACTAAACATCAGGTGGTTCATTGGTCCACCTACCTATTTTATATTTCAAAAAGATGATGATGATGATAGATGTAGATTACCATTAGTTTTCTATGCTTTCTTGGGTCTGGGTGTTTGTGGTACCGTGGTACTTACATTGGGATCAGAGTAATGTATGTGATGTTGTCTCATATTCATTTATTTATTTATTTATTTATTATAAAAAATAATTATCGAGACTTCCGAGTGTATGCAGAACCAGCAAGATACTCAGTGGTTACTGTTTTCCGACAAGTAAATTACATCGGTAATTCAGCACAATTCAATTGTTATTATCGTGCAACGAATGCATTTATCATCTCTGTTATATTTTATTGAGTAATCTTTATTAATCAATGTCTTCATAACGTTATATTTTAATTTATTATTTGGAATGTAATATGATTAAAATTATCCAAAAAAATGTTAAACACGAACTCTAAATCTTAACTACATACAAATGAGTACTATTCTTTTTGTACAGTCGGGATAAGAAAGGGTTTATCACCTTAAGATCTATTTCGTATTCTCTGCTTTACCCATCGAGAATGACGTATTGCCTCGCAATGATTTGATGTTTTGACATTCAAAAAGTACTAAGAGTTTAAGACTCGATAAAGGGATGAATTTGAAAACTGACGAAGGTTTTCTTACTCTGACTGTACATACCATTGTTGCGATACATTAAACATTGCACAAACAGCCCTTGCACCAAATAGTACTGAATCAACCTGTCCTACTTCTGGAAACATGGCTTTTCTCATTGTAAGATCTGTAACTTCTAAATCGGATTAGCAAGGATTAAGATCGATTGAGGTGCAACTTATTCTTTTGTCTATATTTTAATCTCCAGTGTGTTGATTTTAATAGGTATTATAAGAGGTGTCTCCAAATATTAAATATCGCGTAATGTAAGATTAACTGTTCAATTAGCTATAATGTATTGTCATATACACTGAGTAATGTTAATTGTCTTTGCGGAATTTGTTTAAATGTTAATTATCGAATCGGTTTCGGGAAATATTTAAAGTTTTAAACAGCGTTTTGTTATTTTTTATAATTATATTTGTTTTGTTAATGATATTGAATCGTTTAAAGTTGTAAAGTTAGAATTGTTATTTATATTATATGAGATTTTGTTATGTAATATACTCGAAGTAGAGTGCGATTATTTTGATGTATACCTATATAACAATTTCAGAATAAGTTTTTTCTAATAACGAAAGGATGAACATCAATTGTATATTAAAAATGAATATCAGTCTAAATTCAGCAGTTAAACAAAAAAAAAATCCATTCAATATATTCTTTAAGACAATTTAAGTAAAGCATATTTCGTTAAATTTTTAAAATAGAGTTTAATCTTAAAACAGTTTTCGACATGTTAGTAGCCTTAGGCTAAGAACTCACGGAGCGGTTTTCAACCGCACCCGAGCCGCGAACAGATGTTTTAATTTAAAACCACAGAGTACAATTTTGCGATCACGTAACCGCTGTTGTTGCGGAACAGTCAGCAGTCATGACGGGAGACGATCGCAGGTGCTTTTCTCTCTCTCTATTTAGATCCACCGAGATAACGACTTATATAATTATATTTATCAAAAAAAGAATCCACAGATAATAAAAGACAGAAATTGATTTAACAATTTCAATAGCCTTTATGTATCAGTTTGTTGACACTGTGCCATGTCAAGAAACAAAGACAAAATGCAATAATTGGAAGGTAAAAGCGAAATTGATACGCGGTCGATCATATCTTTTCCATCAGTACCTCAAAGATGATGCGAACTTTGCTCATCACAATCAACAAACGCGTCATTAAAAAGAACAGCTCCTTAAATTTTGACGGAGCGTCTTTATTGGTCTTTGTTGTAACTTGATGACAGACAAACATTTTAACTTTAACGTTTCATAAATTCAAATCATTTGTAAAAAATACTTTGGGTAAATAAGGTATGTTATTCAATACAAGATTATATAGACGGTAAAAAAACTTAGATACATATATAATTGTATTTAATGAACATGACTGTATTTTTAAATGTTGAAAAAGAGTAACTAGTCTCTGGGTGGAAACTACTTTCCGAACCGGTGGTAGCTTTAAAATTGCTTATACGCCTATATTAAGCCTACATGAATAAAGTATATTTTGATTTGATCAGACATTAAATTTTCGTTAAACGGTACTGCTTTGTACGATCAAGGTTTTAAAACGTACGTAAACACTTCACTTATTGCATATAAAAATAAGCAACAGTAAACCAATTGTTTTCTTAATTAAAATACCATTTCTCGTTATATCACTGAAATGCAATTGTTATATAAACGTTAGATAAAAGTCAGTGATGCGATACATTACGTGCTAAAACTGATTTGTGCAAAGTGCATCATTAATTCATATTTGTTTAACAGGTACAGCTAGTTATACAAGTACACGGATAGGCATATATATATGTTAAATATTGAAGCTAATTGATACATAGTAAAAACTGCCATCGTGTCGGAAAAATAAATAGACTTGAAAAATACCGGTTAACGAAAATTTTGAATGTAAGGCAAAATACTAGCATTTTTGTCCCCTTGATATAGTGCAGCTAAGTGTTTACATCAGTTATGATTTTAATTTACTATTACAACTTTGTTCTTGCTTTATAAATGCGTTTTTCGTTTCCTGCAAATGACATATGGGCTTATCGGTGCCCAGGATACTTAGAGGGCGTCTTAGTACACTGGAGTTCCCTTTAAAAATCTCTATTCTACGGTAAGTTAAGCGTCACGGGATGGCTTTGCATGTGTGACAATTAAATAAGACGTCATACCTCGGCTTTGTATGAGTAATATTTATACAAAATCAATTACATCTATAAAAACAAAATATTAAGAATGGTTTTTGTAGCTAGAGTTAACATTTTTGACGGTGCCTTTATATTGCGTATAGATGTTGATTATAAAGTTAAATTAATAAAGGTATTAAATAATTTTAGCAGTTTAAAATTTTTACACGATATTTGTGGCAAATTTGAAGAAGACATTCGTTTAGAAATTATAAATTTCTAAACGAATGTCTTCTTCAAATTTAAAATCCTTTACAACGTTGAATACTAATAGTTTTTGAACAGAACATAGAAGCAACAAAACTATAAATCATTGAACAATATAATTTAAGATCATGTTAGAGCTTGGAGTTAAATAGACATCCATTAGCGAATTTTTTGGCCAAACTTTTGTACAATTATTTTGGCCGTTGTTTGGAAATAATCACCAGTAATCATTGTTTTTGAGCTTGTTACGCTTTTTGTTCTATTGGTCTTTGAGCTTTTGATAATTTTCTGACAGTATTTGACGCAGAAGCTAATTATCTTTTAGGATGACGACAGGTGGTCGATGCTGATTTATTATATGCTGTGAGCTATGTAGATTGGTCATAGTGGGGTTTCTATTAATGAACTTATAACAAAAACTATTAGCATTGTCAATTTTATTATTATTTTCTTTATCTTGAAATAAATCGCATTATATCTTTCAAAGAGTGAAAAGGTACGATGAACTATATTATATATATTGAAAAATTAAGGATTTTTTCTTAATATTGAGGTTTTTGAGGAAATCGGTAACACAGTGGTAAATTGTCTGGCTAATTGTCTTGGATTTATGAAATTGCTGATAGGACTTTGTGCAATTCAGGTGTGGGTAGGTAACATACCATCATTTATTCTAACACCATGCAGTAACACTTGGTACTCCCGTTTTTTTTATTAAAGGCCAGTGTAACTACAGACAAAAGGAACATAACATATCAGTTCACAAATTCGGAAGTGCATTGGCGTACTTTTTAGGTCGCCAGATATTTTGTGCATGGGTAACCACATACAGTCAGATGATGATGATTTGTTTATCCTATGCCATTAAGAATTAGGGAACCAGAAGGTCGAGTTTGGAACTTTTCCTACCAAGAGACGAGTGAATGATAGAATGTAAATAAATTACTCGAAACGTCACTATTTAATGTCCGATATCACGGGCTAAATAAATCTATCCTAAGTTGAAAACTAAGTAACATGTATGCTATTGTTCAATCAGAACCGGTCAAGGCGTGTTTTGCATCTCAAATGAGACGGAGGCGCTTAAATTCTTTTTGATTGCTCGTAACTTAAAAACTTCGACATTACTTTAAGTGATCGGATAGGACAGCGTTTATTTATCCTACTGATGTACTAAACCAATTCTCTTAATAAAAAGCCAATAGCCTGGAAAAGATAGCCCTCAATGATAGCACTGTCATTTCTAACATTTTTTATATTACTCAACTCAAAGACCAACAGTAGGATATTTATAGACTGTTGTTGTCTGTTGTGGTTTTGTTGTCTTATACTTTTAATGAGATCTATATAAATAATATTACAACAAGAGGAAACAGTTTAATTAAATGAGTTGAGTAAAAAAAGTAAAGTAACAGCCTGTAAATTTCCCACTGCCTCCTTAAGGGCCTCCTCTCCCTTTGAGGAACGTACTGGAATATGTTCCAAACCTTCTGTTTGGAACATATTCCACTACGTTGATGCAATGCGGGTTGGTTATAAAAATGTGGCAGAATTTCTATGAAATTAGACAAATGCAATTTGTTCGCGATGTTTTCCTTCACCGCCGAGCGCGAGATGAATTATAAACACAAATTAATCACATGAATATTCATCGGTGCTTGCCTGGGTTAGAACCCGTAATCATCGGTTAAGATGCACGTGTTCTAACCACGGCATCACGGCTAGTAGTATAAAGTATAAGACATTTTCCGTAATTTGAAGAGACTTTCTGGATAATCCAAAGGTCGTTTAATAGGAAGCTAGTAATGTTAATGCAATCAATGAATTTTCAATTCCTCATTTAATAAAGTAATTGACGTTCGTCCAATTACGGCGATACCATATTAGACCTCTCCGAATACCTTGAAAAACTGTCTGTAACATTCTTTAATAGATGCAGGCTATTCAAAGATGAATGCGTAAAAAAAACATACAACATATTAATATAGGAAATAGGCTGTTTGAACAGTATGAAGCTTCCAATTTTTTGCGAGATCTTTATGAGATGGCTCATTGATAAGAACTCTTGAGAAAACCCAAATGTCTTGAACTTGGCCATCAAAAAGCATGCTAGAGTTAAATTCAAGTATCCGAATAGTTTAATGTTTGTGATATCGATAGAAAACTTACGTCATTGTAAGTGGTATTGATAACTATTTATTTATTGCCAAAACCCCATAGTTTATCACAAATTGTATATTAAGAACCATTAAAGCAAGAATGCGGTGTGGTATAAAATATACATAATATCTTCAAATTTATTCAAATACAAATCACGTATGTAGAACTTCAAAGATATTTAATAGCGAAGTAGTTTTGAATTTTAATGCTATTAGAAATCATTGAAAGTCATTGAAAAGGTTATATTTATAAATAGGGTTAGAAAAAAATCCAAAATACAAGGCATTCAAACTGTCCGCTGTTACTTCTGTCACATCTATAATGAACTCCAGCACGGAGATGACTGTACAATATTTGTCTTAGCGAGCATATTTTTACTCTACACTGGCATTCTTATAATCTGCTAATTGGGCACGATGTAACATTGCGGGTTCAAACCCAGGCCAGTCTATATATACTATCTATCTATCTATATATATATAGGCTATCTATAATTCATCTCGAGCTCGTCGGTGAAGAAAAACTATCGATGTGTAACTAATTTTAACGAAATTGTGAATCCACCAACCAGCATTGGAGTAGCGTGATGGAATAAGCTTGTAACACAGTAGTGGGAAATTCACATGCTGTTACCCTAAGATTGGTAAAGTAATACCGACTTCCCAATTAAGATCAGACATTATTACGCGACTACTGTTATAATTATCAAAATCTATTGGCACGGTAACAAATATTATTTACCTAAGTTACAACGTGACCAGTAAAACTAAGTATGCTGATTTGAGTTAAAATAACTGATCAGATTGCGGCGCTGGTCTGGTAAGTATTAAATACTTAGACTACAAGGTATTGTGTTGTTATGAAATGATTAAACTCTTCCTGATTAAAAGTTGCAACCAATTTGGAATCAAAAACTTAATCTATACTAATATTAAAAAATGTGAAAGTAACTCTATCTGTCCGTCTGTCTGTCGCTCTATCACTACCAAACCACAGGATCGAATTTGATGAAATTTGGTATGAAGCAAACTTAGGCTCCAAGAAAGGACATAGGCGACTTTATTTGCCTGACATATGACAACGGACTAAAACACGAGTGAAGCCGTGGGCGGCGACTAGTAATATATGTATACAACTAATGCTACAAATATTTGTAGTAAATATGCAATTTCATTTTAAATATCCATATACATATTTGCAAATAGACAATGTCAAAAAAAAAACTAATTAGTTAAGATTTTTTTTGTATGTCTAGAACAAATTATATTTATATTAGCAAAGTAAACGCGACTGTCACATCCGTTGACGTAAACATATTCATTAATGTCATTTTAAGAAGTCAAACAATGCTCAAATATGCCTGATATTGCCGCTTATAGTAAAAAAGTATTTGCAATGTATAATGAATGTTATAGGTCAAAGGCCTCCTCTTTAGGATAATAGACAGTTTAGCACAAGATAACTCAATTGTACTTGCCCCGATTTGAACCTGTGAACTTAATTTAAATTTCTATACTGCACTTTAATCTTTTTTTATAGCTGTATATCGGTTACTGTTTATGAATAATAATTGTTGAAACTTTATTCAAGACTATATCGATTTTCTTTAGATTTTTAAAAATTAAGAAGAATTATATTTAATAAAATTATGTACTTAAATGTGTGCATGTAGGAATATAAATTAAAAAATAGTTACTGTATAAATCTTGACCGCGTGGAATGGTAGCAAGAATGCTATTCAGATCGTCTGGACTAAAAACGAACCAGCCCTCCTGTCACCAGTGTAGACAATATAGGGAGGTGTTATATTTTTAATGAAACTTTCTGCACCACTACTAATATAAAAATTGAGAAGAATTAAGATATATCCCAATAAAGAGTGTCTTAATTTGATTGTACTTGATTACCTAGAATATCTTTCAAATTTTAATAACGCCAACAAACTTTATTTCGATTTTGTTTCTTAATTTATAATTTTAAATCCATGATCATATTCTGAGGTGCTTTTCTAATCTGTTCTTATATGCACAGAGGATCTCATATATATTGAGGAATATTTACCGTGAAATTACTCATCGCGTCGCTGTTGATGGTAGGAATAGTTTATGTAGCAATTAACAATTCATAATATTATATTATGTATTGAAAGTAAATTTATTTAATATAAGAATTAACAACATTAAATGCTTAAATATATATATACAAATATGAACTAAAACTAGTTACTGTATAAATCTTGACCGCGTGGAATGGTGGCAAGAATGCTAGCAGTATTTCCCCGTTGAATCGCAATTCCGATCCTCTGGGAAAAAAACGAACCAGCCCTCCTGTCACCAGTGGAGGCAATGAGACGAGGTGTTATAATTGAAAGTTAATAAATAAATATAGTCCAGTCGTCATATAGATTAATTTTTGCAGATCTAGACACGAAAAAAATAAAAACTAACATCTAGACAAAACTATACAGCAGGATATAGTCATATTATATGTTATAGGTTAGGTCAAATCGCTACATTAACTCTGTGCTATATAAATAATATCTTAACTTTAAAATTAATTATAAGTGTTCTGCCAATATACATATATCATTTAAATTTGTGTGAAAACTCGCACGTCGATATAGTTTATTAAAAAGTTATGTGTGAATTCTGAATTGCACAGAGTGAACTATGAAGATTATTGAGCTTGAAATATTTTTTATTCTAAATAATTCGTATATTGGAAAAGTTCTGTCGTATCTGAAATAAGCAAGTAATTTTTCTTGTAAATAAAAATAAAAAAAATCTAGCTAGTGAATCATTAGGATTTTTTTCTGAAAGATGGCAATAAGATATTACATATAACGTGGACTATTTAATTGATTAATATGAAATACATATTTTTTAAAATGAAATGAAAAATGTTTTTCAAAATGCGACAGCTTTCTCTCCTTCCTATTATATCATACTCCAGTTAACAATAAAACGCTTATTAAAGTTAATTATAATCTGAGTTCAAAGTACAAGAAGCCAAATTAGTTTAACTTAATTACCAACTCCATCCTAACACAACATATATACGCTGTTTAGTATAGAATGCAAATCATCACCAGCGACCTTAAGTCATTCCGAGTCGAAAATTCTCCTCAGATACCTCTTCACGGTAGCATGGGTAAGCGATCCCGTGGCGTCCGCCGAAAGACGGTGAGGGTACCGCTGGTTTTTTAGTGGGTAAACCCGGTGTGTTTGAGCACACTCGGCGTCCAGGGCTCCGGGGAGTACCACCCCCCCCCCCCTCCCACTTTCCATCACGTGGGGGAAGCGCGGAATGCGTTTTTCTAGCGAGAAAAAAAATGCTCCTCAAATGCCTTCCGTTAGTGGATTACAATAATAAAAGTTTATGACTAAGTCAAAACTAGTCTGAATACATTAAAAACAAATAACGTAAAAGATAATTGCAACCATAACTCGTTTTTTAAACTTTTATTACACATTAATAATGAAATATAATAACAGTGATTATTAGATATCCGGCTTTGTTATAATTGTATATATAAAATGCTATATGCTATAAAACAAATTAAACTACCTGTTTGATCCTGTAGTAGAAGTAGTAAAAGTAAAGTAACAGCCTGTAAATTTCCCACTGCTGGGATAAGGCCTCCTTTTCCATTAAGGATAGGGTTTGGAACATATTCCAACACGCCGTTCCAATGCGGGTTGGCGGAATGCACATGTGGCAGATTTTCGATGAAATTAGACACATTCAGGCTATGTTTTCCTTCACCGCCGAGCACGAGATGTATTATAAACACAAATTAAGCACATATATATAGTGGTGCTTGCCTGGGTTTGAACCCGCAATCATCGCTTAAAAAAGGGTAGTTTAAATTATTATTAAACAATGATATAATTACATTTATGAACGGGTTATATATCGCTCATGCACACTTATATGACGTTTTTAAACATTAATATTATTAATTTAATATTTTGTCTTATATAAAGTATTGTAGCTTGTATTTATAGTCATTAAACATAGTTCTTTGTTTTTACCAAACGGTAAAAAATACGAAACAGCTTATTTTCTAGATGTTAAGTATTTGTGGACTGTGAAAACCTAAAGACATAAAAGATAATTTATATGAAATATTGTCGCGTATTATTCTATTTTGTTAATTAAAACATATATTTTTGTTAAAGTAGATAATAGTAGATAGTCATTGAAAGATTGTTTATTCAATAATTTATATTGAATATAAAATGAATATTTAATTTTAATATTTATTGTTATTATTTTCTAATATAGTTTACTACGCAGAAAACGCTGCCATATATTTCAGTAATTTAGTTAAGAAGTGGTAAGCTCACACAGCCAGTGTAACAAAAGGCACAGGGGACATAACATCCTAGTTACCAAGGTTGGTGGCGCATTGGTGATGTAAGGCTTAATAAAATGTTAATTTCTATGATCAGTGGCTACCATTTACCAACAGGTGGTCCCATTTACACGTCCGCCTATTTTATAAAAAAAAAAAACATTTGTCTGACTGTGTAAAAAAAAAAATAGCAACTTTGAGGTAATTTACCAGATCATAATTTAAACTAACGTCGTGAATTCAAATGAACCATGGAACGCAGTTTTTTTTTGTTTAGTTCTTAAATGAGTAATCTAAAATTTTTTACTCGTTCTGCCTCAGCCTGTGATTATGAGCTCCAGGTGTGCGAAGGTCGACCGTCGGCTGTATGTGAAAAATTAAAAATCAACGGTTAAATAAAAAAAAAAACTTGTCAAATTGACGTCAACTGCGCGCCAAAAAATATGACGTTTCAACTGAACATGTTGCTTATTGATTATTTATTGAAAAAGCTACTATTGTATAATTATGAAATAATTGAAATGTAATTGCTAATCTTATTAAATCATTGTTATTACCACTTTTTGTGTCATTTGATGAGTACTTTTTTTAATTAATGGTAGGAAGACGTACAGATTGATGAGCCAATTGATGTGTCTTGGCCAGCAGATTGACTTTGAATAAAAAACGTTAGCAATGGCGTTGTTCCCTGTATTTACTTGCTTTTTTGATAATGTAATTTGACGAAATTAGCATAAAATGAATTACCGTAAAACTTAGAGAAAAAGCTACAAAGTTATATGTATTTCAGTCTAGACACACTTTGTATTTTAAAAATAAAATAAATTTAAATTTAGAATATTAATTATATTCCATTGAATATCAATTTTCGAGGAAACTCTATATTTTTTCAATGAAAGTTATGAAAGAAGGACGTAAGTCAATTTATTTATTTTTTTATTTTTCTTTACAAGAAATATACTCATGTTTATTGTAAAGGGCTAAAAAACTGTGTAACTAGTTATTCAAAGTCACATATTACTATAGGAAATAAAATTATTCATTACCAATATTATGTATTGGAAAATTAGTAAACATACATACGTTGTCTTAAATTTTCGCGATTATTACACATTTAAATAAAACTAATTATAACGGATGAATCGCGTATATTAATTATTTTTAAACATCCCGACGTTTCTTAGTCTACCCGTGACCACGAACACTGCAAAGTGCTCGAAACGTCGGGATGTTTAAAAATAATTAATATACGCGATTCATCCGTTATAATTAGTTTTATTTAAATACATACGTTAACCTTTTTTTTTAAATCGCTTAAAATAATCTTATTTCAAGGTATCATTTAATCAGAGCGAGTATTGGTTGCCTCACCAAACTCTCTTGATTAATAATTAATTCATTTAATATATAATTATCTTAATACCGTAGGTTATTAATAATTGCTGAAAAATTTTATAAAGAAACAAATTTATCCATATTATTTTAAATTAATTTGATCCACAAATAATAAATCGCCATTGACCAAATTTGTTGTAATAGAATTACATAAAATAAATGTATATAGTTTCGAAATATTTAATTCCGGTTAATATTCAAAAAAGGAATCCTTTTCCTGACTTTTTTTTTAAATGAATCGATTTTGGTATACATGTTTTAACATTATTCTTTTTTTAAATACGGATGGGGAAGCTCAATACAGAAGTATTATTTCGAAAGGCAACTTTAATTTTTAAGTTATTTATGAATAAAAATTACCATCTATTTGTTTAAAAATAACAACAGTTAAAATGCATTTACACAATATTGATTTATGTGTATTGCGGATTTTCATGTGTATGATCACCGTAATTGAAATTACATACCGAGATGTTACTTGAGCACTTCTAAGTTGTAATTCTGTCTCCAAAATTGTAACTAGTGATGTCAACAGAATCAATCCGACATTATATTTTTCCTAGACTGTGGAATGAGTCCATCATTTTCAGTTGCAAACTAACCAGCTATAATAATAATTTTGTATCGAAACATATATCTGTATCAATATTATAAATGTGAAAGAAAGAATTTGATAAAATTTGGTGTGAAGTAAAATTGACCTCCGAGGAATGACATAGGCTACCTTTTTTGCCTAACACATGACAACCCACCCGCTAAAACGCGAGTCAAACCGCGGGCGACAACTACTTTAGCATACAAAATACAACAAACAATAACAACAACAGCCTGTAAATTCCCACTGTTGGGCTAAAGGCCTCCTCTCCCTTTAAGGAGAAGGTTTGGAACATATTCCACCACGCTGTTCCAATGCGGTTTGGTGGAATACACATGTGGCAGTATTTCTTTGAAATTTGTTACATGCAGGTTTCCTCATGATGTTTTCCTTCACCGATGAGCACGAGATGAATTATAAAGACAAATTAAGCACATGAATTAGCTGTGCTTGCCTGGGCTTGAACCCGCAATCATCAGTTAAGATGCACGTGTTCTAACCACTGGGCCATCTCTGCTCAATTAATTAAGACTAAAATAAAACTAAATTACCTACATATAGCGACTTCAGTATCAAGTAAAAAGATTTGGTTCTATGAAAATGCTTTTTTTTTTTAATTTTGTTACTATAATTTCTCTCATATGAGTAAGTTTCTATTAATCTCGCTAGCTCCAAGTTATCGTTTGAACAATATTAACCGTGTAAGTAAATATTTTGCGTGATTTTGACCTCGGTCGTTTGCCAAAAGTTACCGACGTACTAAAGGATGCACCAAATATTTGTACATACTATGCTTCAAAGATCTTCGTAGCTTAAAAGTCGTTGAAACTTCTCAATAAGGAAAAAATCACAATTTTAAATAAATCAAGGTCCGGTTAGTCCAAACGACAGCATGTATGAAAACCAAACAAGTAAGCTCATTTTATAACATTAACTTGAATAACATTTTTAAACATAAAATTAAAAATGAAACCAGAATGTTCTAAAATCTTTAAACAATTGTTGTTTAATTTGTAACTAAATACCAGCGGAAAGATAAGGACGCTATCATCAAGTTCTACATCTTGAAACTTGCAACACCGGACCAATTATCTAACATATAATAGCTTAGTAACTGTCTTAAACTATTGCTCATGATGTCTTGCAATATTTAATTAAAAAGAAAATCAGATCACCGGCTCACGTCCTGCGAAGCGTAGCTCGGAAATACTGAGAGCACTAACATCAACTATCAACAGCGCTTACACAACGATGTTCAAAAAAGGCGCTATATAGCGCGACGTCAATGAACAGTACATTTATTTAGTGCGTATACTCGCGCAAACAATTTCCAGCGCGTTGCTTTTTGCGCATCTACCCGCTTTTTTTCCAGTGTAATTTTAAGTGTACTCTCAGTTATGAAATGTTGTTAATTAATTTTGTAACTTTGAAATATATAAATATTGAACAACATTACATACATTATTCTGATCCCAATGTAAGAAGCTAAAGCACTTGGGTTATGGAAAATCAGAAATAACGATGTTACCACAATCACTCAGACCGAAGACAACATAGAAAACTGACGAACTTTTTTCTCTATCGACTCGGCCGGGAATCTAACCTGGGACCTCGGAGTGGCGTACCCATGAAAACCGGTGTATACGTTCGAATATATTCAGTGATCGCAAGTGGTGATTAATGGAGAGATTAATACGGTGAAAGCAAGATAAACACGGTACAAAATGATGCTAAATTATGTTTATATTCTATCAACGTGACAGATTTGTGAAATATAACAATCAAATTTGAATTAAAATCAAATAAAAACTTTATTCAAATGTACTTTTGCAAGCATTCGACCCGGCTTACTAAGTCATTATGTCGGTTATATGTAAAGCGACAACCGGTCCATAATGTGGATTCATGCTTTGATTGTAATCAAATCTTACGTAACAATTTTATTGATACGCGTTGTATGATGGAGTATACTACGTTATATGTCAATTTTACGAATAGATTAAGGCTGTATTGCAAAATAATATTTATGCGTTGAATATGCGTTGATATTAAATCTTCACTCTATACGTATTAATAGTTACTTTTGTTAGAAAGTAAACGTCCAATTTTCAACCAACCCGCATTAGAACAGCGTGGTGAAATATGTTCCAAACCTTTTCCTCTAGGGAGAGGAGGTCTTAGCCCAGCAGTGGGTAATTTACCGGTGGTTCATGTATTTAATAAACGTGTACATTTTTGTATTTGGTTTTCACCATTAATCGTAAATCTCTTATGTTTCTAGTTAATCAACGTCCATAAATACATATATTATAAATGCAAATATAAGTCTATATGTTACACTTTCGCAGTCGTGCAATTGAATTTGATGAAATCACTAAGTAGTAAAAAACAAAGCTATCTCTGTCCCTATATCCTTATGTATGCTTAAATCTTTAAAACTACAAAACGGATTTTAATGCAGTTTTTTTAATAGATAGAGTGATTCGAGAGAAGGGTTTTTGTATATAGGTATATAATAGGTACACGGACAACATAGTAAAGACGCACTGATAATTTTAGTTTGTAATGTGATGTCGTAAATAATTAAATCTGTAGTATATTTAGTATTAATATTGCACACGTGCGAAGCCGGGGTGGGTCGTTAGTTTGTTATAAAACAACCTTAAAACTCAAGTAAGGCTACATTGTTGTACTTAAAATTTGACGACAAACCTCAAACTGTTGTAAAGCTGTAGACGACAAAAATACATAAAGTCTATATAAATTAAGCCCGTATCTAGGCAAGGCAGTTGTTTTTCTAGTAAAATAAGAGGGGACGTATCGTCAACGAGCTTGCAAAACATACCGACGAACAAAGTACGATATAATTATTTTAATTAAATAGCTTACCATAATTTCCTTCCTGATTTTCTTCCGGTAAAGTACCAAGGTCTATAAAATAAAATATTTTATAATTTTAATCTAGATCCTACCTGTTTTAAGGTTAAAACGAGTTGTTTTCTTAAAAACCGACGCTTTTACTGTCGCGCTTTGTCTTTGATATGATAATTTAATTATTGCGTTTTTATATGCTTCATAACGATTTTATGTTTTACTAGTAGTGGCCCACGGCTTTTTTTGCGTTTTAGGGTGTTGGTTGTCATGTGTAAGGCAAAAAATCAGCCGATGTCCTTCCTAGGATTTTAAGTTTGCTTCATATCAATTTTAACAAATTCAGTTCAGCGGTTTGGTCGTGAAAGACACAGACTGACAGCGTTACTTTTACATTTATAATATTAATATACATTACTGGATTTGGCGATTTAGTTTTTACAAAGAGAATCAGTTTATAGAGGTAAAAAGTATCAAAAACCAGTCGCGTATAAATAAATGTATGTGATGTAATATACAGTACCCGGATAAGTTATTCGAATGACGTTTTACATTAAAATACATTAAATTCAGTTTAATAGCTATAGAGTGTTTCATAAACAATTACAAAAATGAATGCTTTTACGGATAATTTTAATTATTATACGTTGAGCCTTATTATTCACATTCACAGATAAAAAATACGTTGCAACTTTGGTTTTATATAAAAAAAATTGTTGTAGAACAATATGTAACCTCCGTTGTTTGTGAATTCATTTTTTAATACTTCAATTTTCGATTGAGCAACAATTGTGTCGAATGTATGTATTTGTTTCGATAACCTAACGGTGTTGTATAGTTTTAAATTTATAAAATACTATTATACTTGACCATGAATGAAATGTACGAAACCGCTGTTAACTTTATTAATTAGATAAACATGTATTTGTTTTATCATTTATTATAATAAAGATTGTAACATAGTATAAAACAAAGTCGCTTACCGCTGGCTATCTGTGTATGCTTATTATTATGGGAAGGGTTTTTTTATATAATACATATAGGACAATTTATTAAATAAACAAGAAAAAATCTGTAGTATTTTTAGTATCAGCATTGCACACGTGCAAAGCCGGGGCTGTTCGCTAGTTTATGATATAAAGTTTTTTGAATAGTATTTGGAGAATTTGTTTAAATAGGTTCTTATGAAACAAGCAACTTGAATCGTAATTTTATAGTCGACGCTGTGTTATCATCTTTCTTTCACTATCACATCTGACTTGACCTAGTCGCTGGATTAATGAGCAAATCTAAAAAATGACTGTTTTATTAATGTTACTAGGCTTAGAAATAGATTTAGTCATAGGATTAAGAAAGCATATAAAGCAGTTCCATGTCATCCCATAAGAACACAAGGAGGGAAAACAAAGTGCATTAACGTTTGCGCACAAACGCTTGTGCTGTAATGACTTTTGCACACTTTACATATTCTCGTGTAAAACCGTAAAAAAGTATTTTCTATCACGTTATGTACTTTCGAGTTTGAAAACAATTTACAAATTACTTTCGTATTGTATTAATTTGTTTTAATCACTCGTTTCATTTAAACATAATCGATTTGAAGTATATAATTA
Organism: Vanessa cardui; assembly: GCF_905220365.1. Classification (NCBI taxonomy): domain Eukaryota; kingdom Metazoa; phylum Arthropoda; class Insecta; order Lepidoptera; family Nymphalidae; genus Vanessa; species Vanessa cardui. The sequence continues at coordinate 13,841,770 of NC_061136.1, forward strand.
ATATGTATATTTTGACATTATAAAAAGGTCATGATAGGTATATTTCGAATCATTATATATCAGATTTGTAATGCGATATCAATTATACACATGTCGCAACTGTTTAATCAAAATCAGTTCAGATATGCGCGTTTTTTACCATTATTATTAACAAGCCTTGAACAAGACAATATTTGCTCAATAAAGCGCAAAAAACTGAAGTCGTAGGTATCATAGCTCAAATACTAACACGGTTTAAAATTTGGTTGACGTTTTCCTTATTATATATTATGTTTATATCTGAAAATTGTTGGGGAGTACTACTGTTTTATGATTCTATAATTCATAATCGTACTTTGGAAAATATCGGTTTGAAACATTTTTTTTAAGGTGTAGGTTGGCGGATGAGCATATGAGCCACCTGATAGTAAGTAGTCATCGTCACCCATAGACAATGAAGCTGTAAGAAATATTAACTATTCCTTACATCGTCAATGTGCCACCAACCTTGGAAACTAATGTTATGTCCCTTGTGCCTGTAGTTACACTGGCTCACTCACCCTTCAAACCGGAACACAACAATACTGAGTACTGTTATTTGATATTATATATACCATAGTTATATTATATAAACCATCTTAAAATGTCAATTAGATTTATATGGTTGTATGAATAAAAATAAGAACGAAAAAATATGTCTCATAATTTTATATAAAAATACGTTAAACAAAATTAAAACAATAACTAATAAGCATAATCTATATTCAGCATTTTAATGAGTAAATAGATATCGCCGGTTCTTCCCCGGTCCGAGGTGTTAATTTCGGAACCGGTGTTTTGTATATATTTTACTATCAATGAGCAAGTGTGACACATATTGAGTAACTATTTACGACTTTAAATTTGACTTAAAATGCATAGAATAATTATTACACAAAAAACGTAATAAAAGTATTACAAAAATACAATTGAATCTTAAATATCAGTTGTCGCCCACGGCATCACGCTTTAGAGGTCAATGTCCTTTCTTGAAGCTAATGGTTTTTCATAGTAAAAGTAAAGTAAAGTAACAGCCTCTAAATTTCCCACTGCTGAGATAAGGCCTCCTCTTCCATTAAGGAGATGGTTTGGAACATATTCCTCCACGCTGTTCCAATGCGGGTTGCTGATGAATTATAAACACAAAGTAAGCACATATATAGTGGTGTTGCCTGGGTTTGAACCCGCAATCATCGGTTAAGATGCACGCGTTCTAACCACTGCCATTTCAGCTCATTAATTTTTTCATACCAAATTTCATCAAATTCCGTTCAATGTTTAGGTAGTGAAAGAGAACAGACAGACATACAGAGTTACTTTCACATTTATAATATTAGTATAGCTTACTACTCGCAATCTCTTAGTAAATGTTTTAATTCAAATTAATTTGTTACAGTTGAAAAATGGTGCTGGGAGCGAAGAAAGCTATCCAGCATGTCCCGAGCAAAGGGAAGATATCTATTCGGAAGCTGCAGAGTTTTACTGTTAAGAAACGACGTAAGTACATGCGTATTACGTAAGATAATTATACATTTTTGTCTGAGAATCGGAGCACTGTTAAGTCACCATCGGACTTAGATTGCAGACACCTTAAGAATAAGAACATGTTTATTAAGGAAACCGGTATTGCTGACAAAAATCAACAATTGTGTAAAGAATAAATAAAGAATTGTATTTATAACATAACTCAATACAATAATGAAAATTTGAAAACATATAACAATAAAAAATAGGTCTTAACTCCCTTGCCTGTAATTACAAAACGTGTAATTGCAGTTGTAAAGAGCCTGAGCTGGTTGGTCCTTATCAAAGGTACAAAAAAAAATAAAAAACGCACCGTGCGTTGCTTACTTCGTTGATGAAGTTCAAATCATAGACCAAAATAGCAAGTGACATATCAGTTCAGGTGATGATAAATCGTCAATATTTCTTACAGTGCCAATGTCTATGGGTGTTGATTAGCATTTACTGCTGGTTCCATCCAATTAAAAAAATACATTACAGCCTAGAGGCCTTTGCTTAAAAGATTTGTAGGATGTTAATATACTTTTTTTCTTTTATGAATTAAATATACATATGTTATTGTAATAAAAAAAAAAATAGGTACATTAAAAAATAAAACAAAATTAGTGTATGCAAAAGAGTAAATATAAAATATAGAAGACAGACATTCCATATTATATATAGTACAGCTGTAAATTAAAAAGTTTTACCTTATCGTATAGTTTCTAACGCATTCATAAAACATATTTTATAGGCGAGAGATGAGAGCGAATCAAACTATACCCATAAACATTTGAAATATATATAAGTTCATAATTATTAATGAAAGCGTAGAATTACCTTATATTACCAAAATGTTAACACTGCAATTTCGCAAACAGGATTTCTTAAGTAATCCAGGTTTCATTCGGATCAAGGCTATTGAACGAACTGCAGTTTTGATTGATCAATCTTACAATTTACGAGTATGGCTAATTATTGAACGGTGTATTTACCGGTTTTGTAATTTCAGTTTTTAAATGAAAAATAATCAACGAGCTAGTAATTGAAATATCATAAAAACGTGTATAAATTCGCGTACTTAGATAGATTAATTTATTGGTAAAGACAAATTATGGTTATTCTTCAGACCTCTTTGTGGTATGAGATGGTTGCATATTGTAACTCATATTGCGATTCAATTCCAATTTTCTGGCACTATATACTATAACTATATTTAATTAATAATAATATGCTTGAATTATAAAAAATGATTTACAGATAAAAAAGAGTTCCCTGGTTCATATGATAAGCAAAGCCTGTGTCACAACGAACCAGTGTGCTCTTCCATTATTTTCTTAAAGCTAAGTTATGAGATATGAGAACTTAACCATATCATACATAAAGAAATAAAAACATTGAAAGATAAGGAGAATAAATGTTCGTGTGTGTGTTAGTTATAAGTTTTATGTTTGTGTGGGTGTGGGTATGTATACATATGTTTGCATATAAAGTGTGCATACGAGACGTGCATACTACCCCTTTAGGCGCATACTACCCCTTTAGGCTTTATATTTGTATATGCTTAAAGGCTTGACTTGTCTTGTGACTCTTGACTTGGTATGTTAATAATTCTTATATAAATAGATAAATACTTAAACAATAGTCTAAACTTCGATATTATTAATTTTGTAGTACTTTAAATGTCGTGTATGTAAATTGCAAATTAAATTGAAATTGCAAATGGGTGACAACACCTAAGATAATTATAAAAGTACGCTGATTGGCAAAATAAGTGTAGACAGGCTTTAAGGCAAAAGTTAAATGCAAAAGATTAACTACTGAGTTTCTTGCTGGTTCTTCTCGGTACAATCTACTTTCCGAACCGGTGGTAGCTTCACTTAATTCTTAAATGACGTTTCAAAAGTGCTTGTGAAAGCCTACTTGAATAATGTTTATTTTGATTTGATTTGAAACAACAAGGATAGATTGAAAGAGAAAATGCAAATATGCATAAAAATAACATTAAAATGATATACTAAAAATCAAACATGTAAATTAATGATTTATTCATTAATTTACATGTTTGAAAAACTGTTAGAGATATCATCAGAGGAATATTTAGGAAACCTGACCAGTCTAGTTTATACGGCTATCTCCTTTGATACGAGATTACAATTTTATAGATTTAATTATAAATTACCGTTATAATGTAGGTCTTTTAAGTGTTTCGAATTTATCCCGTTGATTTAATGAGCCAAAATTGGTCGTGATAACTATTTCTTACATTAAATTAGTTCAATGAAAAAAATCTAGTTTTATTTAACAGCATTCTTTTCAGAAATATATAGATTTTAAACTATTATAACAAATAAATAATATCTTTAGCAGCTATGTAAAATATATCTATGTATAGTAAAGTATATGTATACGATCATAATTGCATACGTGTGTTTATTTTTAAATAAGCATTTAATTATTTCATTTTACAATCAATTATTATGTTACATATAAATTGTTATAACAAAAAATGTATAGAATAATAAATGTTTAAACTTTGTATGTATTAGTTTTGGTTGCATCTTTAGTTGTACAAACATTATCGGCTCTCTTACATATCAATAGTGTAAGCCGATTTCTGTGCCCGTAATTACATGTGACGATAACTATACATAATCGGTTATGGTCTCATTTTGTGAGATCTGATCTGCAGAACATTAATGAGGATTCTTTACTGCAATTTACTAAATTCTACGATTTATCAAAGATATAATTTTAGAAGGCGGAAATAATAAAAAATGTAATCAAATTTAAAGCAAACTGTTTTAGATAAACTCCAATACTAAAGTATGTTATATAAAATTAAAAAAAAGAAACAATTCAAAGAGGTTTCATAATTTAGGCGCCAAAAAAGAGTGATTTGCAGTTTACAATGAAATTAAGACAAAACAAAACTGTCATTATTCTCGAAATTATTAAAAAATCTTTTGAATAAGAACCGCGAAGCTTCTTAATAGTTTGAATCGTAATAAATAATATTAAAAATAACACTCAACCCTTAAATATTACCAATTTGATATTAATTTATTATCCTGTTTAGCAAGAACTGTAGTCGATAATCATTTTCCTTATAAGGAAACATTAGCGACCAGCCCGGCTTCGCACGTGTCGAATATTGGTACTAAATATACTACAGAATTTGTTTTACGACATCGCAATAGAAACTTGTAAAATTTAAATAAAGAAACACTGCTTTACTATATTGTCCATGTATTATATACAAAAACCGTCCTCTCGAATCACTCTATCTATTAAAAACAATCGCATCAAAATCCGTTGAATCCGTTGCGTAATTTTAAATATCTAAGTATAAAAATAGACAGACAGCGGTAAGCGACTTTGTTTCATACTATGTAATGTTCATTAAAAAAAGCTTATAACGAATGAGACACATTTAATTGAAAATGAATTAATTAATATTTGCATATTCTGTGCATAAAAACTCAAACTTTTAATGACTAAATAATTCATAAAATAAATTCCGGTCTTAGTTATGCGAACTATATATTTTTATATGTATATTAAACTACCTAATCGTAAGAGTATATCCTTAATAGCAATCTGTAATTGCCCAAATTTTGATGTTGATTCCATTATCCTAATCTGTTGGTCACCACGTGTGCCTATCTATGTGATTATGCTCATAAAACAAAATGTGCTGACTACTGATTCAAATACTATGAAATAAGAGATGAATGTTATACATACATGATAAAACTATTGATCTTAAAATAACGTGATTTCTTTAATGTACCTAGTTTATTTAAGACAATTGTGAAGCTTTAAATTTTCATTTCATTTCAATTATTTTATTTTTAATATTCATATTTTTTTTTTCAGAATCTGTCATCAGAGTAGTGTACGGATCTCTACTGGTTATATTCTCCGTGGTTCTGGCAGCTATTAATCCAATTGAAGTGTTTACGAATTGGGTAAGTTTCGTCATTATTTTGCTAATATATTAGGGACCATTAGGAGGTTTTCTTCATAAAACGAATAATTTAACTACATTATCTATCTTAGTTTGTGTATAAAAAACTTTCAGATATCTATCAGATCTCAAATATACGCGGAGGCTTTCATAGATTATAAAATAATAAAGAGTAAATAATAATTTACTGGAGAAAATTTGGGTCATATAATACTAATGAAAAATCGTAACAAATATAACCTTCATGATATATTTAATAACCTGCGTTTAGGCCTAATACATATAATAAAATCTAAAAGCCTCGCTGGGTAATTGACCTCAATCTGAGCCAAGTCTGAACTTTTATAATTCATATCTAGCTTTGGTCGTGAGAAAACCTGCCTGTTTTAAAGGAATTCAAACAGGTGTATCATTATTAAGTGTAACGTATAAAATAGCCAGTTCTACAAAGAAATCGTCTCTAAATCACCGATCCACTTGGGGTTCGATCAAAGTTAAATCAGAGAAAATCTAGAACGGTTTTGTAACTGTAACACATTAGTAGAATTGAACACATGTCGTGTCCAGACAATATACATCGTTTATCTACAAACAAAAATTATGGATCGTGTATATGTCGGCTGAGCCGAGTGCCGCACAGGGTTTGGTGCTTGATCCTAGATTTGGAAGAGAAGCAAAATTGGTTTTGCATGTTACATCGCATTCGAGACGGCTATAAGAGCTCGCGTTGCCACGACATTTACAACTCCATTCGGGGTGATCCGTTCTTAAAAATAAATAACCTATCACATACTATTGGCAATTACTCTATTAAATAATTATGAGATAATTATGGGTCAAACTAAGAACCTCCTTTTTTCGAGTCGGTTAAAGCACTAAAACACTTTTCTAAAAACCGCATCCAAATAGCTTTAGCCAAACGCGAAATAATCTCGGACAAACTTACCTTATGTAGGTGTACCTCGAAAACATACATACAAACAATCGAACTGAGAACCTCCTTTTCTTGAAGTCGGTTAATAAACAAACAAATTAAGCGCGCGCCATTTTTTATGTATATTCATGGACCAAAAGAGAGTTAATACTTATAAAATTACCGCTGGTGGGACAAAGAACGGTCTCATATAGTTAGTAGGAGAACTGTGTTCTACCGCCAAAGAGCAAGAATTATTATAGATATATAGATATACAAATAACATACAATAACTCGAATGTGACCTGCAGTTTTGTCTTAACGGTAATCCTTGTTGTGGCGAATTAGAAAAAAAAACACAATTTATTTCATGAACAAGAAATTTGCGAACTGGTTTAATTAGTGTGTTTTGAAAACGAGTTTATTTTTATCCTTTTTTTTTAAATATTTGTGCAGACACAATCAACGCCGCTGATAGCAGTGACGCACGAATCTTTAATTTATTATTTAAAGCTTTTATAAACTTGTTTCAAAATTACGACCTGATTAAGATCGAAATCTAACGTATGATTTCGATATTTGTGACGTCTTTAAACAAAAAAGTCATAGCTGTCATTCGTTACAGACACGGGTGTGATGTGTAGAAAAATTGTCGTTTTTTTTCTCAACTCTACAGGATCAAATTTTCGCCAATGACGTCCACGGTCGCTTTTTTTACAAAGTTTTAGTCGCATAATAATAATTAAAAACACTTTTATTTAAAACACACGCGTGTATCTTAACCGATGATTTCCGGGTCAAACCCAGGCAAGCACCACTATATATATGTGCTTAATTTGCGTTTATAATTCATCTCGTGCACGTCGGTGAAGGAAAACATCGTGAGGAAACCTGCATGTGTCTAATTTCATCGAATTTCTGCCGCATGTGAATCCACCAACCCGCATTGGAACAGTGTGGTGGAATATGTTCCAAACCCTCTCCTTAATGGAAGAGGAGGCCTTAGCCCAGCAGTGGGTTATTTACAGGCTGTTACTAAATAAAAAAAACACTTTAAAATGATAGCACTCGGAACTCCGCTAAATTATTAATTAATTATTCAGTTCTGGTCCAGGACTAGACAGTTCTTCCAAAGTCTTCTCGCGATCGGTGCACTTTTCCGTTTCAACTGATGCTTCTTGTACCGTTATGCGATCGTTCTACGAATCCTACATGACTTAAAAGCCCTTCTGCTAATTTTGATAAATTCAATTTTTCTCTGGATTATCTACTTTTTAATTTATAACTGATAGTAAAGTAAAGTAAAAAGTAAAAGTAAAGTAACAGCCTGTAAATTTCCCACTGCTGAGATAAGGTTTGGAACATATTCCACCACGCTGTTCCAATGCGGGTTGGTGGTAATAAATGATAGATACTCTGTATTTACCTCAAAGTAAATGGCTTTAAATATATTTTAAATGCTCTTCTAGGATTTTACGAAATGGTACCTACCGGTTTCGTTTATTAGCAGTCGTTAACAGTCAGTATCAAGCATTCCTCAATAAACAACGTAATGTAAACCGGAATACTCACTGATGTACCATTTACAAATCATTAGCCAAAAATGTTGCCGTTTGATAGTACTTTGTTTTACGCCAAATTTATGATTTTGTCATTTTAATGGACGGGCGGCCATTCTTGATTTTTTAGATGTTTTCGGCAATAAAGATTATCAATTATGTAATCATTTCCTGCTACTAATTTTATTGGCATAGTAACAGCCTGTAAATTTCGCACTGCTGAGCTAAAGCCTCCTCTCCCTTTGAGGAGTAGGTTAGGAGCATATTCGACCACGCTGCTCCATACGGGTCGGTGAATTCACATATGGGATAATTTCGTTGAAATCAGGCACATACTGGTTTCCTCACAATGTTTTCCTTTACCGCCGAGCTCGAGATTAATTTTAAACACAATATTATTGGCGTATACCCACGAAAATAAGACCTTTTGGGCATAAACAACTCATATATCATCAATATGCCAGATAAAAAATTAAGTAATTACTATTTGCAAACAAATGAAATTGCTTTACATAATAAGTACTTAAGTTGAGTATTACCATAGCACTGTTTAAGTGGACACTTTGCACGATAAGTCCAAAAGTACAGACAGAAGCGAAATAAATTACGTTTTTTTTTGCTCAATTTTCGCTGTTGTCAACTCCATAAATTGCAAGTCACCTGCAATTATAAATCAATTATTTTTTTTACCTGAAATTGACATGTCATAGGGTTATCTACGTATTTTGTATTTAAAGCCTTTTTGTGCCCAATGAATGCTGTTATGAAATTTAAAGGTTAAGTAAATATAAAAACGGTAATTGTTCATTGGTATAATCAAGCATTGTGCTTAATTTATTTCTCGCCGGTGAAGGAAAACATTGTGTGGAAACCTGCATGTGTCTAATTTCATCGAAATTCTGCCACATGTGTATTCCTTCAACCCGAATTGGAATAGCGTGGTGGAATATGTTTCAAATATTTTCTTCTCAAAGGAAGAGGAGGCCTTACTTCAGCAGTGTTCTATTTTTGTTGATGTTGTATACAGTTAAAGATGGCGGTTTCAGTATTATTGACAACATGAGTACAGTTTTTTGTATATATTTTTAACAATCATCATAAAATGATAAAAAATGCATTACTTGAAGAAAGTTTATTTTGGTGTCTTTTCATACTAAAATTTTTATTCTGGATTATTTTTTTTGCTAACGGTCCTTATAATCGACCGTGACCTAACGTGTGTCGTACACTTATACATTTTAATCTAATTTAGAACAAAGATTACTAAAAATGAAATAGATCTATTAAATACTCATTTATCTGCGTTGTTATTAAATAAGCATTATAGTTTAGTTTTTATTTTAACGTGTAATTTTTCTAATGAAATCAATAATGCCTAAGCTTAACAACTTAGGGGGCAGTTATTGACTGTTACTTTTTTTAACCGCGATAAAAATCGATGAGACTAAAGCAATGAAACTTTAATGGGCCAAGAGTTACAAGACATCTTAAGCGATGGTTCTGAGTTCAAACCCGCCGCTAGCACCTATCAATTAAGTTGTATTTACTGTTCTTCTCGTGCTTGGTGGTGAAGGAAAACCTTGTGTGAAAAGCGCAACGAAGTGGATCAGAATCTGCCAAGTGCCTCCTCCGACCAGCGTTGGAACAGCATGGTAAAGTAAGATCCAAACCTTTACCCAGAAGTGGGGTATAAACAGACTGGAATAGACTAGACAATTAATTAGACATTACTAGTACGTTTCCAACCGTAGAATTTAGGTCTCCATATCCTAGTCGATTGGATGGTCAGTGAACACAGGACGTTGGTTCACTCGCCATTATGGAATACAGAACAGATATGGCGGTGGAATAATTTAATTGGCAAGTGTACTGATGTAATGTCCTTTTTTACATTTTATTAATTTTTGGAATAACAATTGAAGATCCTTATTAATATATTTTAAACGTCGACGTTAAAAAAAAATCTAAATCGAATCATAATATATCGCGGTAGCTCATTAGCTAGAACGGGTAAAAGGAGACAAAAAATATTATACATTAAAAAAACGTGAGAAAACAGTTTTTATATTTAATATAATTCTGCCACATTATCAACCAATGTATTGGAACATCGAGGTAGAAAAGGCACCAATGAAATTATCAAGTTCCTTTTCTCAGCACTGACAGTATTTACAAACGAGTTTACTATCGTGGGTCATAGGCGATATATTGTCTTTGTCATTCTATCTATCTTGGATGCTTAGAGATCCAGTCAAAGAGGGAATAAAGATGAAAAAAAATTAAATTCTTCTCACGTCCCAGTTGCCAAATTCCGAACCGGTGGTAGATTATTGACTATCAATAAGCATGTGTAAAAGTCTATATTAAAAAAGAAAGTACAAAAACAACAACAGCCTGTAAATTTCCACTGCTGGGCTAAAGGCCTCCTCTCCCTTTGAGGAGAAGGTTTGGAACATATTCCACCACTCTGTTCCAATGTGGGTTGGTGGAATACACATGTAGCAGAATTTCTATGAAATTTGTCACATGCAGGTTTCCTCACGATGTTTTCCTTCACCGCTGAGCACGAGATGAATTATAAAGACAAAATGAGCACATGAATCAGAGGTGCTCGCCTGGGTTTGAACCCGCAATTATCGGTTAAGATGCACGCGTTTTAACCCCTGGGCCATCTCGACTCTTAGAGTCGAGATAGAGTAGAGAAAGTAAGTCCAGAAAGTAAATACTAAACAAAGAATTTTGGCTCTGAGTACGAATTACTCCGACGTGATATTGGCGGAATAATCTATTCCCTGTCCGCACAACTAAAAGTACAATTAACTTAACAAGCGATATGTAAGGTTCAAAGTGTAAAGTTCAAACCTCACATATGGAATAGAATGAGTAATATGCGGAAAATGATGTATATATCATTCTCCAAAAACAAATAGCAATGTTTACTTGTGTCGGACGTATTCTTTGTTGTATTTATTTAATATCAGACATTGCAAAACCACATGCTACAACATCTAAAATACACATTCGTGTGTGCACAGTTACAACAGCATTCATTAACACGCTTGAAATCACGGAAATATCTTTGCGGACGTTGTTTGTGATGTGTTAACCTATTAACTGCCTATGTTTCCCACTGCTGGGCTAAGAACTCCTCTCCCTTTTAAGGAGAAGATTTGGAGCATATTAACCATGCTGCTCCAATGAGGATTAAGAATTATACACATGCAGGATTCTTCACGATGTTTTCCTTTTTCATCCGAGTACGAGATGAATTATAAACACAAATTAAGCACATGAAAATTCAGTGGTGCTTGCCTGGGTTTGAACGCCGCAATCATCGGTTAAGATGTAAGTGTTCGAACCACTGAGCCATCTCGGCTCACTTATTAAGCGTGCTTTTTTTTTCATTTCATTTTTCTGGTCACAACTACATATTGTACATTAAACATCCCCATCCTAAGAAATATTCATTCAGTTTTCATTCAGACGGTGCTTAAGTGTATAATTTATGTAAATTATATATTTATTATTATCTGTATGCTTTAATTGTATACGTCGGGTACACCAGAATAGAAATAAGAAATATTAACTATTCCTTGCATCGTCAATGTGCCACCAACCTTGGGAACAAAGAATGTTATGTCCTTTGTGCCTGTAGTTACACTGGCTCACTCACCCTTCAAACCGGAACACAACAATACTGAATACTGTTATTTGACGGTAGAATAACTGATCAGTTGGTGGTACCTACCCAGACGGCCTTGCACAAACCCCTTCCACCAAGTATTAAGAATTACATATTATTCTACCCGTGTGAAGACAAGTTGGGTAGGTAGTAAACTTAATAAGTAATTAAAGATTAAGAATTTTTACTTTAACAGAGAACAGAGTTACTTTAAAATTTACAATATTTATTTAACATCGAGATTTTATTCATTCATAACAATTGTGAATTTTATACACACACATCGATATCGTGTTTATGATATATATAAACATATACAACCTAATCAACAAGATAAGGTGTTTTTTTGTGTTAATTAAATAGAGTTTTTGGCATTACGTTCCTAAAATAAATTAAACTATAAGACACTAAAAAATCTAATGACATTCTCACGATTTTACATAAATGATCGTTTTAGTCATACTGTATTTTTTGTTATATACAATAGATGGACTGGGTAATGAGCCACCTGATTGTACCATTATGGTCACAGACATTAGTGCTATGATATTTTTATTATTCCTTACTTAGTCATTATGTCCCAGGTTCTTTTATTTACATTGGCTCACTCAGCCTTCAAATCGGAACACTACAATAATAAGTACAGCTGTTTGAGTATTGAATATTTGATGAGTAGGTGGTAACTAGTGGTGGCAGAAAGTCCCTTGGTGTTACATAACTGAAACAGCATAATGTGTCTTATTTGATTTAGTTATATACCTTTTTTGATCCACCAATGCTATTAATACTATGTAAATAGTATAGTTTAATTTGATTAGTAGTCGCCCGCAGTTTCCCTTGCTATTTAGGTTGTTGGTTGTCGTGTGTTAGGCAAAAGTAGTCTATGTCCTTTCTTGGAGATAAATTTTGCTTCATACCAAATTTCATCAAATTAGGTTCAGTGGTTTTGTCGTGAAAGATTGACAGAGTTACTTAAACATCTGTACTATCAATATAGTGTAATATAGAATATTGTATATACATGTAAAATACTTTTTTTTTTAATAATTATTCTTTACATCTCTCAACGGATGTAATATACATTTTTAAATTTCAACACAGATTTAAAAGTTATTCTATAATGACAAAGATTGATATGCGATATTCACTCTAATTGTTATAAAATATAATAAATACGCACATCAAAATAGCGTGTCTATCAAAGTTAGTTTAAAACATTTCACGAATGACACAAATTTAATTCACACCGAAATGCTTTAATATCTAAACATGTTAATGTGTTTTTTCTTAGTTGAATTAAAACAAGAAAAACAAATGAAAGGAAATAACGTGTAAATGCATTGCAAGAATATTTCTTATCTTACATTAAACAGGATTAAAGCATTAGTTTGCAATTGAAGTAAAAAAATCATTCATAATAAATTAATAGTTGTAGTACTTTGTAACGATCATCTACGTATATATTCATGTGTGTACGTTCCATTTAAACATTTGAACTTAGACTAAGTTAATTTAGAACTTACATTAATAACTTTGATAAGTAAGACTTACTTCTCGAATAATAATCTTATCTGTGCTCATTTCCAATTTTGTGATTTATGTTATTGGTTTTTTTTTATTATTACTTATTACATAGTTAAAGCCCGCTAAGGTGGCGTACCATGCGACGACACAATATATGTATTTGTAGTCAAATTCTTGAAGAATACTTTTTAGAGCAGGGCTTTCGAGGAAGAATTCTGCGTTTAATGCAGGTGAAACTGCACGGAACATTCTCTTATCATAAAGATTGATGCCTCGCAAGTCATAATGTTTTCTAGCAAAATAAGGTCATATATTCATCCTCGGGCTAAAGACCTGACACGGCAATCATACCTTCAAACGGTTTTAATAATACTTAATGGGTTATGTAATTATTCCGACCTCTAATTTGCCGTTGGTTACGCAAAGGTTAAAATGCAATGTCAAAATTAAGTTACAAGTTAGTTGACATGACAATGTCATGATCAACATGGCCGAGTCGGAATATTTTTAATCTAAACTTTTTTTCAACATAAATACTCATCATTTTGTTTATAGCAACAGTCTGTAAATTCCCACTGCTGGGCTAAAGGCCTCCTCTCCCTTAGAGGAGAAGTTTTGGAACATATTCCACGACGCTGTTCCAATGGTGGAATACACATGTGGCAGAATTTCTATGAAATTTGTCACATGCAGGTTTCCTCACGATGTTTTCCTTCACCGCCGAGTACGAGATGAATTATAAAGTCAAATTAAGCACATGAATCAGCGGTGCTTGCCTGGGTTTGAACCCGCAATCATTCGTTAAGATGCACGCGTTCTTACCACTGGGCCATCTCGACTCATATATATATAGTTTATAGACTCTTTTGGATTTATATTATAAAATTAGGAACTTTGCTTTGCACGAATGCAATGCTGATATTGAACATACTATAGAATGTCTTATGACGTGATACAGCTCTTTTGCCATTAGAGAACACAAACCGCTATGTCCTTGTGTTTTAAATCTTTTTTTTTATGGTATTGGTAGGCGGACGAGCCACCTGATGGTAAGTGGTCACCATCACCCATAGACAATGAAGCTGTAAGAAATATTAACTGTTCCTGACAACGTCAATGTGCCACCAACCTTGGGAACTAAGATGTTATGTCCCTTGTGCCTGTAGTTACACTGGCTCACTCACCCTTCAAACCGGAACAAAACAATACTGAGTACTGTTATTTGGCGGTAGAATAACTGATGAGTGGGTGGTACCTAGCCAGACGGGCTTGCATAAAACCCTACCACCAAGTAAAGCTGTAACATCTTCGAAAATGTTCATTTAAATTTCATGCGGCAAGGACCATATTGATCTATATTAAATACACGATGCACTTTCCCTTGAATCAATCTATCTATTATTGGATAACATCACATACATTACTGTGATCTCAATGTAAGTAGCTAAAGCCCTTGTGATATGGAAAATCAGAAGTAACGACGGCACCACAAACACCCAGACCCAAGACAAGATAGAAAACTAATAATGTTATCTTAAATTTTCGCGATTATTACACATTGAAATAAAACTAGTTTTTACGGAAATCCGGAGTCTACCCGTGACAACGAACGCTTTAAAGTGCTCGAAACGTCGGGATGTTAAAAATAATTAATATACGCGATTCAAATCCGTAAAAACTAGTTTTATTTCAATAGAAAGCTAATGAACTTTTCCTGCACCAACTTAGCCGGGAATTGAATCCTAGTAGTTCTATTAAAAAAAAACATCAAAACCTGTTGCATAATGTTAAAGATCTTAGCATACATAGGGACAGACGGTAAGCGACTTTGTTTTATACGATGTAATGATGTTCCCAAATACTTTAATTTAGAGCTGATTGTCATGGCTAAGAGGCTTTAAGCGAGCTGGTATTAGAAGGTAGCGCCCATTCATCATATTTTCAACCTGTAAATAGTAATTATTGGTATTGAGTTCCGGTTTGAAGGGTCGCGAGCCAGTGTGACTGGAATAAGGGACATAATATCTTAGTTTCCAAGGTCAACGGCGCATTAGTGATAAGGTATGGGTAATATTTGACGACCTCCACGGTCGAGTGGTGTGTACACCGGTTTTCATGGGTACGCCACTTTGAGGTCCCGGGTTCGATTCCCGGCCGAGTCGATGTAGATTACCATTACTTTTCTATGTTGTCTTGGGTCTGGGTGTTTGTGGTACCGTCGTTACTTCTGATTTCCATAACACAAGTGCTTCAGCTACTTACATTGGGATCAGAGTAATGTATGTGATGTTGTCTCATATTTCTGTTCCATTGTTGATATGTTCCTATGTAGAAAATATTTCTTAGAGCGCCTTTTTATCTGATGTTCCATTTGCCTATTTATCTTTTTATCTATACTCAAATTATAAATGTGAAAGTAACTCTATCTGTCCGTATGTCTGTCGCTCTTTCACTACTAAACCACTAAACCCAATTTGATGAAATTTGGTATGAACTTAACTTAAGCTCCAAGAAAGGAAATAGGCTTCATTTTTTGCCTGACACATGACAACTAACCGCTTAAACGCGAGCGGTAACGACTGTTATTTTTAAATAAATAAACGTGTTTAATTAAAGAAATAATATTTGACGACACATTTGTGTATGATAACTAAAATGACAAGATTTGCGAAAGGCATGACAGTTTCTAAATTTTCCGCGTTGCTAAAACGGATACATTTTGCAACGCTCGACACGCATGCGCGCTCGCAACGCTTGCAACTATTTATCATTATACACTTATTACTATATCTGCTTAAAATAATATATATAAATAATTTAACCTTAATATAAATACATAATACTAAATGTATCTGCGATGTTTTCATTTGAGCTAATATTTTGTTCGAAAACTCACTTCGTATGTCACTTTCGACAAGTCAGGATCACGGTTATAGTGTTATAAAAGTGTTTCGTCTTCAAATTATAATCTACATTTAGAACATCACCTAGCAACTGGTTTAATTCTTTGAAATGTAGTTGAAAAATTGCTTATAAAGCCTAATTAAATAAAGTCTATTTTAATATAATTTTTTTGTCTTCATATTATATTATAATAATAACAGTCAGTATCGCGTATCACATTTTGACACTTCTCGATCGTGTTCTCCTATTACAGAACCCAGTATAATTTCAAAAAATCAAAGTAGAATATACGGAGAGCCATAGTGACGTCATATCGATAATCCTGGTCATTCTTGGAGCATACGATAACGCTGCAGCGCCGAAACTTGTTGCATTAGAAAAGTTTGTCCAACTCATCCGAAAAAAATGGCCCACAAAGTTTCATATTTGCATATGTCAAAACAATCTTAGTACTTTGTACTGGGGCTGATTAGTATCGAGTTTGTTCTTACACAATTCTTCTACTGGTATCTTCACCGTAACTTCGCCAATAGATTATTGCATAATAAATATTATATATTCCTTACACGGTCAATGCGCCGACCATGAGACCTAAGGTGGTATGTCCCTTGTGCCTGCTTCGAAAGAGCAATATATTATAGCCGTGCAGTTAGAAATACTGATACTTGGTGGTAAGGCTTTGTGCAAGTCCGCCTGAGTAGGTTACCTACTCATCAGATATTCTACCGCTTAACAATTGTACGTACGTATTGTTGTCTTCCAGTTTGAAGAGTGAGTGAGCCAGTGTAACTACAGCTACAAGGGACATAGCATCTTAGTTCCCAAGGTTGGTGGCGCATTGACGATGTAAGGAATAGTTAATAATTCTTACAGCATCATTGTCTATGGATGATGATGACCACTTACTATCAGGAGGAACATATGCTCGTCCGCCAACCAATACCATTAAAAAAATGATAAAATTTGGGGAGTAAACCTAGGTGACCTTGAGTTTGCAAAATTACGTAGACGGATATCGCTTACTTTATATTCTTAGCAAAATTTAAAATAATAACCAGCTTCATAAGAATATTGTCATGGGAACATTGCCACACGAAATAAAAAATATATTGCATTTAACACTAAGGTCTTAATTATGCACAAATAAAAAAAAAAGTACAAACCAAGACCGCGAAACTGTGTCAAGAGTGCTAGCAACATTTCAGACCAAAATTAATAATATTATAAGACTGCCAACAGGAAGCAAATACGTATTCATCGTGATAATAAATAATATGTAATTATGGTTATTTCTATAATTACATATTTCTTATTTAATTAAAATGCAAACCATGATAAAAAGTCATATTTTATTCCACGACACTTTTTGTGCTTTCTGTCTTATAATTATCATTGTTATTTTCAATGACAATTATAGTTTTATATGATGAGTTGGTTTGGTATGGTATATTAGAATGCCTACTACATAAGCGATGATTGCTGGTTCAAACCCAGATAAAACCACTGGATGTGCTTAAATTGTGTTTATAAATCATCTCGTACTCAGCGGTGAAAGAAAACCTGCGTGTGTCAAATTTCGTAGAAATTTTAGCCACATGTGCCTTCCACTAACCCGCTTTAGAACAGCGTAGTGGAATGTGTTCCAAACCTTCTCCTCAAAGGGAAATAAGGCCTTAGCCCGGCAGTGGGAAATTTACAAGCGGTAGTTGTTATATAGTTTTTGGGGTTATCAAAGACAGTAATAGTTGTTTCTTTGTTGACAGTATCTAGACTTTCAAGAAGGAAAATTTATATATCGGATGTGGCAGAATCCGACATACGAAGTTTTTTCTGACGTCTATGTCTTCAACTATACGAACACTGAGGAATTTCTCAACGGGGATGCTGCGCAGTTCGAGATTGATGAGATTGGACCTTTTAAATTTCAGTAAGTATGAACATTTATTGCTAAGACAAAGAATGGAAAGTTTAGCTAAGATGAAAATATTCGGATTAATGTGTAGATGTGAAACCGAGATGTTCCAGTGGTTAGGGCAAGTTTCCTCACGATGTCTAATTTCATACATAATGGTATGAAATTAGACATCGTGAGTTAAGATAGCCCAGTGGTTAGAACGCGTGCATCTTAACCGATTATTGCGGGTTCAAACCCAGGCAAGCACCGCTGATTCATGTGCTTAATATGTCTTTATAATTCATCTCGTGCTCAGCGGTGAAGGAAAACATCGTGAGGAAACCTGCATGTGACAAACTTCATAGAAATTCTGCCACATCTGTATTCCACCAACCCGCATTGGAACAGCGTGGTGTAATGTGTTCCAAAAACCTTCTTCTCAAAGGGAGAGGAGGCCTTTAGTCTAGCAGTGGAAATTTACAGGCTGTTGTTGTTATGTATGTATGTGTATGATGGAATGTGAGAAGTTCAAGAAAATTGTAGATATGTTATAAAAAAGGGCTGAATAGAGTTACTTGTGACTTTACGGAATTATTAGTTATTAATTCTAATTGGATAAAATCCAAGTCAGTATCAAGTGATTTTCCGTTTTCTATTTGCAATTCACGTAAATTTCGACACTGAAAACAAATTACTCATGTCAAACAATTTAATATTAATAATAATTTGATTGCAGGGAATTGAGAACAAATGAAAACATGACGGTGAATAAGGAACTCGGCGTGATGACCATGAATCCGAAGACCGTGCTGAAGTTCCTCCCGGAGCAGTCAGTAGCCCATTACAAGGACGTCAAGATCATGGTGCCGAATATTGCGCTGATTGTAAGTAAGAGTTTAGTCATGTCTTTGGTTGAACAGGTAAAATGTGCCAGCAAGCAAGGGAGCCATACTGTCATAGTTGCGCTATTGTCTTTATAGGAAAATTTCTACGTAGAAGTCATAGTGACATTTACTTGTATTTATAATGATACGAGTACATGATAATTATATTCTTTTCACCTCTATAGAAGATAAAAATAGTAAGAATATTCAGCTATTTCAAAAGGTACACTCTCGTTCTCATAATTCGATGGAATGATCAAACGCAGAATTAACGGCTTCTGCGCTTTAAAAAGCGAAAGTGTTAACGTCCATAATTTTTGGGTTGCTATTGAGAAATTTTGGACCCAAGGTTTGTGAAGAACCTACAGACTTTATGATATCAATCATATATTCCTAGTAAAGAACAACGGTTAAACACGTGAACATTTCACACGTATTATGTATTTTTAACGAAGATACATTTAGTTACAAAACAGTATATGAGTTATGTGATTACCAAATATTGTATGTTATCAAGTCTTAAATAACAACAAGAGCGCATGGTTCATTTTAAAAAACATATTAACCTCAGTAGTGTTCCGGTATGAAGGGTGAGTGAGCCAGTGTAACTACAGGCACAGGACATAACAGCTTAGTTCCCAAGATTGGTGGCACATTGACGATGTTAGGAATAGTTTATATTTCTTACAACGTCATTGTCTTTGGGTGATGGTAACCACTTACCATCAGGTGGCCCATATGCTCGTCCTCCAACTTGTACCATAAGAAAAAACAATATAACAAGACTTAAGGCGTAACGTAAATGTCACGATGCCAAAATTGTTCCGTAAAGCATACAAAAATCTCAGAATTAAGAGCAACTCATATATGTCTGAACAAATATATGTCTTATTAAAAACAATTACTATTCTATCCTACATTGATTAATAACAAAATGAATTAAATCGTAAACGTGTATATTTTTTATAAAATTATAATTACTTTATTAATATTCACTTGGTATTATTAAATTATCGCGAATCTTATTTCCTTAATTGGAACTTTAGCATAATATCACTGCAGTGCATCGATTATGTCGTGACTGATACTTAGAATTACTTAAGATATGGCAATGAAAAAAAGATATGAAGTATGATAACTTGGTTCATAACAATAATTAAAAAAATGAATAATTAATGGTCACATTGAGCTTAGATGGTCCAGTGGTTAGAACGCGTGCATCTAAATCGATGATTGCGGGTTCAAACCCAGGCAAGCACCACTGTGCTTAATTTGTGTTTATAATTCATCTCGTGCTCGGCTGTGAAGGAAAACATCGTGAGGATACCTACATGTGTCTAATTTCATCGAAATTCTGCCACATATGCATTCCGCCAACCCGCATTGGAATAGCGTGGTGGAATATGTTCCAAACCTTCTCCTTAATGGAAGAGGAGGCCTTAACCCAGTAGTGGGAAATTTCTGTTACTTTACTTTAGTGGTCACATTGATAACTAGCTATTCGTCGCAGCTTCGCATTTGAGAAGGCAGTCCTGCTATGGAGTTTCCTTAAAATTTAATTTAATTTCAGGAAAAACAGTTCTGTGCAATATCTTGGTTTTAATTTATTCCTTCAATGTCTAATAATTTATGCAAGAAACGATTTGTTTAGTAGGTAGTAGTATTTGGAAGCTAACATTGACTTAACGAAAATTGAAAATACGGTATACGAATTAATATGAATTGTAAACATTAATAATAGATAAATATACTAATTTAATAAATCATGGCTGTACTTTGCTTTAGGGATTTCAAAAAAAGTAATCTATTTACCTATATACATAATTAAATTATTTATAAATCTTGATTTAAATTTGAAATTTTCGTCGTTTCTCTATTATAATAAACATATATTATTCGTATAAAGTTTTCCCGTAAATCACCGTATATATTAATGAAAACCACACAAAAATCTGATCTAGATTAGAAGATGTAAGCGTACAGGACGGCAAGAAGCAATTTAATTATACTATCATATATTAAATCAAACTATCATATATTTAACATATCACAATCGTGCTCAGCTGTGAGTTTCGAGTTTAATCTTACTGATTAGTGAATACAACTACAGCATATCGTAATTAGTGCATAAGAAAAAGTCTTATATGTTTGTCTTGATGTATGTCCATTGTACATAAAGACAGACTGTCTATTTATTAGTAAATATAAACATCGTGGGATCTCATCACGCAACTTAATTTATGAATAAGGTTATCGATAGAAGTAACGGTTTTGTTTTGTGATTTAATAAGTAAGTATATTTATTTTACGAACATTTCTCTCATTTCGAGGTTAAACGTCAGTGTTCGACAATAATTCAATTAGCGTACGAATTCCGTTTTAACGGCAGCCATATTGTTTTATAGACAACACGAAAATACATATACTATGTAACAATACGTTAAACATAAACATATAAAAACTTGAACTCATTGTATTATGCGAATATACAATTAATATTTATGTAAAGGGGACAAAAAATTAAACACTAAATGATTCTGAAGCTGTTAATGTTTACAACAATACATAATTCATAAAATACGTACATACAAATAGTAGTGTGTTGTTATGGTAATCAAGTAAATATATATGTTTATAGAATACTAGCGACCCGACCCGGCCTCGCACGGGTACTGCTGCTACTAATTATAATACAGAATTTGTTTATATACAACATCGCTTTAGAAACTTCTGAAATTATACCGTCCATGTCACAATTTATCTATTAAAAAAACCGCATCAAAATCCGTTGCGTAATTTTAAACCTAAGCATACATAGGGACAGACAGCGGTAAGCGACTTTGTTTTATACTATGTAATGATTATGATTCTTAGAAATCTCATAAATGTCATATATATTTATATATTGGAGATGGATTTGTCTATTATATATAATGCACTTATTTTAGAACACACTGATTAAACCAATTGGTATAGTTACAAAATTGTATTGAAGCGTTCATTTGTGTGCAACATAATTAAACAATTCACACACACTAAAATGATGGTAATATCTGATGGTGATAATCTTCGCCTTGTTGTTTATTCTTTACGAAAGTTATCGAGGACATTTCAATTTCTCAAGCGTTGCATTTATGTCGACTCTTAATGAATAAATAAGGCTTTTAAATTGAATAAACGGATTTAAATTTGAATATATCAAAGTATATAGTACAATACTGCTTAAATCACAGCTTTAAAACCAATTATATTTCATACTATGTTTTAGTGTATAGTGTTAAGGGTTAGTGATCCAGTATAATTTTTATGAGGGGTACATATTGTATACTATTAATGCTTTACAATACGCTTTCACCAACCCGCATTGGAACAGCGTAGAGGAATATGTTCCAAAACTTCTCCTCAAAGGGAGAGCAGGCCTTTAGCCCAGCAGTGGGAATTTACAGGCTGTTGTTGTTGCATACAATACGTGGACGTGATAGTCCAAGATACCTGGTTCAATCAGCAAGTATCACTGAGGATTTGTTTTCTCAACTTTCGTTTCAAATTTATCGTAAATAATATTCTTTTATATGGAATAATTGTGCCTGCATTTTTTGGTGGAATAGGCCCTAGAAGTATAGAATAGTATCAGCAGGATTTTATATTGTTTATACGTCATACTTACTTATGAGCCACTTTATCAGAAACATTGGCTCATAGCAAATCTGCGCTAATAATTCGATAAATATTTGTACAGATCGTTTATTTGTTTTGGTTCGAGTGTTAATGTTTTGGGTTTTTTCAGACCAGGCCCAGTGTGAACTAGTGAAGAAAACAAATAAACGCTTCTATATATGAATTAGTTTTCTTCTGATGTAAAGTGTCATTCTAATTATTGTAAACGGTCGTATGTAATAAATACTTAAATAATATGTCTATATGACGACCTCCGTGGTCGAGTAGTGTGTACACCGGTTTTCATGGGTATGCAACTCCGTGGTCTCGGGTTCGATTCCCCCCGAGTCAATGTAGGTTATCATTAGTTTTCTATGTTGTCTTGGGTCTGGGTGTTAGTGGTATCGTCGTTACTTCTGATTTTCCACAAGTAGTTTAGCTACTTACATTGGGATCAGAGTAATTTATGTAATATTGTGTCATATTATGTCCCGTGCTACGTTGTGACGTAAGAGAAAAACATTTATTTTCATTATCTTAACATTCTTAACATAGCAGAATTCACTAACAGCTGACGTTCTCATGAATAAATGTTAGAATTTCCGTATTCTGTATTAAATTTCGTCTTAAATTAAATTTAGATACCGTAGATTCTACGAAAAGAACCGACAAGAGACTTAATAGAAGTGCTCTTTTCACAGTAGATAAATAGTGAAATACTATATTTATATATATATATATATATATTGTAGATGATAAAAAAGCTTGGAATTATTACCTGTTGACTTCCAGACAGGATACATTCATTACATACATATATAATTGTATTTAAGAAATATGATTGTATTTTTTAAATGTTGAAAAAGAGTAACTACTGAGTTTCTTGCCGGTTCTTCTCGGTAGAATCTACTTTCCGAATCGGTGGTAGCTTCACTTACCTAATTGTTAAATGACGATTCAAAGGTGCTTGTAAAAGCCCTTTTGAATAAAGTTTATTTTGAGTTTGATTTTTTTTTGTTATTTCAATATGTACTATAAAGGTATACCATAGCCTTTGTTTGCTGAGTATTACAATACTGGGCTATATCTAGATAAGCGTGTTCCTTACACTCCATAGGTACCATTGCCTGATGGTACCAAATTCTAATCTGGTGGTATTCTATATAGTTGATAAAAAGCCCAAATCGAATATAAAGAGTTGAAGGTTTTGCGTTCAATCAACTGTAAGTGGGTTATGGTTACCATAATCTCTGTGATTTGGAAGTCACATTAGGCCGGGGCTATTTTATATTTCAAGGGCAGTTGGCGTAACAAACGAGTAAGTTACGTCACTTTAAATTCTCCCACATCGAATAACGAACCACTAAGGTCCCGATATGTCACACTGTGAAAAATTACTGCGACACTGATAATTAATTCCATAAAAATAATACTTCAGAAACTTATGGAATGATAAATTAAAAGCAATTTTTACGAGTAATCTATATATGTAACAAAATTGGAGTGTCTGATTGTAATATTGAAATAAGCGCTTTTTACTTAATGCATGTGTATGTATACATGGTGTATATACAAAGACAACATTTATATTTATTTGTTACCTCTAATCTCTGGAATGTCTGGACCGATTTTGATGAGGCTTTGAGTGCATAAAGCTGTTTTGTTAAGCGCACACGAAGTCGCGGGCAAAGCTAGTTAAAATATACTTTATTAACGGAAGGCTACATCCTAGATACACTTCTTCTTCCTCAAACAAAATGTCAATTAATAAAAATGTAAACCATTTCCTCAAAACTTTATCACATCTAAAATGGGAAAAAGTCGTCATAACCCAGTGGTTTATAACTTAACTCGTGCTCGACGGTGTAGGGAAACATAGTAAAAAATCCACGTTGAGGATGAGAATAAAAAGATATGATATTTCTTTTTTTACTCAAAATATTAAAACGCATTAGTGATCATAAATTAAAGTATCGTATGTCTTCTTTTACATACACATACTATATATATTCTTTGGAATTTATATTTTAGTCACCATTCACACCGCGCCTATATACATTTCCATAAAATAGTAATATTTAAGAAAACATTGGTAAAACAACTTTAAGATATGTAATAAATTCAAACAATGATACTTTAAAATGAAACGAAATAAGTGTTTTTGTATAAAATGACGTATTGGTATATAATTAATCTATACTAAAATTATAAAGAGGAAAACGTTTTTTGTTTGTTTGTAATGAATGTTCTCAAAAACTACTGAACCGATCTAAAAAAATCTTTTACCATTCCAAAGCTACATTATCCACGAGTAACACAGGCTATATTTATTGCTAGAAAAGATAAGGAATCCTTAATAAAACCTAAGTAACGTGACCCAAAGTGTAAAAAAACTTATGTCCCCGTGCGAAGCTGGGACGGGCCGCTTGTGTATGTATAAAGTTACATGTTGATACGAGTTCATTGACCCCTGAATTACGAAACTAAATTTGAAGGGTATATCTATCTATTAGTTCTGTCAAGTCGTCCGTCTGTTAAATAATTAAATAATGTATTAATAACGATGAGGAAACGATTATTGCGGAATCAATATTCAAATGTTATGTAGAAATATTTAAGAATTGTAAGGAAAGGTTCGACGTGATGTATCCGAGGAATAAGAATCTATGTATATATTATTCTCAGTATTAAGTGTGGCATTGTTTTCCATATCATTGGAAGTAATAACATACATCATTTCTTTAAGGGGATGACTGGATATATTATTTAAAGTATATTTAATATTTTACTATAATATCACACAAGGCACATTGTTTGAAAGGAGTTACTTTTTCTATATGAAGTAACGGGCACAGTTTAATTAACTAACAGAGTTTGAGAACAATAAAGTCTCAAGAAACGAAACTGTTATTCACATATAAGTAATATATTATAATTGATGTTATATAAAATATATTATATAAATAGAAAATGAAAGAGCAGCAAAGGTCGCCGCTGTTAGTCCACTCTACTGTACAGCGTATAATTTTCGTTCCATAATATTGGTGAAATTAATTATATAAAATCATTTCATATTAATGTGGTAAAAAAATGGAAATTATTCTAATACTAGATAGGAAAACTATATTTTTTTTCTCGGCATGATAATTCCTGGGCTGTGTATATATTTAGTAAGGTAGTAGTCCTGTGCGTAGGACATGACTTGGTAGTTTTTGTCCATATTCCTTGGGGTGGGTACTACCCAATCATCATATATGTTCTACCGTTAAACAGCAATACAAAGCATTGTATTGTTCTAATTTTAAAGGGGAGCAAATTAGTATAACTACAGACATAAAGTTGACCAGATTGATAAGTAATATATTGTATAATAAAATAAGATTTTAAATTAACATGATTATTTTTATTATTAAAGTTATTAATTTCGGGATATTCACCATGTTTTTTATTTCTCCACCGAATAAAAATAAAAAACATGGTAAATATCCCCAATTAATAACTTCAATAAGAATACTTATTGTTGATTTTTCGACTCCGAGTTTCAAGTTTAATTTTAATAAATGTACTTTTATGTTACCTGTGTAGTTTCTCAGCGATTTCGTAACGCATATTACTTCATCTGCATAATATTGAACGTATCGTGTCTGATACGCATGCGCACTGGTTACTTTTTCCTTTTAAACAATTAATATGCTTATACGCGCGGACAGGATTCGATTGCGTCAGGAATCTTAAGATTTCTTAAGAACAACACGAGAATTATTTTTATAACTTGCTAATTGATACGTAGTTTGAAGCTGTATGACGCGGACTATTTCTAGGAAGTTGACTATTTTGAGTAGTTTCCGTAATTACTTACTTACGTTTCAAGTAATCTAACTTTATTATAGTAATCTAACTGTATTATACTCCTGTATCTCACTACTGGGGATTTTTTAAACATTGTTTAGGCGTTATTATGTAACGCCGCTTGATTAAGGGAGATTATTTGGTGGTATGGTTTTGTGCAAGTCTGGATAGGTACAGTACCACCAACCACTGGTACAATAAAAATCTACTGGGTATGTGGTACAGCTATAACATTTCAGAGCCAATTTATGGAGGATGGTGACTACTTTCCACCAGGTGGTCCCACTTGCCCGCTTAAAAATATCATAACATCATAAAATATACATAAATCCTATTCTCAGATGTGCTTTAATAACAATAACAAATATATATATAACGAGGAGTCAGGCATCAGCTCGTTATCAGACATATAAGTCTAGTCGTTCATGTTCGTAATCTCTTTCTCTTTTTTTTTATTGGATAGGTTGGCGGACGAGCATATGGGCCACCTGATGGTAAGTGGTCACCATCATCCATAGACAATGATGCTTTAAGAAATAGCAACTATTCTTTACATCGTCAATGTGCCACCAACCTTGGGAACTAAGATGTTATGTCCCTTGTGCCTGTAGTTACACTGGCTCACTAACCCTTCAGACCGAAACACAACAATACTGAGTACTGTTATTTGGCGGTAGAATAACTGATGAGTGGGTGGTACCTACCCAGACGGGCTAGCACAAAGCCCTACCACCAAGTAAAGTTCTTACGATATTATTTTTAAAAATCCCTTTTTCGCTGCCATATGTTCTACGTCATACACACGTCACCAGTACATACGATAAATAATAAATAAATCCTTATTAGACTTTTTGACGCTTCGACATATATATCATTATTGAAATAAAACTGCTTCCATCACACTTAGTATAGAATCCATTCATACCGTAAATAAAACACGCAAACAAACACAAGAAATATTAGCAATCATTGCCCGGACCCAGCCATCTACTATAAATATCTAAGAGATCAATCTATCCACTTGCACTATTAGTCCTCTTGTAAGACTAAGATTAGATGGTATCTAGCATAATGTTTTCCTTATAACGAAACACGGCGTAATTAATTTATATCAATTATAACAATTAAAATCTACTAAGATCACGCTCACTTAAGACACTTTAGGTATTGGAGATATTGCAAATACAAAAGGCAACCCACCTAAGATTCATAAATAAATTTTGTAAGATAGGAGTTCCTACTGGAAGTTCTAGGTAGAATCTACTTTCCAACCGATAGTAGCTTTATGTTGAATTAAATACATGCTGATACAAAAGTGCTTATATGAGCCTATTGGAATTAAGAATATTTTGATTTTGTATGTTTTATCTTATAAAACATTGCACGCAATGTCAGTCCGTCTAACGTATTAAACTGCGTTACTTTAACGCTAAAACCATTATTGTATCTAAATACCGTTAAAAAAACGTGATATTCATTTATTTTATTCTTCCCCAGGCAATCAGTACTCTTTTGGCAGACCACTTGGGCTACTTCGCGAATGTTGGAGCCTATTACTCCATATCTGCACTTGGATCAAAACTGTTCATGAATATGACAGCGGAAGGGTTGCTTTGGGGCTACGATGACCCTATTGTGACGATTGCAAGCCGGCTCCTTCCTGGCTGGATCGACTTTGGAAAGATTGGCATCATGGACAGGGTGAGTAGTTTGAAATGTTTATCTTCTAATGGGAATAACTTTCTGGTAATTTAGTAAAGGAACCATAGAATGGATCACTCTTAGAATTTGGAGAAATCTTGGGTCTTATTCCATATTCACGTGAGTCAGATGTTTTTCGATATTTATAAGATTCTCTATATTTTTCTTGTATGAGCAAGACTATAAGATGAATTCAAAATACAAAAAATTGGGACATATTGGGACTTTGGGACAATTCTCAAGATTATAGTTTTCAAACCCAAACGCAATCATCAAATATTCATTTAACATTCTTTCATGTGAATCATGAATAATTATTGCATAAAAAGGGACTTTTTTAAAACAGTTAACATACTTGATCTACATTTATTACAAGGCCATATATTTTCTCACTGCATACTTGTTTGTCTGTACACCGTTTAATATGCGATTACCGTCAGCGTCATTACAGCACCTTGAGGTGCCAAAAATATTATTATTATTTAATGAATCGTACTTGAAATTGTTTTTGTATGTTTCTTTCACTCATACTCTCGAATTTGTCCTCAAATTTAACGTCATTTTGACACAATCTCGAACATTCTAGAATACCAGGTGATTTATTTATTGGGGGAATTATGGGGAAAATAAATGCTTAAATTATTTATATATCTAGATAGAAAGTCGCACTACAAAAGAACTAAAATCAACGGGTCAATTTTTAATCTTTGTGTGCGTGAATTTAGTGGCCTACTTCTGTCCCAATATTTCGATGCGTTCTCAGATTAGGTAGTCTAAACATATAAATATTCAAAGCGTACATATTTGCACTAAAATACAAGCCAGTGAGTCTCTATTGATAACGGTTATTCGTCTTCAGATGTTTAGCATCCATATTTATTTCTAAAAATAATCCCGTTACCACTGACCTAGGTATATTTGCAGTAACTGCACAAATCCTCGTAATATACATAAACGTAAGTGAAAGTAGATACATCCACGTTCATTAAATATAGTTATCGCTTGCAATTCATATATCACCTTGGAGTATCTTGAATGATACTCGATATCTGATGGCTTGTTACGATACAGCTACGATCCTAAAATGCAATTTACAATAATAATTGTCACTATGATAAGTATTTGCTAAAAAGCTCGAAGCCGTGATAATGGTGTGACAATGTCATATATAAAATATAAATAATAAAATGATACCAGCACAAAAAATAATCTTATTCCATAATGACAGTTAATGCAAAGATGAGTGAATGTAAAACTCACTATTCGCAGTCTAGGCTAAATGCATCTGAAAATTTTCGAAGCGACACAGAACTCCAGTTTCATTTAATTATTAATTATTCAATTACTGAACACTTGAAAGATTGAAAACATATCAATGCCGAACATTTTGTTCTTTCTAAATACTAAATGGACAAGTGCTGTCTTTGTGTTAGATCGTTTTTTTTTTGTTCGTCATCTGAAAAGTGGGGTATCTAGCAATTAAATTATACTTTATCAATAAATATATAGCTGGAGACGCAAAGGACATGACATTTTAGTTTACGACGCCTAATGAGCAGTGTGTGTGTATATCTTACAATCAAAAGGTCTATTTGCCTATCCGACAAATGTTCAAACACAACTAATTTAACTATCGTCTTAGCTATTATAGTTTACTTTAGAAGAGACTGCTATAGCGATACATTTATTCGGATTTAATCTACTTTATATTTTGTGCTATTATAAAATGTTATAAATAATATAATAACAATAATCCACGATTCGTATCTTAACCCACTAAGCGATGGATTTGCAAGTTAAGAAATAATCTTAGAATAACTTTCACCGCGTGCACGTTGCCTCATTGCGTTTTCTGTCACAGAGTGATGAAACGCATGTGCAAATAAAGGTCTTGGCATTTCATTAAATTAACTGCTCTTTTTATACTCTGTGTATCAATTAACTTTTAAAGATTTTCTTGAATATTAAGTAATTGAATGCTTGCACCAAATTTATAATAATATACGAAAAGGCTTACTTTTCCTACGATCCCCTTGTTTATTTGTTATTATTTTCTTATAATAATGGCTATTTTAATAGATTTCCAAAATTTTCGCCTCTTTTATTTAGGCTGAATCCATGTTGCATTTATTGTATTTTTTCTGTGCTTAGTATGTACAATACGTAAATAATAAAGTAATCTAATAAGTAAAGTTAATCAAATTACAGTCTATCGAGAATCTAGATTGTAGTACTAATATAATTACTATCGACAATATTCTTGATCAATGTTTCTTCTTTGCAGTTTTACGCCCAAAGAAAGGAAGAAGTTGAAGTGGAACTGAGGAACGCATCAAACAGATATTCAATAAAATCTTGGAACAAGCTGCCCGGACTTCCTGAACAAGGATATACTGATTGGAATACGAGGTACGGACAGAACAACCGACTCACACTCACACTTAACTAAATAAAACACATTAATTAAGAGAAACAATTAGCCACATTCATGTAGAACTAAATATTCTAAATCAAAACGTACCACATTAAACATACCATTTTATAAAAGCGAAAGTAACTGTCTCTCTGTTCCTCATTCACCGCTAAACACTGATCGAAATTTGATAAAATTTAGGATGAACCAGCTTGATTTCCAAGAAAGGACATATGTCACTAACCTAACGAACCAATCTCTTGTATGTGAGTGAAGCCGCAAGCGACAACTCGTTAAATCAACAATTTGTACATAAAAAAAAAACCTTATAATCAAGAATATTAATTAATTTAATCAATAACCATGATTAGTAAAGTGACGCAAATGATGCTCGTTGTATTAGATATTGTCGTTGTTTGCCATGAGTTAGGGTAATACCATGTCCACAGCATTATAATGTAAATGAGTATGTATAGTATGGCATTTAATGTTTATATATACAGGTATAATTACCCATTCTCTCACAATTAATTTTTCTTGCAATCCATTAATCAAACAGCTCTCTCATTTGTATTCCCGCGAAAAGTAAGATGTCAATTTATTTTTCTTTCAAACATGTTTTTTTATTAAAGACCAAAACATTTTTATAATTAAATCTATCAATCTAGCAATAACTGAAATAAATAAAAATTTTAACAAAAAGAAAAACTGACTTCAAACAAAACACTGTATCAAAACAAATTAAAATGCACTAAAAAGCAAAAAAAATAATTACGTGTCCAAAATATTTTTTATAGTTCTCCTAAGTAAAATGAAATGTAAAATAGTAGACTACTTCAAAGTTGATTTACGATTTTATAATGTAGTTACAATTATTGTTATATTTATAGTCGGTGTCAGACAAGAAAACCCTACAATACATAGAACAATAAATATTACGAGAATCCTAAAAATCTATAATCATAATATGTAGGTACAAGATTAAATATTTTGAAAGAATTTCTAATACTTAACATGATATCAAAATGATCTGGCTCTCCTTAAAATACCTAACAATCAAGCACCGTAGAAATGTCGAAACCATCGTCAGACTCCAGTTCTGCTAATATCCCGTTCAATTTACATATATGAAAGTTAAAATCAGTTGCAGATCAGCTGTTGTTTAATTTAAGATGATTATTTTCTCTTAATGTATGTTTTAAATACTAAGGGGTTACTCACTAATGAGCAGTAAGAAATTTATCAATCCATTACAACGTCAATGCGTTATCAACTTTGGCTACTAAAGCCATGTCTTTTTTTTATTTGGACAATTGATAATTTAGCCAGACGAATTAAGCAAGATTTATAAGAGAAAATACTTTTACTTGGTGTTAGAGCTTCGTGTAAATCCATATGAATAGGTACCATCATATATTCTATTGCCAAACAAAAATACTTATAGATATGTACAAAAGACTGATGGTTGGTAGTTCTTTGGCGATGTAAGGAAAGGTTAACATTTTAACAGCGCCAATACCTATCAGTGGTCACCACTTAATAGGCCCTCATTTGCCTATCGATTATATAAAAAAATGTTATTATCACTGAAGGGGTTTTCTTGTGTTAATACGTCACTATTGTATGTCACTATTTTTGGACAAATTTGAAATACTACGCGTTACGACCAAATACGTATTAAGATAATTTTATCTGACAAATCAATGCTGTAATCATATTCAAAACTGCTACAGCTTAATCATTAAATTCTAATACTGCATAATTACTTGTGTTTTATACGTATTTTCAAATGATTCATAATGTTTTCTTTAAACTGTTATTACGTGGAGACCTTGACTCAATCGGTTTATTGACTAACTTTATTAAGTAAATGCTAACTTGAGGACTTTCCGTTATACACATTGAATAATTTCGTACGTAACCGTCTTTTAAATTTAAATATTAACTTATCATATATAAGAGTTAAGTTTATAAGATATTATTGTTCCTGGAGTTTCCGGTGTATGATACCAAAGTTGCGTAACTATTACTTTTATTGAAATTATAAACGTATGACGTCTTAACTAAGTAGAATTTGGAATAAAGTTTCTTTAATTTTCATACTTATCTGGTCATACATTTCATAATATATCTTATATCATAAAATATATCGTTATTTATTTAATAGCCTTATTTTAAGTTCAGATAGATATCACCTAACCCTTATCAATGTTATTTGCTGTGATTTAAATACTTAAGGAACCTGTGCTCTTACAAGCAGAAAGGAAATAATATTATAGATTTCGAATTATTATTAGAACTATATTTATAATGGTACACTATTAAAATACTTTATGCTCTCATATATTGTATATGGCATTCTCCCCAAGCTAGCAACAGCCTCACTACTAGGGCTGTTAAACTTTTATATAGCTTCCTACGTTTTTGTCGCGATATAGACATATTTTGTGATTCCTTTTATACTATATTCAAACAAATTTATATATTTATTATTATAGTTATTAATTACGGGATATTTACCATGTTTTTTATTTTTGTTCGGTGGAGCTCGATATTTTGACATTGTATACAAATGTCTTGTTCACGAGACTGAAATTAATATATTACAGAATTTTAAAGTTTAATAAATTTAAGCTTAATTTTTGTTTACTTTTTTTCTTAATATTTTTTAATTTAATGTTTATTTTTACTACTGTAATGCTTATAATTTTTAATAAATATTATTATTATATATATGGAAAGACGTTACCATCTAACACTATATGCACGTTAGATAATATTGCGAACAAAACCATAAATGTATTCACATACTTATTATGTTGTAAAAGTAACATTGCCCTACTAAAGAGTTAGTGACTTCGTGGTCCCGAGTGACAGGCGATCCGTATTTGTGTTGTGTTAACAGCGTGTCACAATAGTGTAAGTTAAATGTCGAAAAACACACACTCATAGGTACCGCGTATTGAATCTTTCATCATTCAGATTCACGAATTTTGCGTCATAAATAAAACGGACTATATTATTATCCAAAGCACTGCAAGTTATCTGTTTATCTCTGTGAACTATTCTTTGTAAGGTTAGTTCGATATAAACGGTGTTTGATCACACACCTCTAAAGCCTTGCACTATGGCATTTTATTCAATCTTGGTGGTAGGGCTTTGTGCAAACCCGCTTGGGTAGGTACAACCCACTCATAAGTTATTCTACCGCCAAATAACAGTACTCAGTATTGTTGTGTTCCGGTTTGAAGGGTGAGTGAGCCAGTGTAACTATAGGCACAAGGGACATAATATCTTAGTTCGCAAGGTTGGTGGTACATTGACGATGTAAGGAATAGTTAATATCTCTATAGCTTCATTGTCTATGAGTGATGGTGACCATTTACCATCAGGTGGCCCAAACGCTCGACCGCCAACCTATACCATAAATATAAAAAGAACTTTCTAATCTCTACAGAAGTATTATCGCTGTTGATATATCTTGTTTTAGATCAAAAATCAAAATCAAAATCAAAATAAACTTTATTCAAGTAGGCTTTTATAAGCACTTTTGAATCGTCATTTTACAATTAAGTGAAGCTACCACCGGTTCGGAAAGTAGATTCTACCGAGAAGAACCGGCAAGAAACTCAGTTGTTACTCTTTTTTAACATTTAAAAAATACAACGTCATGTTAATTAAATACAATTATTTCAATTAATGTATCCTGCTTGGAAGTCAACAGGTATTAACTCCACGCTTTTTTATCATCTACAAAATCTTGTATCGAATAGTATGCTTTTTCTACCAATGTATTTTTAACAAACGATTTGAATTTACTAAACGGCAAAGTTAAAAATTTCTGCGGAATTTTATTATAGAAACGGATACCTTGCCCCAAGAAGGATCCATTGACTTTGCGGAGTCGGAAACTTGGCGTTATAAGTTTATCCTTACTTCTAGTGCATATACAATGATTATCACTGATTTTATCAAAGTGATCAATGTTACTGTGAATATACATGATATTGTTGTAAATATATTGCGACGCAACAGTAAGTATTCCTACTCTGTTAAAAACATCCCGAAGAGAGTCTCTAGCTCCAAGATTATAAATAAACCGAATTGCTCTCTTTTGTAAAATAAAGACAGATTCAATATCTGCAGCGTTACCCCAAAGTAATATGCCATATGACATAATACTGTGAAAATAACCAAAATAAACTAAACGAGCGGTATCAATATCAGTTAGTTGTCTAACTTTTCTAACCGCGTATGTTGCGGAGCTGAGTCTTCCTGTTAGGGATGATAAATGAGAGGTCCACTGAAGTCTGGAATCTAATTCTATTCCTAAAAACACCGTAGTATCAGCTACTTCAAGACGGTCACCATTTAAAGATATATTATAATTTTGCTTGCTAACATTAGGTAGGGTAAAAACTACACATTTTGTTTTTTGAGCATTCAAAACTAAATTATTTACTGTAAACCAATTGTGTATCTGTGATAATGCACCGTTCACATCGTCATAGTCATTTTTTTTTCCTGTCAACCTTAAAAATCAGCGAAGTATCGTCAGCAAACAACACTATATCACAAATACCCTTAACATAGAAAGGAAGATCATTTATATATACTAGGAATAGAAAGGGACCCAAAATTGAACCTTGTGGAACTCCCATTTTTAACGTAGATCCAGAAGACTTTATTCCATTAATGAAAACTTGCTGGATTCTTTGACTTAAATATGAAGCGATGAGATCAAGAGCTTTACCTTTAACACCGTAATATTTGAGCTTATAAAGAAGCGTTTCGTGTTCTACACAATCGAATGCTTTAGATAAATCACAGAATACTCCAATAGCGTTCTGTGATTTCTCCCAAGCATCGTAAATATGTTTGAGAAGCGCAATTCCCGCATCAGTTGTCGAGCGACCTCTTCTAAAACCGAATTGCTCACCATGAAAAATAGCATTTGTACCGAAATGGACGAGAAGTTGATTTAAAATAATTTTTTCGAAAATTTTACTTAAAGATGGGAGTATTGAAATAGGCCTGTAATTACCGGGATCGCTTCTGTTTCCAGTTTTAAAAAGTGGTAAAACTTTACTACATTTTAACAAGTTAGGAAATGAACCCGTGTCCAAACTCTTGTTAAAAATTACTGCTATATACGGAGCAATATCGTATATGATGTTATTAAAAAATTTTACCGAAATGCCCCATATGTCGTTAGTTTTTTTAATATTTATAGTTTTAAATACTTTTATGACATCTATTGCAGAAACCGTTTCAAATGAAAAATCAATAACGCATTTAGAAACACTATTATTTAATAACCTAGCTGCATTTGATGTAGATGATTTTAAATGAAATGTTATTTTATGGGGTACTTTATCAAAAAATGATTCAAATAAATTAGCAACCTCTAATTCAGAACTCGTGTATCTACTACCTGTGTTCAATTCTATTGGTATCATTTCCTTTTTGTGTTTTCCACTAACACTACTAATAACATCCCATGTGGCTTTAATTCTATTATCAGAATTCAGGATTTTTTTCTTTAAATATAAGGACTTAGCAGAAATGCATACTGTTTTAAAAATTTTTGAATATTTAATGACGTATTCTAAAAAGGCTACGCTTCGATTCCACCGCCTCATATCATATAAGTCGTATAATTTATTTCTACTTTTATAAATACCAACAGTAGCCCAGTCACTAAACTTTAATTTTGTGTTACTATAACATGATTTCATTTTAAATATATTGTTAAATTCTTTTAGTATTACTTCAAAAAATGAATTATAAAGCTCATTTGGATCCTGTGTCGTAAGATCTAGATTAGACAATTTATACGCCACAATATCTTTAAAACAATGTAATTTGTTAGCCGTTATTGGCCTGTATGTTATTTTTTTTAAATGATTTATTTCTTTGTGTTTTAATGAAAACTTCTGACCACAATGGTCAGAAGTTAAATTATTTATAATTGATACTTCATATATTTCACAGTCACAGAACACATTATCAATACACGTAGAAGTGCCGTCGGTTATTCGCGTCGGTTCATTAACTCTATGAGTTAAATTAAATGACATAAACAAGGCAACCAACCGAACACTTAACGTAGTTTCTTTAAGTAAGTCGACGTTAAAGTCCCCACATACAATTATATATTTATTAGTTTTACATAGCTTTTTAAGAATGTCCTCCATAGTGGTTTCAAACAAATAATAATCTCCCGATGGGGGCCGGTACACGCAGACTATAATGTACTGTGGAAATTCCACGCAGGATAGTTCGATAGTACGTTCGATAGAGAGGGCCACAATATCTTTTCGAGATTTACAAACGATATCATTCCGTACTAATATTAATGAGCCACCACGAATAGCACTCCCTCTTACGAACGAACTTGACAGTTTAAAGTTTGAAATATTAAATATGTCAAATTTTTTAACCCAATGTTCTGTGAAACAAAATACATGTATTTTATAATACTCCGAAAATAATTCTATTTCATGATCTTTGCCACCTATGCCCTGTATATTTTGATGTATAATATTTAAGTAAGAGGGCGCAGATGTTGTCGTTTTATTTAGTTTAAACTATTAATTTGAGTATTTTTAATTTTGTCGGTGTTAATATAAATTAAATTATTATTTTTATTATACATATGATCCTTGGTAACATTACTTGTAAAATAATTTTTGATATTGTAGGCAATTAGGTTACCAATTTGTCTTTTCGATTTCATTGGTAGGTACATAGTATCCTCTGTCCACTTAAATCTATGAATAAATTTATTAATGTCAAATAACATTAAATCATTACTGCAATGTCGAGTCAAATTATATAGACATAGGTTTAAGTCATAAATATGTAAATTCTGTGCATCTGTCAAGGTATGTGAATATGGAAATAAACTAATTATAAATTTGCATTTCTTTTGATTTTGGATTTCAATTAATAATTTAATATCCTTAATTAAACTCTTTTTGTTTAGAGACAAACTGTCACCATGCATTAATACTACTACATTATTAGAACCCAGATGCATAGAATTTATTTTATTTATTTGGTATTGATAGGTTGCCCCGGGTGAGCATGTGTTAAATACATTTTTTATTTCACTTTTAATTATTGAGCCAAAGCCCTGTCCTAACTTATCCGATACTACAATAACATCTTTATTTAATTCTAACCCCAGTTTATTATGGTTATGGATCCCTGGTGCACATTGACTCAATTTGATAGGTGATACTTTGGTATTATTACTATTAGGAGGAACCAACTCATTTTCCTGAGTATGCATACAGTTACATTTATTCGATAAGGATTCAAATTTTTCTAAGTTAGAGGTGCATAGCTCAAGAAGATTGTTGGCTGTGTGTATGTGTTCCTCTATCTGTTTTTGAGCCAATTCATATTTTTTATTAACAAAATCTAAAGATCTTTGTAGGCTAGAAATTTCTAATTGCAGTTGTTCAATGTCATTTTCATATATTATTTTATTATTCTGCAATTTATTATTTGATGATTTTACTTTATTAATTAAATGTGACCGGTCTTTTCTCATTTTGCATATGTATTGATAGTTATTAATGTTTTTTTTTGTTTTACGGATGAATTTATTTAATTTTATATATTTTTTTATCTTATTATGTGAACTCATGGGTGTATGTTTAATTTTAGACTCCTGTAAGGTGGTATTGGAGTCAGGGGCAGGTATAACTAACTCATTATACAAACTTTCAGTCGCATCACATTTCTGGCTTGTTTGAATTTTTTCCAATTCTAATTCTGCCTTTTGAGCATTATAAAGACTCACTTCCAGTTCTGTAATGCGACTCAAAGCTCTTTCATGTTCCTCGCTACACTCTTTAAATGAGGTCACAATCTCAAGAAGGTTGTCCCGCTGGCTAACAACATCTAAACAATGTTCGTTTAATTTAGCTAACTCGCTTTTGAGTTCAGTGTTTTTATTAACAATTTTTTGAATCTCTTCTTCACTGTCCTCACGCTCTTGAAGAAGTTGTCTGTTTAACTCCTTGGAAGATTGTAATTCTTTAAGGGTCAATTGGAATTTGGCCTCCATATCTTTCATTGAAGTTTTGCGGGTCATGATAGTATACTCCATGATGTTAAACTGTAAAATTATAATAAGATGTATTTAAATACTCTTAAAGAAGTTATTTTATATAATAAGGGTTGTTCAGATCTATGTGTAAAAAAGATTATTATAGGTAGGTATATCAAGATGTTATTTCTTATTTTTTTGTCAGTTAAGGTACTAGCAATTAATTAAGGCAAACTTATATTATATGTGATATTTGGTATAATATTACAATAGTACTATGTGAATCACATATAATATAATGTTTTTAATTATTTTTTATTTTCTTTTGTAAATATGTAGGTATACAGTTATTTAGTTTTTAATTAATTCAAACAATATTATAAGCTTAATGTACACTGAACACAAGGATTACAGCTTACAAAATAAGCTGAGGCCTATGCACAGTACATATATTGTGAAGAACTATCTGAGGACTATGTTAAAATCTTCAACTTTGCTTCCAACTATTTGTCAAGCAAAGTGAGACAGTAATCACGCCAAAGGAGCAGACAGATGCTATCCACAAAATGCAAGCCTTGTTCGAATTAGGTTATAACGTGTAAAATATCTTTAAAACAAAATACTCCCCGGGTTTATGCAGAAGATTTCAAGTTAAGCGGCCGTTAGAGTATGACAGTCGATTCGATTCTTCTTTTGTTCAGATTTAGTTGAGTATATGCGTCACAAACACTATTGACACTGTTTTTAAGAATTGTAATCCAGATTTACTACCGTAAATATATATTAAAACACTTAAAACTAAATAATTTAAAATATTTAAAATTAATTTAAATTTGACATGTCACCCTGAGCAGTGTTGCCAGTCATATAGATTGCTAGAGTTTAGTTGTATATGTTCTATTTCCGGGCTGCATACTAATCAAATATCATGATTATCATGTGGTGTCAACTGAATTTGACCATTCAAGGTTTATTCAGATTTCTATCTGTGCCCTCTTCATCAACGCTTCGGCCACGTCATCAGTGACGTCAGCATTTTCCTTTAATAGCTTCGAATCTCTTTTCATAGAACGGAACTGTTCCACTTGTATGACCTTACAGTCCTTAAAAGGGAGATAAGTATAGTGGAATAATTACAAAGATTATAAAAAATTTTACAACATCACATACTTTCTGACCTCAATGTAAGTAGGTACAGTACTTGTGTTGTGGAAAATCAGAAGTAACGACTGTACCACAAACACCCAGTACATGAAAAAAAAACCAGCGGTACCCACTCCGCCGCTACGGGGGGCATCACGGGATCGCTTACGCATTCTACCGTGACGCCCCGACGGTTGGCCCACCATGGGCTTCCAAGCTAGAGGAACAAACAAACACCCAGACCCAAGACAACATAGAAAGCTAATGAACTTTTTCTACATCGATTCCGGAATCGAAACCGGGACCTGTTAGTGGCTTACCCGTGAAAATAAATATAATTATTGATAAAATAGGATAATTCTATTGGTTAGTGTTTTTAAAAGTCATAGGTATTGAAATTGTGGTTTTATTATTTGCAACGGTAAATAGGTCAGCAATTTGCAAACGGTATCTACCATTACGCCGTAATTTACACGCCTTTAGTAATGACTATGCAATGCACTCGTACAATTAACATTGCATTGATAATATTAAAGGCTATATAGAGATACACCTACACGCGTCACATTGTAGATGTTTTAATAAACATACAATCTGATTCCAAATGTTGATAGGATTTTGGAATGAAACGAGCTATAACACTGTCCGAGTTTCGGGCCGGTTCTTCTCCATAGAATCAATATTACGAACCGATAACTTTTTAAATATTTTATTTATAAAATAAGACGGCAAATATTTTGCCTAGATATCATTAAATAAACGGTCCTTTTTATCTTCAGTATAATCTTGTATTGTTAAAAACATCAATAAATAAAGCATATTAGTTAGCCTTATTTTTGACATGAATTAACCTACTCCAATAGCTTAAAGACAGAATTTTTTACACTTTTATTACGTATCAAAAATCTTTACTACCTAACCTAATTTCAAGGAATAAAATAATTCAAATGACAGCTGTTCACACTCATACATACAAATAAACATACACATTGATATATATGTCATCTCCTATCTTTGTAAAAGTAAAGTACTTTACTAGTAAAGTACTTTACTTTTTTTATCTTTGTAACGATCACAAAAATTATACTAATTTTATTTCAACAGCATACCCTGCAACCGTGTGAAAGGGACCTACGAAGGCTTGATGTTACCTCCTAACATTGACAAGAGTTTGGATCTGCCGGTGTTCAGGAAGCAAGCGTGTCGCGTCTACCCTTTCAACTTCCAAGAGGAGAAACAAAGTCAGTACGGATTTAAATTGTACAGGTAAGTTTCTTTTTTCACAAAATGGCCGAAATATTGGGTGACTGACTTTTACATAGCTAATACACCACCAAACTTGGTAACCAAGATGTTATATTCCTGGTGACTGGTGTTCTATAGCTGACTCGCCCTTCAAACCATAACACTAATTTAATAAGTATTGATACGTGGCTGTAGAATTTCTGATGACTAGGTCACTAATTCTGCAGTACCCAAAATTAAAAGTATTGGTTAAACTGATAGTTCCATCGTGATGAACAAACCTATATAACCTATTGTTTAGAATAGATGAATCTTAACTAAGATTACTAACAACACTAATAAGTGTAGCCGTATTAAAAGCGTGTTGTGAAATCTCCAACCCTTTTTCTTCAAAGGGGAGGAGGCCTTAGCCCAAACACTTTTACACTTACAGTTAGTTACTTATATCACCGATATTAAATATTATGAGGCCCCTTTTTTATCTAACCATTAAAGTTATAAAGCAATAAAGTGGTTCAATAAAATACGTAAAGAAGTTTTATTAAATGTTAAACAAACCTACCCAAACAAGTATTGTATTACGATGTTGTATACATGATTTTTATATAAAAAGAACAACACCATTTTTATTTAAAATTGTTTTATATTTAATCTATGACATTCTTTATTTGAAATTTAATCGTATTTTTTTATTACACAGGTGACGATATTTTGTAAATGTTTTTCTAATACATATAATAGATATAAATTAATAAATATTTACTGTTCGATCATCATTAATCACTATGAAATAAAATTTATTACGTGAATATTGCTTTATTATATTATTAATTAGATTCATTGTTCCGTCTTATCGATTGAGCATGTGCATCATTATCATATGACG
Source organism: Vanessa cardui (assembly GCF_905220365.1). Taxonomy (NCBI): domain Eukaryota; kingdom Metazoa; phylum Arthropoda; class Insecta; order Lepidoptera; family Nymphalidae; genus Vanessa; species Vanessa cardui. The sequence continues at coordinate 13,883,577 of NC_061136.1, forward strand.
CACTTTCAAACTTGTGCATCGATTATTAGCAAGTTACAATTTACGTCACAACCGGATATGTTCCTGTACGGTGTACATTTTCCTGTACGGCGCAGTACACTTCCTTACGATGTTTCTCAGAACGTAGTTATGTTCTATGTAGCTCCATAGTAGTGTCCACTAACCTATACCTTCCCTGTATCGGATCGTATTGACATCACTTATCAGTCCTATAATCGTGTGATACTGTTGGTATTGCATATAGTTACATATAAATTTCTTACAATAGTACAATAACAATAAAAACAGCCTATAAATTTCTCACTGCTGGATTAAGTCCTCCTTCTCCTCCTCCCTCTGAGGAGCAGCATTGAAACATATTCCACCACGGTGTTCCAATGCGGGTTGGTGAAATACACACGTGGCAGAATTTCGATGAAATTACACATCCAAGTTTCCTCACAATTTTCATTCACCGCCGAGCACGAGATGAAGAATAAACACAAATTAAGCACATGAATATTCAGTGCTCTTTGCCTGGGTTTGAACCCGCAATCATCGGTTAAGATGCACGCGTTCTAATCACTGGGTCATCTCGGATCAATTGTAAATAGTATATTCTTATATAATTGTTGCGCTTGTTTTAGATACAAAATGGACGAAACTGCCTTCAACAACACATCGCCCTACGCTTGTACGTGTAATAGCAATTGTCTTCCCGATGGTTTTGTCGACATCAGCAGCTGTTATTACGGTAAGTCCGTCATTATTTAACACATTTTGGTCACAATTTATGACCTTATGTATGAATTAAGTGACCATACATTTTGGAGATACAACGGGACAGTCTTGAAATAATTCCAAAATGTTCCGTGTGAAAATAGATTAATAAAATGGTGATTTCAATCGTGCAACAAAATACTGTAATGGTATGGCACCCTGAGTGTCTGTAAAAGGTTTCGAGATTTTCGAAGCACGAATGTGTAATACCACCAAAATCCTTATTCTAAGTTGCCTAAGCTGCATCTGTATGATATATAAAATATTTACAACATAAAATTTAGCCAAATATAAAAGGTTAAGTACACGTAGCCCGAGGCAAATTTATTTTAACAGCAATTTAATTTTTTTTAATGGAAATTATCAGCTCTGTTTCAAATAAATTAATTCGGTCTTGTTATATTATACATTTAGGCATGAATGTTTTATTTTCATGAAATTTCAAGTATGGCATTACATTTTACAAGAAAACTTTTAAAGGTATATAACACTATTTACACGTTAAGAATTTTACATTTAAAACATGGAAAAACATGTCCATTTAAAAAATTAAAATAAACAGGATGTTTAAAAGTGTTTTATAGCGTAACATAGTTTGTCATCTTTAGTGGATTATCAGTATAAAGAACAAATACATTATAAATTCACATTTACATGAAAATATACTGTTGAAAGTGTGATAAGGTTATTAAAATAAATAACCGGTTCACATTATCATTCTTATTTTAAGTTACTATTTTATGTATATGTAGTCGGCTATAGGCTTTTTATGTGTTTATTATGTCTAATTTATTAGAATGTATGTAACCGTTTGAAATAAATTTTATGGGTTTCTATAATGTCAAGTTCAAAGAATTTGATTTCGGTTCTATATTTATTTGTTGCTTTGTATTAGTGTCGAAATTATGCTAAATTAAGTAACAGCCTGTACAGTTAGAGTAAGAAAAGGTTCGCCCCCCTTAAGATCTATTTTCGTGTGCTCAGTATGAGCGATTGCTTTTCCGATTAAAATGACATATTGCGACGCAATGATGTTGTTTAGATTCAAAAGGTACTAAGAGTTTAAGTCTTGATAAAGGAATGAATTTGAAAACTGACGAAGGTTTTCTTACTCTGACTGTACATGTCTTATTACAAAACAAGGATTGGTTTGGTATTCCATCTGATTTATTTGAAATATATAGGCAAGCTGGAAAATGAGTTACTTGATGGTATGTTTTTATTACCGCTAAAGATATGAATATTGTAAGCAATATGATTGTTGGATACATGAGTGTATCCAGTAAAAGTATGTTTATTTATTAAAGATTTAATTCAAGAAATTGACATATTTCATTATACATTAAAAATTTAACAAAAAGAAAACCGACTTCAAACAAAACACTATTTAAAAACAATAAAATATTTTTACAGTTCTCCTAAGTAAAATAAGATGAAAAATATTAGACTATTTGAGTAATCGATTTACGATAAACACCCCATTTTTAAGTCGGTTTAAAAGAAACTTACCTACTTTACCTTATTTTATTAATACGTTTTGGTTATGTAGTTTGATGTATTCCAGTTTAAGAACGAAATATTTATTTATAAGAATTATTATATAAATACACAAATATGAATTATAAAACAGTAACTGCATTTAATCTTAATATTATAGTATTTACAAGCACTAATAACATAGTCTAATCAAAAGAAAACCGTAATGTAGATGGTATATGTATATAACATCTGGAATTACAAAATGTCAATATATGTTTGTATTGTTCACAGGTTTTCCGATAGCTCTGTCGAAACCACATTATATGGATGCTGATCCAGAACAGCAGTCTTACTTCAAAGGATTCAAGCCGGACCGGCAGAAGCATATGTCCGTGGTTGAGATAGAACCGGTAATTATTCTTACAACAACAACTACAACAACAGCCTGTTAATTTCCCACTGCTGGGCTTAGGTCTCCTCTCCTTTTGAGGAGAAGGTACATAATCCACTACGCTGTTCTAATGCGGGTTGGTGGAATACACATGTGGCAGAATTTCTATGAAATTAGACACTCAGATAGATTGCTGATGTAATAAGGAGTAGCATAGGCTTACTTTTCAAATCAAATCAAATTAATGTCTAAACACTCTCCAATGGCGCTCACTGCCCTCTCGCCGCAGCCGTTGGTTGTCTTCCACCAACAGCTTAATATCACAAATGCTACCTATATACAGATTTAATAAATTATAGTAAAAACTGCGAACCGAATAATAGCTTTTTGTTAAATTCAAACGCGCATGGAGTAGCGGGCACACCTAGTAATATATAAAACCTATTATAATATGATTATTTTAATATTACTTACTTCGAAATTAAATATCGATTTAATTCAGTTTCTTGCGCTATGAAAATATAAATTAACTTGAACTTAAACTTGATCTTATAATAGTTAACTTAAGTTGTTTATTTTTTAATAATTATTTTCCATAACATTGACGTCAGTAATTACTTTTAATAAGATGAAAAAATATTAATATATTATAATTACTTTTAATAAGATGAAAAAATCAATAAATATATTTGTATAAAAAAGACGTACGTACAAATTATACATTATTGTTTTTGTCATCGCTACTCATTTAGAAACATTCATAATTATCCCAAGAGTAGAGTTTTCAACTTAATTCACAGGTACATTATTTATCATCATTATCAGCGTGTGTGTGTTTGTGTGTGTGTGTGTGTGTGTTTCTTTTAAATTACGCAACGGATTTTGATGCGGTTTTTTAATTAGATAAAATTTTTTAATTAGGTGTTTCGACAAGAAAGTTTTTGTATTTATTTCAAATCGTGCTCAGCGGTGAAGGAAAACATCGTGAGGAAACCTGCATGTGTCTAATTTCATCGAAATTCTGCCACATGTGCATTCCATCAACCCGCATTGGAACACCGTGGTGGAATATGTTCCAAACCCTCTCCTTAATGGAAGAGGAGGTCTTAGCCCAGCAATTTGAAATTTACGGGCTGTTACTTTACAATGATACACACATTGTTTCTATTATACTAGTTAACATATAAATACTACATATAGGGAAATTTATATTGGCATGATGTCCTTAAATGATTATAATATTGCGGATACGAAACGGTTCTCAGACGGAAATATCAATATGCGTGTGTTAGCATAGAATATATGGATTAGGTCATCAAAACTAGATAAATATACATTTTTATAAGAATAATATATTGTCTTTTAATATAGCGCTGTTTTAGAAAATCGAACACATAAAGAAATGAAAATTTATTGTTTAACTCATGTTAAATTCATTTAAAGAATTTATAGCTAGATAGCCTTGTGTATGAATATTTTTTGTGTATCTTAATAACGAATCAACTGATTGAGATACGCGTGAGATTCACGACATTATGGAGGGTTGAAAGGTTGAAAATAGCGGGACGTTTTAGAGATAAAAGACGGGATCAATTTACTTTGATTGATAGAGAAATAGACATTTCCATTTTTAAATATAAAGTTTTTTTCATAATAAATATTTATTATTTTATATATGTATATATTAATAGCACAAATTTCATTAAAATAAATTTGAAAAGCGCAGTTACAATTAATAAGTATAATATATTTATAGAAAGGGATATAAAATGCAACAGACAGCCTATCGTTAAAACAGCGATCTCACAGACAACCTAATACTAAATAGACATTCAATATTATAACTACTAAATAACAAGTAAATATGGATGTTGCTAATAATACAAACACAGGAAAATATTTATTTAATAACAATATTAATTTCTTAATGCAAGTTTCTCATTAAAAATGTATTTTTCCATAATGTTTCTGAGTAAAATCGTCGCAAGGTAATATGAATAAAATAGCGGAGGTTTCAAGGTATGCGTGCATGCTTTAGTATCTGTTATATGAAATTAACAGTGATTGTATTATATTGACGAGTTTGTGGAGATAATATGAATTTGACCGTTATGAAAATAACATGTGACCTTCGCAAAAGATGCTGGCCAAACAAACAGGCCTGTAAATTTCCCACAGCTGGACTAAGACTTTTCTTCCTTTGTGGAGAAGGTTAGGAGCATATTCCACGATGCTGCCCTAACGCTTGTTGGTGGATTCACATGTGGCACAGTTTCGTTGAAATTAGACACATGCAGGTTTCCTTACGATGTTTTCCTCTATCAACAAGCACGATTTGAATTATAAACACAAATTAAACACATGAATATTCAGGGGTGCTTGCTTGTGTTTGAACCTGCAATCATCCGTTAAGAGGCCGCGTTCTAACGACTGGGCCATATCGGCATTATATATATACAACGAGAAAAGAAAGAAAATTGACATGCTGTCGGGGCACCGTAGTGTGCTGGGTGCTATAGTTCGTATTTAGAGATAGTTTAGTTGAGCGAGGTCACCTAATTCAACAAAAGTCGGTTCCTTCAAGGGTGAGAATACTAATGATGACGTCATATTTGCATAGTTTAAGGATACATTATTTTTGCTATATCATGTAAAAGCCGAGAAGGCTCAGTTGACACATGATTGACAAAAGTCTTAGTTCAAGTTCACCGAACATTTATTATTCAAAGTAATTGAACAATTGATGTATAAAAAACTATGCTAAATACTCGTAACATATACATATGTGATGTCATAGCAATTATCGCGATTTGTAATTTTGTTTGTTACAATCTCAAGGAGTAATGGAATATTTTAATGGAGCTTTCATTTTTTTTCCGTCAACCATTGAGAAGGCAGTTTACAAGGCAATCAGCAAACGTTATTTATATTAACTGTATTTTTTTTAAAACTATCTATACTAGTAATGCGTTATGGGATAGTTATAATTCTCACCCATAAAAAAAATCCTATAAAACTCTTTTTTATATTTTAAATGACTTATTGTTTGAAGTAATATTAAAACGCATATTTAATTTTGAGCCCAGTTGGTCCAGTAACGCGTGTATAACCAATGACAGCGGATACAGAGAAATCCAGCATCAGGCACTAAATCAGACATAACTATGATATGTACCTGATTTTATTCATAATTAATGGTGAAATAAACATCGTGAGGAAATCTGTGTAATAGTATATGTCTAATTTCAAAAACCCGTATGTAAGGCGGAGGATCTCCTCAAAAAGGAACAAGTTCCTAGCAAAGCTTTGGGTTACTTACAGACTTTATTTGAAGAGAGACTTGTATTCCAAATTACGTGTTTTCACGGATGCGCTACTACGAGGTCCCGGTTTCGATTCCTCGCTGAGTCGATGTAAATAAGTTTAATAATTTTCTATGTCGTCTTGGTACCGCTAACACTCGACGTGTTTGCGGTACCGTTGTATTTCTGATTTTCCATATCATAAGTGCTATAGCTACTTACATTGGGATCAGAGTAATGTATGTGTTTTGTCACGTGTGAGAGTAACAAATTGATATAAGGTGAGGATGAGGTCAAGAAGGAAAAACAGCGCTTTAAAAGCGCTAGAAAATCTTAACCATTTGGCACACAAACAAATATATCTGACGATCATCTAAAAACGTTTCAAATATAACGTCACGTCTACATTATACACATGAATTATTAGCACTTTTTTTTGCACTTCATTTGTTTAAAATTTTAACAATACTTCGTTAAACGCAAATCATATTGACAAATATTTTTGTAATTATGGAAAAATTTAATTCAATAGACGTAACGGCTGATTTTGTATTTAAATTAAGGATCCTGTTTTTTTTTCAAAGTTATATGAATAGGTGTGACTATCTTTGTTATTGTTGTCAATGTGTTGTCGAAATGCGTCAAAAGAATATTTTTATTGATTGTCAAGACAAACAAGACACGCATTTTGTTGTAAATAAGCATTTTGTTACTTTACTTCACTAATTAAATACCCTAAAAAATAAACATTTAACGTGAAAATAATTTCAAAATTGTTTTAATCCTGCTTAAGGCGTGATGAGCATTTATTATACTAGCTAACTATCCGGATTTCTCTTTATTAGACATTATATCGCATGATTTTTGCGGTAATAATAATAATAAATATTTTTATTCCATATTCTGCTCCTAATGATTGTAGCATGATATAATTACATTACATTAATTTATTAATCAAAATTTACTTCCTCTACACTAAAGCCTTTCTCGATGTATTACATAGAGTATCTAAAACTGTTAATCAGAGCAGTTGCTCCTAAAATTAGCTCATCCAATAAACGAATCCATCATATTTATAATATAATAGGTTGCAAGAAAGCAGTTGATATAAAGTATTATTTTGCCGGCATTATAATACATATCAAATAACCGAAGACCGGTATATATTGAGCCCTGTTGTATAGTTTCTTGGAGGTAGAGCTTTGTGCAAGCCCGTCTGGGTTGGTACCACCCACTCATCTGTTATTCTACCGCCAAACAACAGTACTCAGCATTGTTGTGTTCCGGTTTGCAGGGTGAGTGAGCCAGTGTAACTACAGGCACAAGGGACATAATATCTTAGTTCCCAAGGTTAGTGGCGCATTGATGTGTCAATTGAGTGGTCATTGTCTATGCCTATGACCCATAAGCTCGTCCGCCAACCTATACCATAAAAAAATGACGTAATCTGATTTATTGTGTTGTTTATGTTTTATTAATGATTAATAATATTACAGACATTGGGAGTCCCAGTAAAGGTGACCACGAACATTCAAGTCAACATAGCCGTCCGGACGTCCTCTGGAAATCCCATCACGAAACCTCTGAAAGATAAGGTCATGCCGATACTCTGGCTGTCATTGGTATGTCACTTTCAAATTAACTTGTTTACTTACGCAAGCGATTTCTTTTAATGGTTTTTAGTCGTTGAGAATAAATAAATATTATTATTTTAATCATTTAGAACGTCTACAATTATGTTGCAATAATAAAATTTTCTTTTCTATATGATAAATATATATATATATTTTTAATTGATACACAAATAAAAGCAGGGATTTCACGATTGATAAATAAGGTTCATTGACAAAGAAATCGAAAAGAATAAAAGATAAATTTGATCCATTTAAATGAATAAATTTCACACTTACACAAATAATCTGTCTTGTCTTTCGATTTAGATTCTAGAATAATTCTGTAAGCCTTTCCGTTATAAGAAAGCCTTAAGAAATTCTTTACTATCCTAATGAGTTACTCTAACATTTAAATAGCACAAACTGTTCACACACACGCCTTTTTATTAAGGCGTTATTTATTAAATTTATTAACGTAATAAATTCGGTATGATTTATTTCCATCGTTCACCATTAACTATTTTAAATATAGCTTACAAAATCAATATTGAACTTGTAGATGATTATTCCTCATTAATAATTTACGATAGTGATTATTATGATCATGAATCAATGATCACGATCATTTTAATAATATCAGGTAGCAAATTAAAGTGTTAAATTAAACATTTAAATGTTAAAATATTCAATTAATTTAGTTGTGATTAGTTTCTGTGGCTATTACACGTGTGAAAAGGGGACGGACCTTATAGGGTCTTTTTTGTACCCCAGACAACATAATATGATAATTTTTAGTTGATCAGTTTTGTTGTGAAGAAGTAAAAGCGTAACAAGCAAACACATAAACATTGTTACTTCTGTATTTATATAATATTAGGATGACAAGACATACCACAAAAAATTATAAAAATATATATTATAGAAAAGTATATAGCTTAGAGTGGTAAAAAGGTATTTCAAGTGCTAAAATAATTACAAATATTAAATCAAAACATCATAATTAATACGAATTTTTTCGAAGAAAATTAAGTTCTAATTAAGAAAAAAATTTAATTATAAATAATTATTTTTATAAGCACTACTGATGATGCTTAGTTAGTTTATGTATAACTATTAGGATCTTGATCAATACAATGTAATAATAATTTCATAATTATTTACTGAGAAAAATCATTAGCTATCTTATTAAGTATATGATGTTTAAACATACTGTATAATTTATAATTGTTAGATTTAATTGTTGACTACATAACTAAATTGAAACTACACTATAATACTTCGACAAGCTGGAGTTTAAAGTTTAAGTAACGTCGTAGGTTAACGTTACGCATTATTCAACGTTTTAAGTTAGAAGCGTTCATATACAAGGCAGTTTCAAAAATAACTTTAAAAACGTAATTTTACGCTCGACTAGAGTAAAAAATATCTTTTGATGTCGTTTTACATTTTTGTTTTGGGTTTTATTAATTTTAGTTACGTTATCGATGAAAAATTAACTTCTTCTTTTAATTTATTTATTACGATTTATTTCTTCCATGTCATATTTATTAAACGTGAAATTGGCAAAATACTCGTATATAGAGCTTAAGTTTAACCATGCTATATATAGACAAAAAAAAAAATTAAATTAAAAATTCTCAGAAACTCCCGCCACAAAAACATAAGCTACCTTTAAAAAGTAAAAAATAATAAAAGAAAATTAATCTTAAAGTACCTATATGTATAAGTATGTAATAATATTAAAAAAAAACTTCGCGTTGGGGGACCGCTCCTAATTAATTAGTGTCACATGCTTACTTCATCTTTTATCTAACGCTTATTATTATTTTGTACAATAGCGCTTGGTCTCGGTCAAACTTATAACCCCTCTTTTTGCGTCGGGGGTTAAAAAAGAAAAATATAATAATAAATCTTTAATTATTTCAGTATTGCAAGGAACCGCCTCCAGAAGTTCTCTACCTGCTTAATCTCCGATTAGTCATCGCTCCACCTCTGGTCATCACACTCGAAGTCCTACTCTTCATCATCGGTTTGTTCCTCGGAGTCCAGGGAGGCCACCGTCTCTGGAAACCTAAGTATAAACTCGTCAATACAAAAGACAATGATAAACCAAGAAAGGCTATCGAACGGAGGAAATCCAGTGTCATTTTAAATATGTCGGATAATAACGGCTTTATCGATGATCAGGAATTAGCGAAAGAAGCGGTATCCTTACTCGCTATCACAGAGGAAGATAATCACATACCAGATTTACTATTAAACGAATAACCTATAAATATACTATTACGAATTTAGGATTAACGAAATGTATTTATTACAAAAACCTCACTTATACGAGTTAAAATGTAATTAAATTAAGTAGATTGTATCAATGTTCTTGTGATGTGTTACTAAAACGTTCTAATACCTACTAGCAGTTAGTAGTATTAGTTATTTATGTACAGAATTGTTACAATATATCACGCGCGTTTCTATATGAAATTACTATTTTTCGACTAACAAAGGACTTAAATTAGCTAATATTATGACGGGGCTCAATTACAATAATCAATTATTTAGATTACATACGGACAGACAGACAAATGATTATTATATTAGACTATCAAAGCCCGGTACAAGCTGTCTATGTATTTAATATTTAAATTGTCATGGCGATCAGTTGAACGATAGAGAGGCTGTGACAATGCCATATATATGGCGAGTTACAATCAAGTGTATAATAATCACACAGATCTTGAGAGTACACCCGTTTTTGAGCACAATAATATGAGCTGTGTAGTTGGATTTATACCCTTGAGACTTGCCGTCCTGGCTTTATCTTTTATCAACAAAGATAAAGATCACTAAGCATTATAATCCGTCCAAAATTGTTTACGGGAATTATGGGTATAAGTGTTAAAGAATTACTAGTTGATGTAGGGTTAAGGTTTATACTGTTGAGAATATATTTACAATAAGCTTAGTTATAAATTATCATCGACTTCATTAGCTATTGATACAACGTTACACTTAATGGTAAGGCTTTCTGCCAGCCTGCCTGTGCACACACAAGACATTCTTCATACCGCCAAAGTAGCAATTCTTTGTATTATTGTTGATGGGTGAGTGAGGCTATGTAACTACATGTACAAGGGACATAACATCTTATTTCCCAATATTTTTGGCGCATTGACATTAAAAGGAATACTTGTTATTTTTTACAATGTCCGGGCAATGTTGATCATTATCCAGTTCGCTCGTTTGACCGTACACCTACCTACATATTTAAAACAAAAAATTAAACGAACAAGGCAATTTGATATATTAATTTGCAGCATTTACTATTATTACTTATAATAATTATTTGACGTAAAGACGAGGCCGTAAAAACGAATCGAAATTACGTAACGTTGGTCATAAGTGGCGAGTTATGTGTGTAATATTATTAAAAAAAAACCTACTACATTAGTAGTTAATTACTTTTTTTACGGTTCATTTATTTATACACACGTGTAATTAACTTTACCTGAATTTTTTGCTCAATTAGATATAAGCTGTCGCTCAATTTGTACACTACTTTTTTTATCGGATAATTTTTCAGTGTCTTCAATATATATTCCAAAGTATTTTTTAACACAACTTATGACATTAGCGCGTCAATAGATTGATTACCTTCAATAGCAGCCCTAGAATCTGATATTGATTGAGGATTTCGGTTGATGATTGAAAAATGACGTAAAAATTGTTTATTTTAAAACGAACGATGTCTTATGAACACTGTCTCTCCTGTCTGACGATGTGATGTGACGCCTAGGACCTATCGTATACATCCTACACAATCCTCAAATTTTATTGGCAGCATTCATAATTACAAAAACAATTAATAATTCCATCCTCATATTGAACCATACGTCTGTTTTGGCAAAGATTTTATTAATTTTAAATAATATCTTATTTATTTATGACCTAAACCTAGGGCTGTAATAGTAATTTATTGTTTTCAGTTATAAATATAATTTTTATTTCAGTGGGGAAACCCCATGGGCAATTAAAGATTAAAATTTACCTAAATGTGTTTAAATATGTAATATATAAGAACTTCCATTAGGTAATACAAAATGTCAGTATTATATAAGTGGAAAATGTTAACAATTTAGTTTTACTGGTAAATGTACAAATAACAACATTAACCGGCAAAAGTGGAACCAGACAATGTGTAAAATATGTATATTTTCATAATATATTCTAATTTCAACCAATAACCTTTAATAGTAATTTATTGTGATACTACTTTTAAAATAGATAGTTTAATTTTTAAGATTTTGTAAATATAGACTGAAGGTGTAATGTTAATAAAAAATACAATTTAAAAATGGATCTCGTTTTATTTATAACCTTATTTATTTCAAACTTATAATTACATAACAGACTAGATACAATATTTACACTTTGTAATTTAAGAAATAACTATATAAAATAAAAATAACTTATTATAAGTAACAAACTTAATAATATTATATTACAACAATTATAGTTTAAATAATTCTATAGTAATTTAAAGGTAAGTGGTACCACCTTCGATATAGGTACATGCGCTGGTAACTTATAACTTAAACCTCTTTATATATTAATCAAGAATATATTCAAATTATAATACAGTAAATTTATTATTTACAATTTTTTTTCAAAGATCAAAGAATTATTAATCAAACACAAATAGGTTTTTTACCAAATAATAAAATACAAAATGATGAGTGGTAACTAAACTTACCATTAATAAACAACAATTATTAATAAGTTATAAAGGTAACGATTTAAGCTAATAAAAAACAAATATTTAACAACAATAACTTTATACATTATATATAACATTATTTAAAGATATGGCTTTACAATTTTCTAACACTTAGAAGTTTTAACTACTCGAGTATTTTTGTATTAAAAAAGTTTTTGTAACTCATTAGGTAAATTGGTAGTTTTAATTAGACTCAATGGCTTTTATTTAATAAAGGAAGCTATGAAACTGTTACTGAAATCGGACTGACAGTTCTTTTAAAATTGTATCGATAATAATTTTGTGCCTGGCGCTAAAAAGACCAAAGTATAAGTACAATGAGGCCGCTAATATGTATTAAGACATTTGTACAAGTTTTTTTATGTATAAAAGAGTAAGTATAAAATCAAATCTATATATTTTAATATATGTAACTGAGTTTCTTTATCTGGTTTTTTCGGTAAAACCTAAATTTAATTCAACTTTGTAGCAACACGATTCGAAGTTTTGTGAATCCTTTTGATTTCTTGTGAACGATTTCAGTAGTCGTAGTATGGTCTCATGATATAACCAATTCAGATGACACTATAACAATTAAACACCATCATCATCATGGAGAACTTTTCATATCCGTTTCAAGGGTAATTTATTATTATTGCTTAATAATTTGTAGCATTAAGTAATCTTGTAACGTACATTCCATTATTCATGCGACTATTTTATCCAGTGGGGAAAAAAATTGTTAATCGTATTGTGTAAATTCAAGTTTAAAATTTCAAGCAAATTAAAGACCGCAAATGATTTTTGTGTGTGTTTCATTTGTACGTTAATCACTATGAATCAACTTTTTACCAAATATAGCTATATAAATGATGAAGGCAAAAAATGAAGATTACAAAAATGTTATTTATGATACACAAAAAAACAAAGGCAGGCAGACTGACGGACTGTATTATAATACACGTGTCTTTTTATATTTATTATTGGTAACACAGAATTATGAATGACGATCTGATACGTATCAATCTCCACCAATACAGATATATAAAATTAAATGAGTGATTTTAAATAGTATGTCATTACTCTCATTAAGACTTCTTAATTAATATGCTTAACAAAATAAATAAATTTGGATTATAACCACACATTAAATGCCACATTAAGTAAAAAGAATGTATATGTTAATAGTAATAAATCTACTTGGTGGTAAGGCTCTCTGCAAGCCCGTCTGGGTTTTAGCTCCATACAGTATATTGTCATGTTCAACTGATTAGTTAGTGAGCTAGTGTAACTAAAGAAACAAAAGATATAACATATTAGATGCCAAGGATGTTTTATGTATCTTAGAGTAGCTTTTCTATAGATTTAGTGGTCACTAACGGTCACGTGACCAATATGCCTGTTTGACTACCTATATGATGAAGAAAAGTTTTCGTTTACATTATAGGCTTGAAGAATGCTCCACAACTATTCTAATCAACAATTCAACAATTTTTTGATCCACTCTATGGATTGGGTGGGATTTTATGTACTGCAAATTTAAATTAATTTCGATATTTTTATTTCATCATTATTTTACAATTAAACAGGCTTTAAGTTCTCAAACGAGATTTCTCTCTTGAATTTTGTAATTACTTGAGTAACCCTCTGGAAATGTTCGGTCTAAACGACCGTTGCTGCCAATTCGAAGGTTGAATACCGATTACCTTTCAACTGGCATAAATATGAGCGTAAATCCATGACACGTAATGACCGACGTTCGTGTAAACATCTGGAACACCCATTCTAGCACATCCTGAGCCGAAGGATGTCAAGCCTCGCAGCTCCCAGCGACCACCTGATCTGCACTGGAGTGGGCCCCCACTGTCGCCCTGGAAAGAGAACGAATTTTATTTAAAATAACTTCTTTATAAATTCGTCTTCAACAACAACAACAACAACAGCCTGTAAATTCCCACTGCTGGGCTAAAGGCCTCCTCTCCCTTTGAGGAGAAGGTTTGGAACAAATTCCACCACGCTGTTCGAATTCGTCTTCACAAATAGTTAAATGCCTGTAAAGTCCCTTATGTGGCTTCCATAATACTGTTCCAGTGTGAATTGCAAATCGGCTGCAGAATTTCATTCAATCAAAGTCAGAAAGCATGTTTTTATACGACCTTTATTTACTAAGCTATTTAAGGTCATACCATAAATAAAAAATAAACTCATAAGAAATATTTAATAATTGTTATTGGTTATAAAAAACAATTAATCATTAATTAATATCTTCATTCGAATTCGATCAATCAAACGTCAATAATATTTCATTGCCATATTCTCATCTCGTAACAAGATGTTATAAATCTTCATTATAAATAACAAAATTAATTACTTAATTTAATCAATTAATGACTGAAAATTATTGTTTTCAATGTCTTTACATTGTATTCTAAGTATAATTATACCTTCTGAAGCTACTTTGTTAGGTATTGAAATTCTACATGATAATCGAGATTGTAAACAGGCAATTATATTTTTCCTCATTTTTATTTGATGTATATTTTTTATTTCATTCAACGATATGTGTTCAACAATCTAAATGAATATCAAATTAGTACTTTAAGTAAAAACATGTTTTTCCTTATCACTTACCACACAAGCTCCAGTACTGCCATCTGTGCTACCAGCACATAAATGTCCATCGTTCAACGGTAAGCTCAACGAATATCTGTCCCTGCAAAGCTGTAGCGGCAAGACAGGCACTTCAGCTTCCAAAAGAACATCCGTTAAAGTGCCGTTAGTCTGTTCTCTTCCCCACCCAGTCGCATAGCATTCATCTTTGAAATCTAAACCATTATTATCATCGATGAATGGATCTATTTCTTCACCGAACATTAGTTTTTTATCACTTCTATTAATACTATCTTTAATTTTGTCTCTAGCTGCTTTAGTTTTGATGAGTTTAACGACGCTATCCAAAGAAGCGCTGTCGTATGCTAAATCTTTGACTTTATTTACTGTTTCATGCACATTAATTTCTTCATCATTCTTCCTCTCCGTCGGTCTGTTCGATTCGTTTGACACTCTCACGTTGTATCTCGTGTTCTTATGTTTTTTATTTATTACACCCGAGAACACGGTTTTAGTAAGGTTGTTTAGTTTTTCCAAATATTTCACGGCTGTATCCGGGTTTGGTCGGGGAGGTTTTGGTTTTCTTCTTATTTCATCTGGTTTTTTGAAGAATGATGTGCTCCTTTCTGTATTGTGATTGATTGGTAATTCGTATGAAGGAAGGCAGATCGTGCGTATCCTACTTCCAGCGCTTACATCAGCTGCCTTTATCATTTTCATTAGAGCTGAAATATTAAAAGTAATATATACATTATTACGATATTAATTATCCTCTACATATAATATTTGTTTTCTTCTTATAACTTTTGGTACTAAAACTGGCATATTCCTTGGTTATTAAAAAAAAAACAGATATTAATTTACCTATATCATGCTGGTAATTGTGGAACCTCTGGTGAAGGACGATTCTCTCGATAGGTAGGTAAGACCCGCGCTGTTCAGCTCTATCCCACTCGCCTAAGACAGCAGTCCATAGAGCTGGCACTGGTAGATTGAAGAGTTCACTGAAATCAATTGCTTATACATGAATATGAATAGTAACATCGAGAACAATTTCAAATCGTGATCGTAGAATAGAATAAAAATTAAATATTTCATCAGTGAGGCAAATTTTTTATGTATCCAGTAATTCATTAAAAATGGAATTCAAGCTTATTTCAATACTCCATACTGAAATAAGCTTGAATTCCATTTTTTAAACAGGAAAATATATTGTCGGGCAAAAGTTGATGTATCTGTTGAAAATAGATGAAAATATTTCAAAGACTTCACACAACATAAAGGCTATGAAAAATTGACAGGCGCAATGAAACAGTTAAACAACCTACTTTTATGAATAAAAGTATGTATGTATGTATATTACATATATAGTTGAATTGAAGTATCAAAGTGATATTGCAAATAATAATAATAGGAAAAGTAGAAAATGTCTCAAAATTATCTTGTTAATAATGAAGACACAGTGTAGAGCGAATTATATTGAGTACTGGTTTTTCAAACAATTATATCGAACAAAATATTACATATTGATCACTTTGAATGAATTATTTAAAATGAACAAACCGTATTTAGGTAAGACAAACTTAGTCACTCTCAACTATAACAGGGTTATAATTGCTTTTGACAACAAGATCAAGATTTAAAGAATATTCTTTTAGATTTACAGTTATAAAAAACTTAACGAAATTATAATATGCAGTATTGTTTAGAACCTGGGCTCCGGGAGTCCCACATACCACACACTCGGAAATGCGTAATTCGTTTTTCCAGCGAGAAAAAAGGTATTATTTGCTCAAACGACATGTTAACCTAAGTTCCAACAAATTGAATATTACTTATGTATGCAGTGGGCGGTCGTCAACAGCCATTGTGGGTGGATCAGTACTCCACCACACCAGTGCCCGATGAGGCCGTAGTTGGGGTGGAGCAGTTGAAGAGAAACCTGAAACGTACGAAATACAATTGGACCCTGTAAAGTGGCATACTATGAGTAGCATGACCCTTAAGAGATGGGAACTTTGTTATTATAAAAACAAAACCGTTTTTTTGGCGTATTTTGACGGACAAGCATACCGGCCTCGTGATCATAAGTGTTCACCAATAGACAATGGCACTGTAAGAAATTAACTATTCCTTATATCATAGAGCTAAGAAGAGTCTTGTGCCTGTAATAATCTTTGATTCAGTCAAACTCGATCGATAGTCAGAATGTAGAAGAATCCTTAGTCACGCCAGGATTTTTTCACATTCCCTGTATAGTTATGGTGGTAGGGCTTTGTGCAAGCCCGCCTGTGTAGGTACCACCCACTCATCAGATATTCTACCACTAAAAAACAGTACGCACTGTGGTTGTGTTCCGGTTTGAAGGGTGAGTGAGCCAGTGTAACTACAGGAACAAGGGACATAGCATCTTAGTTCCCAAGGTTGGTGGCATATTGACGATGTAAAGAATAGTTCATATTTCTTACAACGTCATTGTCTATGGGTGATGGTGACCACTTACCATCAGGTGGCCTATACGCTCGTCAACCTATTCCATAAAGAAAAAAAATTGGACGATAGTTAAAATGGCTGGAAATCACAGTCGCCGGAAGAGATTTCCACATTTGTATGCACGCAGGAGAAATGACACAGATTGAAGAGTGGGATGACGTTGGGATGACATATCATTGAGATGTTTTATATGCTATATCAGGTCTGATGAATTCAAGTTCACAAGCTATGACTGCATTAATTAATGGGTACAAAGGGTTTGTATTTCTTACATAACATGAATGGGTATAAGCTAAAAATAAAGTAATCATGCATCTGATTTATCCATTAAAACCTTGTTAAATACAAATATTGAAGGTAGTTGTCTGGACGTAAGTGTCGCCGCAGCTTAATGTACGATATAGCGTCATGTCCTATTAACTTTTCAGAATAACACAGGTATGAACCATCCTTTATTTCTTTTGGTTATAGTATTCGTTAGTGAAAGTAATATAGTATATTATATAACTTTTGAATAAAATAAATTACGACTAAAATTTAATGAAGCATTATTATACTTACTTAGATTATAAAAATAATTAATTTATATCATTATAATTTAATGTAAATATCATTAAAAACTTAATTATATATTATATATGTCAGTATTCTTCAAGAAAGGAGTTTCTTTTCAGGTAAAATAACCACAAAACAAATTCGAACCTGCCACGGCCAAGCGCCGCGTTTTGATTCCCTCCCTTTGATAATTCGGAGCTGCCCTGCTGACCTCTCGCGTGGTTGCCTCGTGTGCCTCCTCAGAGGTACACCACATTCTGAAACAAATATTATAGTCTTATAAAAAATATAATTCAATTTTCTTAGGTATTTAAAAAATGTACCCTTTTTGCACTTATGAGCATTTATGAGCCGCCATTTAATTCGTAATGACGTCATATCGATAATCGATTTATATATTTTTTTTCAATGTAATGTTTAATAATCAAATCGATTAACACATTTAGCGTTTAAATGGTAATAGAAACGCACGCAATGCAAGTACGGAACACATAATGTCACTGTATTAATAAGAACAGAAAAAGTGCGATTCGAAGCTACGGAAAGATAGTTCCGTATATATTTATTTTTGACCATTTGGATAAAGAAGGACCTTATTTGCCATTTATTAGTAAATATAATTAGTGTTTCAAAAACTGGTAATAAATGTGAGTAATCTATACTAATATTATAAATGCATAAGAAAGAATGTAGACAATATAGTAATTGGACTAAAGCCTACTTTCTTTTTTATCTTTGGAGAGAAGATTTGGAACTTATTACCCAACTCTGCTAAAATGTGGAGTGGTGAACGGTAGTTTATCATGATATTTTTCATCACCAACAAGCACCAGATTACACACACATCGAACACATGAAAACATCATATCAATGGTGCCGTTGTATTTAAACTCGGACTAAACTAACTAAATACTGATGTATTTATAATTCACGTATTCTAATCACTGGGCCTTCACACTTCAACTTTGTCCAAATCAAAATCAAAATATACTTTATTCAAGTAAGCCTTTACGAGCACTTTTAAATGGTCATTTAACAACTATATTAAGTGAAGCTAAGACAGTTTCAAGTTATTTAAGGAACCCTAAAAACTAAAGTATATAAACGCTGATCTATTAGCTATAGTAATATGTATATTATTACAAGAAAAACTGTCATTACATTATTAACGCACAGTATCTGCATTAGATTATTTCTACCACGGAACACTACGGTCACGCGATTCACGCGATTGTATGTTATTGTATGTGTTAAGTTTTATCAACTTCCTAAGTGCTATATCCGTCTTAGATTGTTTAATATATGTTTGAGGCGTTAATTATTGCAGTTCCTTTAAGATAGCGGAGTTAATGTATGTTAATTGTACACTCTCTATTTATTATTTCAACATCATCTAATAATAGGCCTATAATATTTTTAGAAAGTCTTGGATAAAAAAAAAATCAATAAATTTTTATTTCAAGAAATAATTTATATTTAATGGATTATAATAAAATTATTGGTCGAACAAATTGTCTAGGATGTGTGTTGGTATAGAATTATCTCACTGGTAATGATCATGGGGAACAATGGGTTTGCATCAGTACTTTGGCTTACTGTACGTTTCGTGCTATCAGACTTGCTTTTCAAATAAAAATCCAATGACTATTATTATTAACGCGCCCCAGGGTATGTTCTTAGGATCTCGGAATCTATGGTCTTATAGAGCAACGAGGGAATCAAATTTTCTCTACGGAAAATAACTATTTGTAAGTAATTTTATGGTACACCAATGCGTGGACTAAGTCTACTTCTCCAATGTCATAAATCGAAAAATAGGAATAATGATCCGGGGAAGTTAACTATATAAGTTAGTTATATTTTTGGCTGACATCCTGTTATAGCATTTCATGAGTTGATTGTGACTTCCGCGCCCACTATAGTCGACTTACTGGCGACTATCGCCACTGAACGAGACTTAAACGACAGCTCGAAAACCGAATGTAAGTATTATGTACATTATAATCATTAAAAATCAATTAAAATCTAATAATATCTTGGCTGAAATGGCCCAGTGGTTAGATCGCGTGCATCTTAGCCGATGATTGCGGGTTCTAGTCCAGGCAACCACCACTGTATATATGTGCTTAATTGTGTTCATAATTCATCTCATGCTCGGCGGTGAAGGAAAACATCGTGAGGAAACCTGCATGTGTCTAATTTCATTGTAATTCTGCCACATGTACTTTCCACCAACCCACACTGGAACAGCGTGGTGAAATATGCTCCAAACCTTCTCCTGAGTGGGAGAGGAGGCCTTAGCCCAGCAGTGGGAAATTTACAGCCATAGCCAAGGCTATGGCTTGTTATTGACAAAAAACAATAGAGAAATGCCTTAAAGAAACTTAATATATCACTCTATCTTCAGTAATTTAAAGTAAACATCCCACTGCGCTTATACCCCTCCGCCTTTCATGACAAGATTTGGGACTTATTAAAAAACACAATGCCGGTTACTATTTCGTTACACAAAATACACTTGAGTGCCAGATTTGTCTGAGGTTTCCTTACGATATTTCCTTCAGCCGAACATGAATAAAAACACAATTTAAACACGCTAAACTTCAATGTAGTTATAAAAGCCACAATTTACAATTAACATTCACAAGTATACTGAGCCTCTATGTTAGCTTGTACTACCCACGCGAGCAAACACGGGTAGCAGGAAGTAGTCGTAGTATGCAATAGAAACTAATACATAACCGTCAACAACGACTTTCACCGTCTCTGTGAATTATTGACATCGTAATAATACGATACGAATACTACATACCTTATTTATGTCTATTGCCTCCTGATAAACGTAATTAATTCATTTTATATTTACATAATTTAATTAGATCGCAGTGATACAAATTTGATATGCTATTTCGACGTTAATGGTAATGTAATTAAGAGTCAATTCGCTACGCTTGGCTAAATCGTAAGCCAGTATTGTACGAAGATCAATGGCATATCGGCCATTTATTTCGTAAGCGTTAAACGAGGAGTAAAATCAAAAGAACCTTAGATTATTTTACATATTCTTACTAGGTAGGTATCATCCGATCGTCATATATTCACTAATCGCACTCGTTAATCAGCAATACTAGCTATTCTTGTGTTCCGGTTTGATGATTGAGGACCCAAACTATAGGCAGAAGTTTCATAACGTCTCAGATCCCAAGATTAGAGTCTTACAACTGTCATGTCCTTACCTTCAGGCGACCCCTTCCCCCGAACACGTACATAGATTATAAGAAAAACATTACAAAGAGGACATAAAAAAACAAAATCATATACAATATTATAAATGTGAAAGTAACTCTGTCTGTCCGTTGCTCTTTCACGACCAAACAATGAAGCGAATTTGATGAAATAGGTGTGAAGCAAGCTTGATCTCCAAGGAAGGATATAGGCTTTTCTTTCCTAACACTTGACAACTAACATCCTAAAACGCGAACAAGCGACAACTATAACTAGACTATACTTCCCAAATACACACTGAACGAATCCAGCTGACAGATCTTACTTATTTGACCATTAAAAGCACAACAGATTGTTACATGTAAATGTTAACGCGCTGAATACTAATGAGCGGTTTACACAAAACACTACCATTAACAAAATACATCACAAAGGTAATAAAAACAATGGCTTATGAAAAAAACATTTGAGCATTATTATGTTCCATATCTTCATTCATAAAAAATCACATAATATGCATTTAAATAAAAGCTGTTTAACTTTATGGTAATAGTTTAACTATTCACTGTTACATACCTAATTGAGTAATTGTTCTGTCGTGAATAATTCATGACGGATTACGTCAGCGATGTACGACGGGTTACGCGGAACAGGTAGTATGATGGAAGTGTTATCGAGTCGGATGTGTCGAAGATACTAATTGTATAGCATGTTTTATAGCCCGTTAGGTCAAGCGCGACATAGACTATATGTTTATAATTATAGTAGCTCATTTCGTGGTCTGTGATGGTGTCATAAATTAAATATAAATATCTTTTATGAAATTATTATTAATTGGGCTTGAAAAGTAACGATTTCTTGTTCGTGAGTCTTGTAACGTTAAATTTGAAATTGGCTCACAGTAGAGAAGCGTGGCAGACTAAGTTCCAAGCCTTCTCCTAATATTATGACGCTATTAGACCAGCCTTATCAGTGGAAAATTTACAGAATGTTCTGTTACCTTTTTAGCGAGAACATATAGTAGATTCGATTTATTGATTTAATACGACGCCTTTTCCAAAATAATAATAGTCATTTTGCTCTGTGCGTAGTGTCAGTAAGGTGTCAAGATTGGCATGGTGTAACAGCTTAGTTGACACTTGTACCATTACGTAAATTAATGTATGTTTATCTATATGTTACAGATAAATACGAAATGTGTATTCAGCATTAGCGAAGTTTCTTTTATTAGTGACATACTTTATTACAAACACTTCTAAGATTTTCATTCAGTTTTCACCAAGTATTCCTCTAGAAATTAATTTTTAGTAGATTATTTCACAAATAGACGGTCTCTCTGAGAGCTTGGGTGTAATCTACATAACTCTATAGAGTTATACAAAAATAATGTATTAAGGCTAATTCCTCTTGGCGATATGCTCGTAGTACTTATCAAGATTTACTTGCAATAATAAAAGGAAAGCCTAAAAAATAAACGTACTCAGTTTACACAGGTTATATAAACATTTAAATGTACTTTACTGATATACTGTGTAATTAGGAATGTTAGTAAAGATTTACTGCTTAGTTTCTTGCCGGTTGTTCTAGGTAGAATCTACTTTACGAACCGGTGGTAGCTTCAGACTTAATTCAGCACTAACATGTCAATTTTGATTTAGATTTAGATTTTATTTATCATGTTAAACAAAGATAAACTCTAAATATGTGCTATAAATTATTTTATTTATGTTCTTTATTTTATTTATAATTAATTACAACATTATCACCATGTACAAATCCTTATATAATTACTTTACCTTACTTTTGCTTTTTACTTTATTGTATACCACACAGAGAATATAAATAAATACATAGATTTAGCCTTAATAAAAGAGGCGTTAAATTTTGGCGACCTTATCGCTACACAGCTATCTCTTCCAGGCAACCAACGTCGTAGGTTAGGTTAGCTAATAGAATATGTCTTATATCTATATGTATATCTTCTTGTATTGTATTTGGATTAAAACTGTCAATTCAAGGCATAGTATTAATTATGTAGCCGCCCATCTCGAACTCATTCTATTAAAATAATACAAATTGCTAAAATCTCTTTTAACGATTGTTTCCGTTATAAAACAAATTCATGTTCAAAATTTCAACTTTCAAAACAATAGTTTTCGCTACGCGTTGATGAAAAAACGATTTAAGTATTGATTTTTATTTTATAATCACTTTGTATTATCATGTTACAGAATTATACATAATTACAAACGCTAAATAAATTAGAGTCGATTGACAAGAAACCTTCAAGGAATCAATAATTATCTAATGCCATTAATCCTATTAACATTATAAATGAGAAAATCTGTTAGAATGGACGTATGTATGTTACTCTTGCACGAAAAAACTACTGAATGAATGTTATTGGTAATTTGACGCATATTCGTTTAGAGGTGATCGGGGTGACTATTTGCAATCATTTTAACCCCCATATGAATAATGCAAAAGTGAACCATTTTTGAGTTATCACGTTTTTTAAGGTTTTTCAAAATTTGCCAAGAATGCAACTGATACTTTTTTAAAATAAATTTTTGAAGTTTATTAATATAAATATATTATTAATTTAATTATTGTAAATAGTCACCCCTACCACTAATTAACGGATATACGTCGAATTATCAATAACTCTGTATATGTATGTAGTATCTTTAACATAGTTTTTGAGTTGACTAAACGTGAACATATAGTATCGGCATTAGCTTGAAATTCGTCTTAGTTTATTTTCTCCAATGTCACCGAATCGAGAAGAAAAAGCAATGGGCCCGAATCTATTTTGTACTTTTTGTAAAAGTCATTAATGTGGATTACGTTTTTGGTGATGTAACTTGCTTTCTTTATGGTAAAATCACCATTACGTAACGAGTTTGGGACACCATCGATTCTATTCCATTTATTTTTTATTTTTCCATTGTTCTTGGTCTGGTGGTTTCCTGCCAGTTAGATCGCTGTCGCCGTACTATAAGAGTGTAGTAATAGATCACTTGCTTTACAAATATCTTTGCAATAATATAACTTAAAATATTTAGCCAGTTAGCTGCCACATTTGAATCCACCGACCCGTATTGGAGCAGCGTGGTGGAATATGCTCTTAACCTTCTCCTCTAAGGAAGAGCAGGTCTTAGCCCAATAGTTGGAAATTTACAGACTGGTACAGTAATATAACCTACAGCGCACATGTCTGTAGGTAAATTGTGTACATTTTAATTTAATAAATATAATGTGGGCATTTTAATTATACACACATCATTCTCATTAAGACACATTTTCTTCACATATAGACCTCCCTCTTTCAACGAAACTCATCGGTGGCACTAAATATGCCAGCGGTGTGCACTTTGTCTTTTCGGTCCACGAGATTGCTTGTTGACCGTACCGAACTGTTTCAGACCTACCCTTATCTAATTTTTGGACTACTTAAGACGTGGTCGCTGGGAGGGACATACTGGTTAACTAAAATTTTCTCTGATATATGACCTGACAAAGACATATCTATTTAGCTTCAGCTAGTATAATTATTTTTATTGTTAGTCTCTAAAATGGAATGTAATTTAATAAAAGGGTCTCCAGTCTACAGTATTATGAATGATAAAAAGATTTCATTAATTCGTTTATTTTAAATATTTTCATATATAATGACAATATGTTATTATATATATACATAATTTAAAGATATTAACTGAGCAAAACTAAAGTGTAGCAATAAAACAGTTATATATTATGGTGGAAATATACCTACAAACAAACAATCTAAATGTGTTATTACTGTTAGTTATACATAAGAACATTTCCCTTTAGCATAAAGAGACATGAACTCTACATAATTGACCTGACAGCGGTTTAATTTCTATTTATTGTATCAGCTATCAAGTAACGAATGAAACACAACTACTATAATCACACAGACACACACACACACACATAAACATCTATATGAGAAACAAAAAGATAAATAATAATGTAATATCGAATTAGATCATGATACTGAATTGAATATACATTGTTATTATACAATAACTAAGAAATTGGTTATACATTTTTTGGGTCCAGTACTTTCGCGCGTGCGCAGAATAATTTAAAGTGTGATTATTATGTTAGAAGGGTGAGTCAGCCAGTAACACAGCTTGGGGGAAAATCATCTTAGCTTCAATTTCCAAGCGTTCATGCATTGGTGATGTAAGAAATAGTTACTAATTCTTACAGCGCCAAGTGTTTTTGGTTGGTTAGTAATACGATTACTTCCGTAAATTAAATAAAAAAATACGTATATCATCATTTTAATGGTTTTTTATTTTTATTTTAATGCTAAAATGCCCGAGATGGCCCAGTGGTTAGAACGCGTGCATCTTGACCGATGATTGCGGGTTCAAACCCAAGCAAGCACCACTGTATGTTCATGTGCTTAATATGTGTTTATAATTCATCTCGAGCTTGATGGTAAACGAAAACATCGTGAGGAAACCTGCATGTGTCTTATTTCATAAAAATTCTTCTACATGTGTATTCCACCAACCCGCATTGGAACAGCGTAACAGTAATAGTAACATTCCATTAAGGAGAGGGTTTGGAATATATTCCACAATTCCAATGCCGGTTGGTGTATATTGCGGGTTGGATTATATTCCAAACCATCTCCTCAAAGGGAGAAGAGGCCTTAGCCCAGAAGTGGGAAATTTACAGGCTGTTGTTGTTGTTGTTGTTGTTGTTGAATGCTAAAACAGGCAGTTTACAACAGGCGACCGTTCCCCAAAATATATCACAAATAAACATTGTTTTAATCAATTGAAAATGAATATTTAAGCATTTGACATTAAATTCTCATTTCGAGGTCTGGGGTTTTTTCTTAATAAAATCGTTACAATTTCAAAGCTTTCTCAGTCATCACTATTATTACCGGTGTACATATAACACGTAATTTCGCGGTCAGAATTACACAATGGTGTTACGATCGCGGCAGTAATCACCGGTGATTTACTACTTCCGGTCTCAGATTACTTCAGTGTTACACTTCACTTCATATTAGATGACTCGATGAAAATATTTAATGAAAAAAGTTGTAAAAAATATGATAATTTATTATATTTTTTTATAAGGAAAGCGGAGTGATGTAATGTCTATTTTGATTGTCAATGTAGACAACTTGAAAAGACACAAAGACATACAGTAGGTAATTTAAAAATGTATTTACATTTGTGTAATTACATAAAATGTCATGTAATCATTATTTTAATTACTATGTGAACCAAATTTTTTAAGTAAATTACGCCGAGGATTTTTTTTATAAGTGTAATAACATTTTAAGCCAATAATAAATAATGATTTTATCTATACATATAATAAAATTGGAGTGTCTGTTTATACATTAAAATAAAGGCTTTTTCCAAATGCATGTGTATTTATACACGGAATGTATACAAAAATATTTTTTATTACTATTTTTATCTGCCTATCTTTTTGTTCAATCCAGTCTCTGGTACGGTTGGACGGATTCTCACGATACCTTGAATGGCAGAAAGCTGATGAAGGATGTAGGTATGGTATAAGGAGTAACTTAGGTAACAACAATAACTATTTTGTTAAATTCAATCAGGGCCGAAGTCTATATATATAGTTAATTCTATGTTTAAATTTTTCGAAGGGACAAGAAAGTACATCCAACACATGTCTTTTATTTTAACTAGAATGATAGTTTAATATATGTATTTATATTAGACCATTTTGTACGTGCAATGAGTAATTTAAATTTTCTTTTTACATTTTTGTGGATTTCACTTATGAGAAAGGTCATTTGAGGTCACCAAATTGAAAATATATACAGAAATATTTGACAAATGACCGGTTTACTTAATAACAATAGCTAATTTATTAACCATTAGAGAATCAATTAAGAACTGAGTTTCTTTTTCCTTTTAGAATGGATAAATTAAACAGGTGAACTTGCCGTGACAAAAAATATCCTAACTTTAATTGGTAGATTCATAAGTATATAAGTATAAGTATATAAGGAATAATATGTATAATCTCATTGGTCGAAAAATAAACTACTAGTTCCTTATTGGTTGGTAGAATTTAAATTTCGAATCAATGGTAGTCTTAACCATTCAATAGTGTATAACAATATGAAGTATAAATATTTCGTTTTAGATTTTTGATTTATAAAATAAAGAGACGCATTCGTAGCGATTTGTTTAGTTCTTTTGTCCGCGGAGCATTCGTTCGTCCGGAAATTTCAATTGCTCAATAAGAATTCCTCCTTGACAGACGGACAGAACGCCAATTAAGATGTTACCGATAAGAATTACTGTTTGATTGATATATTGATAAACTGCGGTATTGAGATCTACTGATGCGGGTTCGAGAGATGAATGCAACATCTGTGATGGCCCAGTGGGTTTCAAGCGAATGTTTCGGGTTCAAATACGAGCAAGGATCACTGACTTTGCTCATGCCTTATTTGTGTTGTCAGGTCAACATTTTTATTTAACAAATGTTATGAATTATAAACCTTTAGATAAATACAACTCTTTCTATTGTTTGTATTGAGTTTATTAAGCTCGTTTCATAATAAAGTTTTCTTATACTTCATTATGTATCAGGAAATAATCATAAATACCAAGATGTGTCTCTCTAATATTATTCAAAGTAAGTATTTCTTTAGGACTTGCCTGTATATAATTAGAATCTTCGTTGCATAATTCAAAAAATAGAAGTGAAAGCGCATTAGAGCTGATGAGATCTTGATGGATTTCGTCATCATTTAGTTTCGGACCCTTTGAAGTGCTCAGAAATCTATCAATACTATTTGTCATTAGTTTCTTTCAAGCTGTTGAGTTTAATTTTACATTGTTATGAAATTTAGAATATTTGAATGGTGCTAAGTGAACATTTATTTGTAAGGTATTATTATTTTAAATTAGCCTAGTTTAATAGAACAATCAAAAGAAATATAAAAAGATCTAGAGAAAGATCGATTGAATGATGCAAAATAAAATTGTAAAACAGTATTCTCGGAAGAGGAAAACGTGGATGGAATTATATCCGTACCAGCTAGAGTAAACTTTATTTAATGGTTGGTGACTACGGAAGATGAACTATAAATATTAATAATTAAGTTTATTTTAAAAAT
The DNA here is from genome assembly GCF_905220365.1 of Vanessa cardui. Taxonomy (NCBI): domain Eukaryota; kingdom Metazoa; phylum Arthropoda; class Insecta; order Lepidoptera; family Nymphalidae; genus Vanessa; species Vanessa cardui. The sequence continues at coordinate 13,911,919 of NC_061136.1, forward strand.
CGAATGAAAAGTCCCATAGTCCCTTTCATTATAGTATATTGTTATATACTATTATTATAATAAAAAAACATAAGTTAAACCAGAACAATATACTATATAGAATTTTGTTCTGGTTTAACTTAAGTTTTTTCTATTTTTTATTGTGGAATCTATATTAATGCTAAGGTGGTTTAGTAGGTAGATCCCTATTTTGTTTGTCGTGCTTCACAATTTTGGACTTCAATATGTACAGCAGAAAGCATGTTATTGTTTACACTGTGCTTATCCAACAGTCGTATCGGAGACGAGAATAAGCACTCAAATTTTATCTATTATATTAGAAAGATAATATTTCCTCAAACCGAGTTCAGTGTATCTTTCAGATTGTATTCGTCAGTGAGATAAGTAAATAAATCCCAAGTTTTTTTTCTTTGAGCTCAAATTGTATTCCAAAGTCGCTTTCCCTTCTCCAACTCTTATCAAGCTGATCTTGATAGCAATTAGTCGAGATGTCTGGCTACTGTTTGATATTATCGGTCAATATCAATACTGTAATTGCTTTAACAATTCTTCTAACGAGACAATTGAATGCCATTCTTGCATCGTTCGCTTTCATTGTTACAACTTATTTCACGAGTGTACTGGTTTGTGGAACGATTATTGCTTTTGTATCACAAGTATTTTGAAGCTTATTCAACTGGTACAATGCAGGTTTGAACATGCGCATGTAAGAATTTGAAACAAGTAGATTTCTCATAATCTTTTGCTTTATTGAACACGAGATTATAAAATACTAATTATGGACTTAAAAATTCAGTAGCGGTTGACCATTTCAGCTATGTGAGTGTATATTTCGGACATATTACACGTATTTATAATTTGTGCTTTGTAATATCGATTGTAATTTTTTCTTTAATGATTCTATGTAGGAAATTCTCGTGCCAATTTTCCCCGAGGATAAATATTCGAGAGATAAACAAAGATAGAGGGTTCTACGGATTGGAATGGGATTCCAACTCACTAAAATCTCTGTGATGTGATAAGCTATTACAACATACCGGTCACCGATCGGTTCTCTCTTGCTGCGGTGGCTCGACGGAACCAAAAACATCTACCAAATTTTAAGCTCACTCATAGCATATCGTAGTTGTATTCCTCTAACGTATTTTTAATACAATTCTCAAATGAAAGCAATGAACTACCAAAAAGTCGATACAAAAGTCCGCTCTTATCAATAAAGGCGCTTTAATAAAATTGGTTTACATTGTATCCGGAACATTTAATGTTACAACAAACACACGGACATTCCGGAAGCAATCACGTGAAGTAAAACAGTTGTACATTTAATTTACACAGCGTCGTAGAATACATTAAAATCAAATTATGACGATGGACTCCTGTGCGTTGGACGTGATTGGAAAACCTTCCTTGTGGCATCGAACCTAGCACCTTTTACTTTCATTGACGTGACACTGATTACGTTACTACTGTTGCCGCGTGAAACTTAAACTGTTCTATAACACTGAGGTCTATAACATTATGTGCTATTGCTTGTAATTGCTACATGTATAATTCTAAACATATATGTATTTGAAAATTGATTTTAGAATAAATAAACTTTGACACAGTTTGATCGTTATATATTTAAATTAGTATATATATGTACACAATATGTAATTTTTATCATAGGGTATTGTAATTTAAATCTTTTTCCTGTCAGTCTAAGTACCTTTGCTAACTTCTTTTACAAACAATTACACCTGATTTCCGACTTCCCAAAACTTTGTCAATAATTATATTTTAATTAGGTATTGAAAAACTTTGATGATTGATGCATTTTGGTCTATAATTAAATAATATTATATATTTTGATTCAATAATTCAATTATTGTTTTAGATAATCTATTTAACTGATTTTCAGAAATAAATAATATCTGAGTTTCTTACTATCCTTTCTTTCGAACTGATGGTAACTTTAAATTTAATTTAATCTAGTTAATTTACAATTCAAACGTGCTCATAAGATGTTTTTAGAATTAAGTATGTTTTGATTTTGGGTGTTTAATCAAGAATAACATTATCTTTATTGCAGTGTTCCTATGCCTATGGAGATTGACTCAGTATATTATAAGTACTCATTGGCGGTTTAATAAATGGTTTAAATTTCTACCAATATGCCTTATCCTTACCATCATGGTTTTCAACCACATATCTATATGTTAACTGAGCCATCATGAGCTTATTATTAATATGTGTTTATATAAATTAGATAACGAGGAAATCTGTAAATATAAAATATTCTGTATTCAAATAGATTCATGAAATCACTTTTGAATTAGGCAAACAGAAAGGCTCCATTTGTGGTTATTTAGCTACGTGTGTTGCAACAATGTGGTATACTGCAATCTCTGTATAGGAGAAAAGAAGGCCTTTGTGCAGAGGTTATTATTTATTACTTTTATACACAAATAAAGAAAAACCACTAGTCATCCGTTCAGACCTTTCAATGCGAAGGGTATGTGATGCAACAATCTGATTAGCTCACGAGTCCAAGAAACTAATAACAATGTGTGATGTAATCGTAGTCCAAGTTACAAGCGGTAGACTGTCGATTTATTAGTTTTGTAACGTTTATTTATTAAACGCTATGAAAGCCATACGAAAGTCTATTTAAATAAAGTTTATAAATGTTGTAAAAATATATTGTTATTTTACAACTTGTATTAACAGAGATATAATCTTTATTCTCCAACAGATATATTTCTTGGAGAAAATGAAATGTAATTAATTTTGTATAATTTTATTTTATTTAATATTAGTGTTAAGATACTAAGTTGGAATTTAGGTTTAGTTAAATAAGTATATGTTTTACTTATTTTATCTAGTTCAATAAAACATTTTAAGCGAACTTACGAAGCAATAATATAATAGCGAAGTTATTTGGTCTGGAGATGTTGCTCTTTTAGAATACTTTATACATATTTAACATGAAATAATCATAAATAAATTTTACCAAACATTTTTCTTTAAAAGAATACCATAGACAAACTTATGTCCTTTCCCCAAGGTTGTATCGTTAAACTACGTTTTCATATGTTGTTGCACAATAAACCATAAAATCAATTATGAAAAAAAAAAACGAAACATATACGCCTAAAAACGCCTATAACTTAGCCCCTAAGCTAAATGCATTCTGAGGCGCACGTGGTGTACGGAACCCGTGCTTTTCTGTTACGTAACTCGGACATCAATTGAATAATCATTAAATATAAAAGGGACATAGAATTGTGCAATTACAAAACTTCCGCGCCTTACTTAATTGGGTATTATTCATCCAGATCCGAAGCAGTTGAGGAGTGTAATGCTTATAAAATTTAATATAGATAAAATTTAATTTAGACCGTAATATTACATAATTGAAACAATATATAGTTACGACATATTCACCTTGTAAATGTTTGTTAATGTTTTTGTAGAAAGAAATACATATAAATAGTGTGATTAATTAATAACTTCTAAAATCAAATGGTAAATCTGAGATGATTGGAAAGAGGTTTGGCAGAGGCACAGGAACCCTCACTCCAGGCCGTTCAGAATATTGGTGACACGGGCAAATAAGATAGGTAATAGATCAATGATAATGTTAAAAACAAATAATGGTCTACCTAATTTAACAGCCTTATCTGGTATAATATTTACTCATGCATGTATACAAAGCTTATTTCAAATAACAGATCTACTAAATTGACCTAAAATGAAACATTTATCTAAAAATAACTCTAAAAATGCAAAGCTATAAAGAAGAAATCAATTGTGGAATAAACAGAAACAATAAAATCACAATCAACGCTATCTTAATTTGCCGCTTCGATTGCAGCCACCGCTACCGGCAGGCATCGAACCGGCGACCTTAAAGTGAAAGCCCAGGTTTATATTACACTCAGATGACGGAATTGAAACTATATCTCGATATACACGACGTAATCTATTTTCCTTCCGGTGATATTATGTATTACGACTTCATTAAACGAAATATTTATATTGTAATCAAAGTACATATCTATATATAAAAGTAAAATACTTTCCGATTAGTCATGAAATCGCAGAAACTATAACATCTACATACTTGAAATTTGGCAGGTAGGTTCCTTATAAGGTGTAGGTATACATTATGAAAGGATTTAAAGAAACTCCAACTCTAAGTGGTAAAACGTGGCTTGGAAGTTTGTGTTTATAATAAGCTAGGTAAAGCCGCAGTTTCAAGTAGTAAATGCTAAGAGAGAAATAGTGAGAGCATGCTAATTGCTCTTTCATTTTATAACGGTTTGTCATCTGATCTATTTGCAAAAAAAGGTTTCCCATACTATTTTGATTATCTCTTATATAACGCGTTCGATGTACGCAAGAAGCGTATTCATATATATTATATAGTATATTATGTGTAATACAAGTTAAGGCAATTTTAGAATTGTTTTTCCCTTAAGGGAAAATGTTGGGGACTTTTTTTTTTGTAGCTCCACAAATACTGTCTGAGTTATTTTTTAACATAAATAAAACCGTTTCGCTAAATATCTTCTTTCATCAAATATTTTCTTTTTTTTTTGTTTTAAACTTTTTATAATTCTTATTCTATTATTCTGTGTGTTTATTATGTACCGTGTCCTATTAAACATTTCTTTCTTTCAAATGTGCTAAAACTTACTTTCGTTTGTTAATTTTCATATTCTTGCCTAACAAATCATCTTATTATTTTCATAATATGTATATAAAATGAATCATTGACCAGTAATCGATTATTCAAATTAATTATCGAAAAAAAGTCTATATAACATAAATCCGTACGAGAATGTCCTAAACTCCTTTTAAAACGTTATTTATCGAGGAACGTTCGATCAGTTTCTTAACAAATTCCCCATAATTCCTCGATAAATAACGTGAGGAAAGAACAACGGAAGGAGTAAATAATAGTAAATACAATTTGATAAATCAAAATGGAGCATTGACCAAAAATGGGAAAATTTTCGCTTTGAGTTCGATTTTAATATTATAACTGAATATTTATCATACAATTGTTGTATTTTTAAAAGATTTGATGTTGTTTTAATGATCTATATTTTTTTTAACTTAATCATTATTAACATTATAAATTTGAAATCTATATGTTTGTCTATCTGTAGCTCTGTGTCAACCAAACCATTCAATCGATTTTGATATTTGTATGAAGCAAACTTAAATTCCAAGAAAAAGCCTGCAATCTCGACTGCACCGTTCAATCTCCATCGTGTCTTCTCCATCGCACGTGACATTGGCGAAATAATCTGTGCCCTCTTGGCACAAAGAAAAGCCATAAAAAAACAAAAAAAAATTCCAAGAAAGAACATAATACATGACAATTACGTGACACACTAAAAAGCGAACGAAACCGCGTGCGAATACTAGTTCTTAAACAAATATAAGACATATTATTTAAACAGAATTTAAAATACTTGTAAAACATAAGCAGTTATAAATAGTGAAATCGAAAACTTCAACAGAAAACGGGCGTAAAAATCTGTTAATAAAAACAAAAGCAGCGCGATATCGCTCTCCGTCACAGCGTAATTCATCGCTGAGATTCACTTTAATAAGTCACTGTGAGGGTCAAGGTTGTTTCGCCTCAATATTAGTAATTACATAAGAAATATTTAAAATTACTTTGTATTATTAATTTAGTAGTGGTATAAGTAACAGCCTGTTTATTTCTCACTGTTGGACTAAGATTTCTTCTCCATTTATGGGAGAAGATTAGGAGCCTATTTATAATAACATGCAGTAGAATTTAATTGAAATAAGACACATGAAATATAGATACAAATTAAGCATATGATATATGCAAAATTGTATTTTTGAAAAATGAACTTTAAAGTTTTAAGTTCTCAAAAGTTCGTACCTATGATATACTTAATAACTTTTTAATTACATAGTACATATACATATTTAATTTCGTAAAGGCTTGTTCTCATACTCTCTACTATAATATAACATAATAAGCGCTTTATATAATAAGTAAATGCACATTTTATTAAAATTTCATTCAAATAATTATATTCAATCCATTCATTGTATATTCTAACGCTAAAATGCATTGCGTCATATTGTTGTGTTCCGGTTTAAAAGGTACTACACGTACAAAGAATATAATCTTAGGTCTTAAGTTTGTTTGCTCACTGACGAAGTAAAGAGTTTACACTTCCTGCCCTGTATCTGACATATTAATACTTATTATTTAACTATTATTTCGGCTATTTAGACAAGAAACCTATTAATATTCCTTACAGCGTATATAAACACTTCTTTTGTTTTGTTTTGTTTTTTTTTTTTATTCTTTTTTTTTGTATTTTATTAATTTTATGTTACTTTCTTTTTTGTTTCTGTTTGTGGTGTGCAATAAAGAATTATAAATAAATAAAATATTGTTCATCTGGCTGAACTCTTTGGCAACCTACAATTAGAAAAAAAAATCATTTAAAGTATGCCGAGATAGAGAAGCCATTGGAACACGTGTATCTTAACCAACAGTTGTGAGTTCAAATCTAGGAAAGCACAACTGAATTTTCATGTACTTGTTTTTTGTTTATAGTTAATTTCAAGCAACAAATCATAAGAAAATTAGCATGTATATTCCCCAATCAGCTTTCAAACGTTGTGAAATATGGTCCAGTCGCCCTCATAAAAATAAAAATATATATAACAGTTAAATAAAGTCTCAATAGACAAACAACATCAAACTATGTTTATAATACTAAATCGTACAACAAAGAAAACAGCATAACAATATAAATAATTTTACAACTCGTCCATATAAACGAGAAAGTGCCGTACAAGTTCACTCGAGGTTAATTTCAACAAATAAATCAATAAAATTACTTATTGAATTCGTATTTTATGTATTTATATATTTATTACAGTTATTATTGTTTGTTCTTAACGTAAATATAGACTACGTAACGACTTATTTTTATCGACCGTTAAAATATAAAGTAGTAAGTAATAGATTCAACTTAAAAATTACGATAAAATTGTCTCATGTGACTTAAATTATTATAATTAAACAAAAACACTTAAACATATAAACTTAAGTTATATGTATGTATCTTTATCTCCATATACAATGAGAAATAATCAATTTTTTTAGTTAAAAAAGGTCAAATTAATTTAGTTTTAAAGGGAAAAGGTAATTTAAGAATCTCAGTAATTATTCTTTACAAAAACTTCAATTACGCTTATATATGTTAATTAAATATAATTAACTATTTCAATGTTTTTATCTATGCAATATTTTATGGAATAATTCGTCTTAATCAAATGTTGACTTTCCCCACTGTCAAACTTAAAATAAATGTGTAACAGTACAGGAACAGCCTGTAATTTTCCCACTTCTGGGCTAAGTATCCTCTCCCACTAAGGAGAGGTTACACATATTCCACCACGCTGTTCCAATGTGGGTTGGTGAGAAAACATCAAAGAAGTTAGCAATGTAAGAAAGAAATATATTATGTTTAATTATTTGAATAGAGCATTAACCGCGTCAAATAAATAATATATATTAGTGAGAATCATTCCGCGCAGCACGTGTCTCGGCTTCCTCGTCGGAGTAACTTCGTGAAAGTGAATCTAATACCCGATACAATCTTAGAAACTCGATAAAAATGACTGAAAATCGATACAGATTCAAGACTACCTGACAATCGTGAATCGGAGGTGGGTTCCGCTTAGGCCTTACTATTTGTTTAACACTAACAATTATATCTACACATTGGTATACATTACGCAAATAAAATTTGAATGTTAAAAAAAAAATTAACAATCATACTATTTTTTTAAAAGATTTGAACTTCGAATGACAAAATGAAACCATTTAATATCATTTGATAATTTAATGATTTACTTATTAATTTATATATAATATAAAAATAGCATTTCTACTAACCTGCATTGGAATAGTGGTGGAATAAGTTGCAAACCTTTTCCTCAAAGGGAGAGGAGGCATTAGCCCTGCAGTGGGAAATTTACAGTCTGTTGTTTTAAGATATTATCAGTTGAACAGTTTTCCGAACCGGTGGTGATTTTATGTTTATCCATTAAAAGGTATGTGTAATGCTTTGATCATAAATTATTGAATATTATGACGACCTCCGTGGTCGTGTAGTGTGTACACTGGTTTTCATGGGTACGCTACTCTGAGGTCCCGGTGTCGATGTTGAGAATTCATTAGTTCAATTTTTCTTTACTTCTGATTTTCCATAACACAAGTGCCTTAACTATTTATATCAAGATCAGACTAATGTATGTGATGTTGTCCAATATTTCTTTATATATGTAATATTTATTAAAATAAACTCGTAATCATAGTGCAAAGTGAAAAGAAGCAAATTGAGATATCTATTACGACTGACGTCAAATCTCCATTGTAATCGCGTTATCGTTTAAGCTTTTTTATTTTGTTTCGTACGACTCAAAGCTTTCCTCCGCTAGAGAGGCAAATTTCGTAATAACCGTAATTGAATTATAAAACATGGTTTTAAACGTTTAATATTATTATTTTATTAATACGTGAAAGTATTTTCAATTGGATCGGATTGTGTGTTATTGGTGTCGTATAAAACGCCAGTGAGCTCAGTAGTCTGTTTGAAAGAGCAGTAACAAGTTTAATTCCTATCGTTACTTAATCTATGTATTTATCATCGCAAGCTTAAAAGCGAATAGGTCGTAAGGAACACTTGGTGTAATTGGTGTAGCATTTTTAGTGTAATGGAAACGTAATTCCGGGATTAGTACTCCCCTGAGGCGACGTTACTTTGTGAGATCGGTCTTTTTAAATGATTCGGTTAATAGTTTTCAAGCGATTCAGAACATGTGATAGATGTACCTTACACATTTAAGTTCACTAAGAGTCGATCGTCGAGATGTGATTATGTATACTACAACAATTGATTTAAAATTTTGACAATTGGCATGGATTTTTTTATAAGATGCTGTAACATTAGGCAGATTTTCGCTTATGGCACGAGACCGTTGTCCTAACGACAGTTCAGACAACTTATGTATGTATTTCATTTTAATTTTAACGCTAAGATTTAACAAGTATATCCGAGCGTTGTTTTTTATTCTGCTGATACCAATCAAGTAACAGATGTGATATATTTTATTATTTATCTTAAGGAGTTGCAGTCCGCTTCACAAGACGTCAGAATATTTATACAAGTATACGACTGCAATAGGCTTCCGATCATAATCTGATACCCACAAACGAATCACGAGACGACACAAAAGTCTACACATCCATAAAAGAACAAAACAGATCCATAAAAGAAAAATCGACTATGAATTATGCCTCGGCTAGAATATAATGGAATTAAAGTTATACATGGAAATAGTTCTTTCTGCAGTTTATACTTTAAAGTCTAGGCCATAAATCTTAGACGATTATAGATATTACAAACATGTGATCCATGTGATCATTTTACTTGGTGGTAGAGCTTTGAGCAAGCCCGTCTGGGTAGGTACCACCCACTCATCAGTTATTCTACCGCCAAATAATAGTACTCAGTATTGTTGTGCTCCGGTTTGAAGGGTGAGTGAGCCAGTGTAAGTACAGGCACAAGAGACATAACATCTTAGTTCCCAAGTTGGTGGTACATTGACGATGTAAGGAATAGCTTATATTTGACGGTGACCACTTACCATCAGATGGCCCATATGCTCGTCCGCCAAGCTATACCATAAAAAACCGCTGGACTTAGATCAAATTAATTAAAGTAGTTTAAATCCCAGGACAAAAGCTATTTATTATAGTAGTTTTAGCCGTTAAAGCTTATTAATATTTCTTATCAATATACGAATGTCAGATAAAAACCAACAACCTGTCAAATCCCAATTAGATATTAGATAAACCGTTTCTATAAAAAGGTATATTATTATGATTATAGCGAGCAGTAGCAGATCATTGCTCCCAGCCAGATCGTGACCGCGGCAGGTGTACCTTTGTCGAAACGTAACAATATTAACAAAAAAAAATACAATACACGGCTTAAGGTTTGGCTCAAAAATTAAAAAAAATATATTGTCATATAAAAACCAATTTTATTTCAACAGCTAACATTTGAAGTCAATGATCGTCACTTGTAGGCAGCAAGCCTACATAGATACTGTAATTCAAATTTTTGTTATAATTAATTTATCTTTGGCTATGAGTATGAATTACATAATTTATATCCAGTAGTCGTATGAGTATTTATACGATATGAGTTACAAGTTACCTTTGGGAGATGAAGATTTTTGAGCTCGTTTACCTATACTATATTATAAATGAGCTGAGATGGCCCAGTGATTAGAACGCGTGCATCTTAACCGATCATTGCGGGTTCAAACCCAGGCAAGCACCACTATATATATGTGCGTAATTTGTGTTTATAATTCATCTCGTGCTCGAAGGAAAACATCGAGAGGAAACCTGCGTGTGTCTAATTTCATCGAAATTCTGCCACATGTGCATTCCACAAATCCGCATTGAAGAGCGTGGTGGATATGTTCCAAGACCTCTCTTTAATAGAAGAGGAGGCCTTATCCCAGCAGTGGGAAATTTATAATTACTTTACTTTTACTTTAGTATAAATATGAAAGTAACTCTGTCTGTTTGTCTGTCGCTCCATCACGACCAAATTTGATCAAATTTGATGTAAAATTCGAACTCCGAGGAAGGACATAGGTTACTTTACTGCCTGACATATAACAATCAATCCTCTTAAACGCAAGCGAAGCCGTATGCGACAGTTAGTTTCTTATAATTGCGAATGTTATGTAAGAGGGAATAAGTGAGAGTTTTTTGGAAATGTATCAAATTGAATCTACAAAGTGGCAGACTTCCAAAATGCTGTTCTTGGCTTTTTGACTACTAATGTACATTGGAATGTATTTCAAGAAACCTATTCAATTAACCGTAAGTACTGTCAAAGAATTCGAGTAGATTTTCTTTAGCATTTTTGAGCTGTGATGTACCACTATGGGGAATGTGGATTACACAGATAAGGAATAGAACGAATGTCAGTAGTAACTATTTTTTTATTTTTCTAAAATTTTATGAAAATCATACATAAAAGAATTGTCAAAATCGGCCCAGCCATCTTCGAGTAATTCGGTAACATACATAAAAAATAAAAAAAAAAGGCCCCGACGAATTGAGAACCTCCTCCTTTTTTTGAAGTCGGTTAAAAAGTAGTTTATTGTACACGATGTCCAACTATCATTCAAAACATGCATTTTGTTAGAGATACATATGTTCTGAAAGTGATAGCTTGAGCTTTACTAATAAGATTATTTAAATAATTCATTGAATCCTGCGCTGCGATAGCTCAATAATGATAATCATTCCCTGATTAAAAACATAGTTATACTAGAATATCTCATTTTAAATACGATATAATTGTAACCAAAATAAAAATAAAAACAATTCATGACACCAGGGGTACAGTTACAAAATAAGCCCTATATGTATAACTCATGCCTAATAATTATAATGACAATGTGTAGCTTTCAATACAAGTTTAAGAAATTCAAAGGCTTAGTTATTCAAACAAACAGGCCACAGGCCAACCTATAACGTCTCTTTCGCTCTATTATATTATACATAAGGTTTTTATGGACCATAATGGTAGTTGTAGATGGTGTGTAAAGAAACAAAGTTGTAGTATTAATCTTTTTTAAAATGCTTTATATAACTAAGACAAATTATTTTGTTTGTAATTTTTAATTAAACATTTATCATGCTTATCTATTTCTTTAAATATGAGGGTATATGTCATGTTTTTTTTTTAGAAAAAAATATGTTATAACTAAATTCCTGAATTTCTATGGAAAGCTTGGCTTCTTAACCGATAACAACCGTAATTCGAAACAAAATCATCGCTCCAGGTGCTGTTGTTGAAATAACACAGTTTCACCTCTTTGAAACAATTGATAGTTATCAATTCAGTGTTACTTTATAGCAGAAAACATATTAATGAAATCAAACTCACCTCTCGGACTATAAGCGTGTGATATTACTAAAAACTGTAACACGAACAAAATAAAAACAACACGAAAATAACACTTAAATGCCATATTAACACTGCCACTGGCTTTTAAAATCACAATAAAGAATCTGTGTATAATTCACAATTGATTTTTCAGTAAAAGTATTCGAACGCATTGACGTTTGTGTTTTTTTTTTCTTTTGCGCGCGAAAAGACGCAAGTAACGTCCGCAGTAGCCGCTGTCCGAATTAGAAATGGAAGGAAAAAAGGCGCGCGCGCACCATTGTTATTGACTAACGATAGTGTTTTTACTTTTTTCCGCGGTGTGCCGGCGCCTGTATCCCCACTGGGAAAACGTGCGCGCTTGAGGCGGATGAGGTTGTCAACTGTTGGTCTCAAAACAGCTGTTGCAAACAGTTTCATTTATGTATAAAAAAATAGACAATCATTTCCTTTGTTCCTGTATTTTTTAATTAAAACAAATCTTTATATTAAAAATGTTTACATTTTTGTGGTAATATATTTAGACTATCAACTTATAATGTTAGGTACATTTAGTTTTTTTACAACTTTTTAAAGAGGTACTTTTTCATATCATATTTTAAATTTATAAAACAATTTTTGATTTAATAGAAAACAATATCTGATAGATACAATAAAGTTGAAATGTTCAACACAACTGTCTATAGAGAGTGAAATGATTACGGGCGCGTGCGCAGCTGTAAGGCTGCGGTAGTTACGCTGTATTTAAGTAAACATCAAGTTATAATTTACAGTATTCTGAATTTCTTAATAATTATTTAATTAGTGTTACATTAAAGGTCACAAATGCTACATTTAGATCGGTTTGAGGCTTTAGTTGATTCGTTATTTGGTTTTTAAGGTTCAACTTATTTAAATCCCGAAGACTTACTCAAAATAAAAATATTAGTATGAATTTGAAATAATTGAAATTTAACTTACAATGCGTAGAAGAAGTATATTTTTCTTTTTATTGTTAGCTATATGTATAATTTTTTAATCGCTAATAATAAAAAATAAATACATATGTTATTTGAATCTTGTGTTTCAAAATCGAATTAGATATTTTAAATACATGTATGTTAATATTAATAAATAAAAATTTTAACAAAAAGAAAAACCGACTTCAAACAAAACACTATTTTAAAACAAATGAATATGCACGAAAAAGTAATGGAAATAATTGTGTATTCAACATATTTTTTAGAGTCTTTCTAAGTTAAATGAAATGAAAAATATTAGACTACTTAAAAGTCGATTAACGATTATATCATGTAGTTATAATTATTGTTATATTTGGAGCCGGTGTCAGCCACGGTGCCCTTGCCCCAACAATCAAAAGAAAGAAGCGATACGAGCCCCTTGATTGATCCAGTATATTATTGTGTAAAAGGTAATTTGTAAAAAACATATTTGTCAAAGTATTCTCGTATTGTTTTTTGATAGATATACTGTAGGGTTTTATTGGCTGACACCGACTCCAAATATAACAATAATTATAACTACATGATATAATCGTTAATCGACTTTTAAGTAGTCTAATATTTTTCATTTCATTTAACTTAGAAAGACTCTAAAAAATATGTTGAATACACAATTATTTCCATTACTTTTTCGTGCATATTCATTTGTTTTAAAATAGTGTTTTGTTTGAAGTCGGTTTTTCTTTTTGTTAAAATTTTTATTTATTTTTTGATTTTAAGTGAAGCTGATGTTGACTAACTAATTTTTTTTTAATATAGATAGATTAAGCGTTCCATTTATATGAGTCAGAAACTACTTCGAGGACAATTTCAAAGGAAACTTCTGAATAAAGCAAAAATAGACTTTCGAAAATGCGGATTTAATACATCACGCGGCGTAAACTACAAGGATCCCTCGAAAGAGCTGTAATCGAACTCAGCAAAAAAACTTTGAAAAAGACCAACTATATTTCGTACATCATATGACATCACATCACATACACAAAATTTGATTAAAGATAGTAAGAAATTCTGCCCCATATCGCACCCTAACTGCGAGCCGTATAGGAGTTCCATCACTACATAGTATAAAACAAAGTCGCTTTCTCTGTTCCTATATCTTTAAATCTACGCAACGGATTTTAATACGGTTTCTTTTTAAAAGATAGTGTGATTCAAGGGGAAGGTTTGTGTATATAATACATGAACAATATAGTATAGAAACACTGATAATTTTAGAAGTTTGCGATGTGATGTCGTAAATAAACAAATTCTGTAGTATATTTTGTATCAGTATTGCACCCGTGCGAAGCCGGGGTGGGTAGCTAGTTGATTATAATATTCGACTATGATAATTACATAAACATAACCACATTACGGAAGGTGACTCAAATATCCAAATAACCTATAAATAAAAGATTCGACTGAGTATCGCTAACGTGCTCCTCAGAATTGTTCCGTTCCCTTCCGTTCCGTTACTTTGTCATGGATCCTGTGCTCCGAACCTTACCAAACTTTCACCAAATTACCCGTGAAGTATATATTTTATAATAAAAAAAGAATTATCAAAATTGGTTAACGTGATTTTCAGTTATTCACCTATTTGTCGTGCATATAGATAATGCAAATTTAAGACTTATGTCTTTTTCATATGGACACCATCATCGGAAAAAAATAAAAAAAAAATGGGACCCCACGGGAAGCACTACCTTTCAAACAAAAAAAAAAATTATCAAAATCGGTCCACCCAGTAAAAAGTTATGAGGTAACAAACATAAAAAAAAAAAAAAAAAAAAAAAAAAAAAAATACAGACGAATTGATAACCTCCTCCTTTTGGAAGTCGGTTGAAAATAAATAATAACAATAAAACAGGCGTGTGTAGTGTGTATAAGACGTGAATAAAATGTATGAAAAAGGCGCTTGTATTTCCTGAAATATGGATTATTAGCCGACTTTAAAAATAGGTTATAAACTCGGCCTATTCTCTGCATATGTTCCTTAATCTGCGTATGTTTTACTGTGAAAATTATATATTGAGGTTGGAATACTATATAAAATAAAAAGCAACCAACAATTACTATGTGGAGTGTGTGAATTAATGGTAAAAAAACATGGTATTTCTTACTTGTTTGTATTTGTTTTTAATTAATAATAGTATGATATAGATAATTTTTTCAATTAATTATACTTTATAAATAGTTGCACGTAAATCAGAAAAAAAGTTCGACTGTTTATGGTAAAAATATATTTATTTAAACAGCGGTGTCCCATTTGAACAGCCCGACCAATATATATACATTTAATATGAAACTTGATATATAAAAGTAAAAAACATATTTTTTAATAAAAAACGACGTGTTTGTTTGTGTTTTCTATGTTTTGAAAACTATTTTTAAAATAATCATATGATAACATTTACAACGTTAATAGAAATGTTTTAGACCCTAACGTACCCAAACAATTGCGCGTGTTTATTTAAATAATATTATGTAATAATTTAAATTTAAATAAATTATTAATAATTTAAATAAATAAAGTTTATTTGGCATTATTTATTTTAACATTCATGTTAGCGTTACGTGTAGTTGATATATATTATTACACTATATAAATATGTGTATGTACATTTATAATCATTGGGTAGAGTCTACGTGTATAAAGTAGTTTGATAATATTCGAAGTTATTTTAAGACTTTATTTGGTGGTAGGGCTTTAAGTAAGGCCGTTTGAGTTGGTACTCAGTCTGTTGGTACCAACCATTCATCAGATATTCTGCCGCAAAACAGCAATATAAATATATAGTATTATGTTTTGTATTAGTATGTGTTCCGGTTTGAAGAGTGCCTGAACCAGTGTCATCTTAGGTCCTAGAAGTGGTGAAGATGGCAAAGGGTGGTTACCACCAAGTGGTCTATTTGTAGTTCCACCTAACTATTACATCCTACTAATATTATAAATGCGAAAGTTGCTAAGAATTGATGTATGTGTGTTTGATACAATTTCATGAAAAAACTACTGTACCGATTTGGAAGAAATTTTACAGTAATAAAGACTATACATCAGAATAACACATGCGCTATATTTTATAATTTTTGTAATTTGGTCATAATATAATGCTAGTAAATTATAAACTAGACTTAACTTTTTTAAATCAACGTGATATTCAATCAATCATCCTCTGAACTGTTTTGTTCAACCTTTATATATAAATTGTCCAATAAAGATCCATTTACTCCATCCAGCCCGTTGTTATAGAGAGTGAAATGATTGCGCGTGCGCAACTCCGCCGCATCCGTAACTGGGACGCACTTAAGTAAACACTGTCAAGTTGTCTTGACTAATGTCTAGCTGTCTATTGTAATTTAAGAAATTACGGCGTCTTTCTTTATTTAATCGGAATGAATACTTGAATTGCACTTTACAATTGGTATAGTTTTGTATTCCAAATTAAGTATTAGTGTTTCCCTAACATGAAGTTTATATCACAGACGGAAAGTGTTCCGGAATATCTTTTAAAAGATCAGCGGCTTTATATTGTTATGTTTCCGTTTGAAGGGTGAGTGAGCCAGTCGAACTAAAGGCTTAAGGGACATAATAATATAATCTCCAAGGACTCCAAGGTTGGTACGGAATTGGAAATGTAAGGAATGGTTGTAATGCCTATTCGGTGACCACTTACCACTAAATGCCCATTTGACCGTCCATAATTTTTCATAAAAGTACATAACTTACCATGAGACAAATAATTTGAATATAGAATTTTATTATATGATTAACGTTTCTTGATTAATAAGCAACATTAATAATAATTATATGATGACGTCATTAAATTAACAAGTGAAAGGGTTGGCCTGGAGTAGGGAACCCTCGGAGTGTTTATCCCCTATGGTTTTGATTTACAAACAACGAAACTATATTTGGAAGGGTGAGTGACTTTATTTAATACTAGCTGTACCCGTGACCTTTTACGCGTATGATAAAAAATATTTTAGTCTAAGTTACTCCTTATTATGTAACTGATATAATAAGGATTAACTTAGCTGTCAGTGAAAGTCCCGTCAAAATCGGTTCAGCCGTTCCAGAGATAAGCCGTAACTAACAGACAGACAGACAAAGATTTAAAAAAATGTTATTTTGCTATATGTAGTGTTTACATATACATATGCATTGAGTAAAAAAGGGCTATTTTAATATTACAAACAGACACTCCAATTATATTATATGTATAGATTGAAAGTCTCGAGGGATTATTTGTGTCTGTTATTACAAAATGGCCTCCATGGTAACGTATGGGCAATGTAGTGTATTGTACGGTACTAACATTGATTAAGTAATTAATTTATTATAAAGCCATAATAGCAGTTTTAAGAAAAAGGTAGTCTTTGTTCAGTTAGTTTCAAAACACTTTTTAGTTTTTTTTTATTTCTTTTTCATTTGGAGTCATTTAATTTATTATTATTTTCTGTCTGTCTGTCTGTAATATTGTTTTTCATATTTTTGTTAAGACATATTAGTGTAGGAGTGTAGTGTTTCATTTATATTTGTTATTTAAAAATGTTTAATGTAAACGCCTGTAGTGGTAGATCACATCATACAAGAATATTTGTTTCCTAGTTTTACTTAATAATTTGTAAATATGCCGATGATGTTTTAAATTTTCACTACAAACATAAAGTTAAATTTATAGTTCTTATATTAATTTTTCTCTGACAATAGGCCCATTTTGTAAACTGGTGTATATATATATATATATATATATATATATATATATATATATATATATATATATATATATATATATATATATATACAGGCGATTTTAAAATAAAAAAGCAAGCAAGCAGTTTACAAATATTCCCCTGCTGGATTAAGGTCGCCTCCCCCTATGAAATAATTAATAAAAGTATGCAGCTAATTCCACCACCCTGCACCTACGTCGGTTGTGTAATACACATTTGGCAGATTTTCAATAAAATTACACATGCAGATATCCTTTAAATGTTTTCGTACCACCAAGTATGTGAATGTAGGTGAATAAGGACTAATCAAGCACATTGGAGTTAAGCGGTGTTTGCCTATGCTTAAATCCAATGGCGTAAATAGGGCGACGCAACCGGTGCCCAGGTACAGGGCGTAGACTCTCGGGGGCGAGAATAGACAGACTGGGCAGGACTATTGTTTTTTCGTTTTACTCTTGTTAAGATTCTGCTGAGCCCCTAGTTCTCGATTCCAATACAAACGTACTTACATGCTGGTATCATTAAAAACATACATCGCGCTCATTTTTTTGGCAGCGCACGAGTGTATTTTTGTTTAGTGTTTATCGTTAATGGGCAACGCATTTGTAGTAGTGAACCTGCGTTTAAGTTTTAGTGAGTGAGACAGTAAAATAGGCAAAGGGTCTGCTTAAATAGGGCGCAGTTATAGACAGTCGCTCAGGGCGCAGAAAAGGCTATTTACGTCACTGCTTAAATCAGAAATCATTAATTAAGATGCGTTCAAACGGGACCATCTTGGCTGTGTAATTAGCCACTTGATTATAAATTAAGATATTTCTCTACAACGATATGACTATATTTTATATCTCTCTCAAATTAAATAATAATAATTAATTTGATTTCTTAAATTCATCTTTTAAAAGGATGCAATAGGGGTTAGGCAGATAATCAGACATGAGTATGACCATAAGAAATGAAATTTTGCTAGACGTTCTGTTAAACAGACAGTATCGTGACTATTAGTAACCAATATTATCCGTGGCTGTGGGCAATGCAAAACCAAAAACTCTAACACTTGAGACGATTTCTGACAAAGGCTAAAACTAACTACAATTCTTGTTGTTCTATATAAAAAAAATCTGAATATCAATACAAAAAAAAATACAGACGAATTGATAACCTTCTCCTTTTTGAAGTCGGTCAAAAAGTCATTTTTTTTTCATAAAAATCGCCAGATTTACATACTTTGGCACTTAAGAAATGGATTTAGAATAAGACTAGGTAGTTTATTAATGGGCTATCTCATTGAACATGGCCCCTAAATTATATTTTCGTTAAGATACAACAATTCTACAATGATCTGTATAGATAGGTAGCGTCATCTCTTATGTAAGTAGAAAACTAACTGTACACAGAATCAGCGCCATCTATTAGCCGCGTTCCTAACTTAAACATTTAAATCAATACTTAATTGTGTTATGTTTTCCGGCTTCCACGCTAGGAGCGCTGCATTCAATTGATTCCCTGCGGTGAACTTACGAATTGTTCTATCTCTTTTCATTCATCTATTATACAGTGCGAGTGAAAGAGAAAGGTGATAAATTTAGCCGATACAACTTTGCATGAACCGAACTGTAAACTTGTTATGATGTCAGCCGTCAGTTGTAAACGCAATACCACCGTGGCGCGTTAAGAGTACGTTTATTCAATTAAAAATAACTTAATGTGTGTTTTAAACAAAAGTTATTATTAAAACTTATGTAATTCTAATACGTGTGTGTCATAAACGTTGTTCTTGTGTGTTTTTATGTATAATCGTGTGTAGTGTGATGCTGGTTACGGTTAACGGTATCTGCCTGGTGAAGTTGTCTGAATTTTAAAGCACACTTCGATGTAGGCTGCAACGCGGAAGTCGGATGTGCAACCATGTGTTAATACTGAGTCCTTTTTAACGGTAAGATATATTTATATACCATTATTTTGGTATATTATATACAATCATAAAAAAAAACAACGCTTCTCCACAGTTATTCTAATATAGGAACAGGAATTCTTAAAAAAAATCCCTCGCTATATTAGAGTATGGCATTTCTTAAATTACAGATAAAATTTAATGAGTAATAACTAATCAAAGTAAACGCGTCATTAACTACAGATAATAATTAATATTAACTTAAATATTTTGCATATGTATTGTGTATGCCTTAAAGCTCGACATGCATATATGCGGACCGTGGAACAAGTTTCCTTGATAGTCTGCGTCTGGGCACGCCGTAATCACGGTTTTTATGGGTATTTGCATGAGTTACATGGCTTAGCTTAGCACAATTACATTCAATTATAAATGTATGTTATTCGTATTAGATCATCTATTAAACATTTACGGTTACTAGATGGAACTTAAGTTACAAACTACGAATGTTATGTGAAGTATTTTTAACATTAAAATATATACGTTTCACTGGGCCTTAGTGAACATACGTTTAGGTGTGAATAAACTTTACCAAGAAATCTTTAAGTTATACAGTCGACCGTGTGTGTGTACGTTTGTCAATAATCTAAAATTGGGCGATTACAAACACACACACTATTCCAAATAAGAATCTCATGATCGATTTAAAGTGACAACAAAAAGTGTAAAAGTTAACCAATTAAGTAACTAAGTTAGGTTATTAATGTTTATTCCATATTGTTAAACAAGTAACTTTAATCAAAGCGTTCTCACAAGACAAGGTTAAAAGCTCAAAGACTACCTCTTACTTAGGTATGAACGAACCATTCGTCGTGAAATTAAGTATAATACGCGTCATATAATAAAAGATAAGATAATAATAATAATAAGATATGATGTAAATATATAGGTATTTAGACAATGATGGTCAAGTAATTTCACTCGGTAAAATAGCCCTTCCCGGCATTCTTAAAGTAGAGAAAAGATATAGAGATAGAAAGAGGTAGGGGTGTACATAGCAGAGATAAGTATATAAATATATCACAGTGAAATAATAATATATTTGAAATAAAATTATGTACTGAACTTAATATCTAACATGTTATTATGTATGCATATTTAATGTATTATATATAATTCAAATCGTTTACGGCAACTAAACGAGATCTATAAAAAGAATGCTGATGATAAACTCAGAAAAATCCATCAGATTTTCTGGATTTTCCAATTATTTTCTGAATAGAATAAAGTTCTCAAATCTAGTAATTTTCCAATAAATTCAGTAACGTAGAACATTGTCAAATCGAATCGATCGAATTTATTCAATATTGAATATCGGACGAATCCAACGGCGAGCCTTTCGCACTTTCGAATCTAGCATCAATAGCAAAAACAAAATTGTTCTGCACTCATTGTAGGTACAAAACGAACAATTGCTCTACAATATAAAAACCAGAGCATTGCTGTTTGAAGATGTCTAAGTCGTAACGAATAACTAAGTTATTGAAGCATTATTTATTTATGTAGGTTCCGGAAATAGGCACTTTGGAATCAAATTACAGGACTAATAATTATTATTAAAGTTATTAATTTCCGGATACGAATGTCTTGTTCACGAGTTCAATCCGAAATTGATAACTTTAATAATAAAAATAACCATTTCAATTTAAAATGTAATAATAATTGTTCATTGTGGAAGTAAATCGGTCAGTCAAACAGTACAGGGATTGACTGTCCACTTGCCGATTTTGTTCCGATTTTCCGATTTCCACCCGCATTGGAACAGCGTGGTGGAATATGTTCCGATCCTTCTCCTCAAATGGAATGGAGGCGTTAGCCCAGTAATGGGAAACTTACAGGCTGTTGTTGTTGTTACCGATTTCATAAAAAAAAACGTTGCTAATTAATATTCATACAAGCGACAATCTGAATAAATAGATTTTAAAATAAACATTGGAATTACTATTTATATCTGTATGTTTTAATTCCAAGAGACAACGAAATCAAAAATTTTGGGAGTAAAATATTTACTTACAGTACGACACAAATGTAGCATCGGCAAATTAAATAAAACCGACTACTACCGATTTATACAACCAATAGAAATACAACCAATAGAAATAGCTAACTATCGCGCCATTCGACGCTATTCGTCGCTATAGATTCTCGCGTCAGTTCGACCCGAGAAAGCAAGTGCATGTAAATCGACGTGTCGAATTGACAGTTAGGTCATATGATATTAAAAGTTATTACGTTTGTATAAAGACCATATTCACATAAGAAATAAATATTGATAATTTGGAATAGCGAACTTAATTCGGATGTGATCGGTTTTACGAATTTTGCCGATCCTACATTGTCTCTTCAAGTTGTGTCGTGCTTTACGTGGAATTAATTTTGGCTTCAATGAAACACAAGAGAGTGTATTTCGACCTTGTAAGAAGGTCCGCCTCGCCATTCTCAACTGGTTTGTCACACGCGGAGATCGGAATGAATCACACAAATAACATTTCTCTATCTTATAGAAATTGCACCGTGTAGCGAATATATGTTTACTAATTAGAAAGGGTTATAAATTGCGAGACCTTTTAATAACAAGACTTACCTTTCACAAATAATAAATTATATACATAATCGATCATTATCAATAGTAAATATTTATCCAATAAATGACATCCGATGAACTTTCATATGTAATAATAATAAATTAAGTTGGTTCATCATTATCATTACATAGTATAAAACAAAGTCGCTTACCGCTGTCTGTCCCTATGTATGCTTAGATCTTTAAAATTACGCAACGGATTTTTATGGGTTTTTTTAATGGATAAAGTGACTGGAGAGGAAGGGTATAGTAAAGAAATACTGATAATTTTTGAAGAAGGAGTATGTATTGCATCCGTGCGAAGTCGGGGCGGTTCGCTAGTAAAATGAAATTTAAACTCTATTTATGCGATTTACTAAATAGCTCTACTTTAAAATGGACTACAAACTATGTATATTTATCAGATAACACTATTTCAACGACATATACTCTTGTAACTTAAACTTACTACCTAAGTTTCGATAGCAACTTCGCTGACATTCACAACGACATTTTATCGCGAATCTATAATTAGTACGATAATATTCAAGATCTCGATTTGTGATATCGCATCTATTTAATATATATATAAAAAAAAAAAATACAGACGTAAAAGTAATTAGAAGATGTTTTTTCACGTAGAGGATTTTGTCCAACAGTGGAATAACTATAGACTATGACTGAGTGAAATGTACACTATGTTAAAAACGTTAATTGTGGGAGAAAACTATAACGAATATTATCAGGAAATTTTCATTTTAGTCTGGTTAAACACTTAAAACTTACAAAAATATTTAATATTACTACAAAACTTTGTATAGTATAAATACTATATTGTATTCAAACCACAATACGAAAAAAGCCAAATGTTTAAAATTTGACAGCAAATGAACGCGATATCATAGGTCGACAGCTTGATTAATCTATGATACTCAGAATGGAATTGAGAATAAATGGCGTTTTGAATATCAACGATACTTATCGGAATTTTTGCCACACAATATAGCCGAGTTATTAGCTGTATTATAAATAAAATTATAAAGTAAAAGTAAAGTAACAGCCTGTAAATTTCCCACTGCTGGGATAAGGCATCCTCACTATTAAGGAGAATGTTTGGTGGCATGCACATGTGGTAGAATTTCGATGAAATTAGACTCATGTAGGTTTCCTCACGATGTTTTCCTTCACCTCTGAGCACGAGATGAATTATAAACACAAATAAAGTACATATATATAGTGGTGCTTGCCTGGGTCAAACCCGCAATTATGGGTAAGATACATGCGTTCTAACGACTAAGCCATCTCAGCTCTAAATAAAAATAAAATTATATCAATCATGAATCCTTAGTAGTGCACAATATGATTGAGTTATTAGCGAAGCAAATCGCATCGCTTAATCTAAGGTTTATTTCACACTTCGATTGGAAGAGGTGATGGATTAATGTGTAATAACTTTATATGCGAGAAATGATTTCAAGTTCAACTCGTCTTTAGAACGGCGACCAAGTTCAACCGCAGATTCCAACTGAACAGTCGGTACATGTATTGGCCTTCCGGAACAAGGTATTCGTTGCCATACTGAGTTTCCGCAGATATTTTTTTAACTTTGTCTATTAAAAACAAGTAATATTCTACAAAAAACTGACTTCAAAATTAGAAACAAAGAGCTGAGTAGAGAAACTAAAAATAAAAAATAAAAACATATCTATGGAACTACTTGACCGATTTGAATGCAACTAAATTGAAGTGTACCTTACTTAAACAAAAATGATCATCTCAATACGACTTTTAGTTTTCTAAAAATTCATTGCAAACATACAAACATACGCTTATGAAATGTAGCCTATGTAAATCATTATACTCAAATATAATTAAATTCCAACAATGTTACATACACACATGTGTCGAACTGATAATCTCCATTTTTAGACGTCGGTTCAAAATTAGATTAAAGATGTATGTGTTTAAAAAGCTTGGACTGCGTTTTCGGTGATTTCCATACTAGACGTATAATACATGACATAATGAAATATATAATCTTTTAATAATTAATGCAGTTATTTAATATAATGCAACGCTATTATGCTTCCGTTCACGTTTTTCTTGCAAAATTATTATACAACAATAATAAACGGCTACTCATACGCGAAACTTAGCATTTATTAAAAAGTTTTTTTTTTATGAATTTCGAAACGTATGACAACTTTTGCTTTGATTTCATTTCATTGTAATCTGCAAGTCACTCATCATATTATGCGCCGAAATTATGAAAATTATGTAAATGAAATTTTTAATGTCAAATAGTTTAGACGATAGCAATTTAATTTTTTAAATACAGCCATTATCTAACCGGCCTGTAACTTATTTCGTCTCTCTAAAATTTATTCTTTGTTAAATCGAAAAAAAATAATATATTGCAATCAAGTTTAACTAATATGACTATTTTTTATATGTAGAAAAAGAGTAACTACTGAGTTTCTTGGCGGTTCTTCTCTGTAGAATCTACTTTCCGAACCGGTGGCAGCTTCACTTAATTTTTAAATGACGATTCCAAAGTGCTTGTAAAAGACTACTTGAATAAAGTTTACTTTGATTTTGAAGAATCATTAATTTTCTGTACATCGACGACTGGAGCTCTTCAAAATAAGACCATAACTGATTTTCTATGTGCAACTGTCGTCCTATAATCATTGGGACAAAAATCGTCTTACGCTATTAATACATAAGATATAGTTTGCCTTATCCTAGCTATTATTATACCCCCTTCCCTCGCTCGCGTGCGAAGCTTCGGACAGAAATTAGTCTATAAATCGACGTACTATTGAGGTCATTACCCTTTTAATTTGCAATTATACGAGCGTGTGTCATTGTGTCATCTGCGGCCTAAGATTAATTAGGTACAAGCAAATGCATCCCACGTCAGCTTCACACATCATCAAAAGTAAGAACATAATAAATCAATTTATATACTTGTAATTCTGCGATTTGATTGTTACTTGTGACTACTGGATGGCGTTGTGTCAATTCTTTGACATTTCTTAATCATAAAAAAATGGAATTTGGAAAGATATTTCGTACATTGGTATTCGTTGTCAACACTTATACAATAATAATAAAATAAATATAAAATAAACAAAACAGCGGTAAAGGAAGAATAACATCGTTTAGTATAGTGTATCTGTTCCATGTATTATGTTTATTTTTGCAAAATATAAATATATGTAATCTGTATGCACTGATATTTCCAGTTATTAAGGTTGTGGCCTTGGGAATGTCATGTCTGTAATGGTTGGAATGATTAGGACATTTGATTAATGTAAATGACAAAATTTGCATACCCAGCTGTTCAATTATTGAGATCGTGTAAACAGCCTGTAAGTGTTCCACTGCCGGGCGATAGCTACTTTTTTTCGTAAGTTTTAAGCGCACGAAGGGCCTTGGTGCAAATACTGTTCTGGTCACCAGCTGTTTTCAGCTGACAGTCAGCTATACTGAGCTGACTCCTTCAGAGTTACAATATCATTTATGTAGTTTTGAAGTACTTTTTTATTTTATCGCCAAGCACCAAAATTTGCGTGTGACAGCATTTATAATTAAAATAAAGTTTTAAAAGTACATTATTGCGCCTGTTGTTTTATTGTGGTAAGTTAACTATCGGGATGAAAATACAAACAAACGAATATTGTGCGGTTACAATTAGGTAAATAATATTTCCTCATTGTCATTACTGTAATCACTGTCTTGAAATTTATAATGGCCGTTGTAAGTGTTAGGAACAAAGATTGCTATAATATCAGATTAATAACTTTATTACACACATTACACAAGCTTTCCAATAGTGAAGGTATTTTGTCCAAAGGCCTAGATCTTATATGAAAAATGGGAAAGTGAGGTTATTTTTTAGAAATACCATTGGTAAAATGCTCATCTTTATGCTTGACAATAAGCGGTCCCCACTGCCAACGCCAATATTCCATCAATGGGACCTGAAAGGTTATGTTCCTTGTATTTATGGTTACACTGGCTCACTTATTGAAATCAGAATACAACAATACAAATAAAATTGGTACTAGAATATATGTATATGATGAGTTCGTTGTACCTATCGAGATGGGCTTGTAAAAAATCGTAATACCAAGATTATTTGCTACACTTTTACAAGCAAAAGTATTCAAACTATCTGTTAAAAGAAATGAAATATATACTAATATTATTAATGTGAAATTGACTCTGTCTGTCTGCTCTTTCACGACAAAATCAATGAAGCAAATATGATGATATAGGCTACTTTCTTGCCGAGCACATGACAAAACGCGAGCGAAACCGCGGTGCACGACTAGTTTTTTATACATATAATAAAAATAAATATGAGACAACATCACATACATTATTCTCATCCCAATGTAAGTAGCTAAAACACATTGTGTTATGAAAAATCAGAAGTAACGAAGGTACCACAAACACCCAGACCCAAGACAACATAGAAAACTAATGATAATCTACATTGAATCGGCCGGGAATCGAACCCGGGACCTGGGAGTGGCGTACTCATGAAAACCGGTGTACACAACACTCGACCACGGAGGTCGTCAAAATGAAAATCAAAGGTGAAAAAAAAAACATTCGGTGCCTCAGATCTGCTGCAGTTTCTCATACTACAGTGAAGCAATGTGCGAAAACTAGTAAAATATAATACAAATCAGATCAGAATATATCCGCGATACACTTAGAAACAAATTGCCCATTCGACACAATGCACGAACACAAGTTCCTATAAAAAATAAAGTAATTTGAAGAGAACGTGAACGAATGTATCCATAATTGCCGTGATGAATGATGGCGAGTAATCGACATTTGAAGTCGTTTCGAACTAGTTGCGAAGATCACGAATAACACGAAACAGATACAGGCTAGACATGAATGAGGCTCGGATATCACACGTGTCCAATCGATTTTATGAATTATATTTTTTAGTTTACTATTTTTTAACTAGATGGCGCTAGTAGTACATTGAATCACGCTATCGTTTGGTTTGGTCAAAGGTATATAGTCTAAGTATGGAAAATAAATAAACACCTATACGTTCCGGGAAGTGTGTTTCATTTTAGCATGCATATCACTATCCCTGGCTTTGTAGACACATGAACATATGGTCCTTCGAGCCGGATCGTTTTTTGAAGAAAAAACCTTGGTACACTGACAAGTTTCAAACAGTCCAATTTAGCGTCAAGCCATCAATAATAATTACAAGTGAGGAGAGATTATACAACCATACCAGCTACAGTGGCGCCCCTGACGGATAAACGAGGAACTACAAACACTGGTAGAGTAGTCAAAGAGCAGCAGTAGTAGCGGTGGCGCACCCTGTCATTTAAAAACCTACAGAACAACGGCAGCGCAGCCTAGTGATAAAAGTGGTAAAGTGCAAATAAACTGTGAGTACGCTAATTTGAACCTTACAAATAGTCTATAATTAACTTTGATAATTATACTTGAAATCTTGAACTTGCAATTTAAAAAGTGTTAACGTAAGACTTAGAATAATTTCTCAAAAAGTGGAGAGACGGGGAACCTATGTCCAAAATTTTACAAGTGCACAACTTTAAAACACTTAGAAAAAATTTGGAATCCTGGACATAGATAAAATATTGAACATAAAATAAATTCTAAATATATAAAATTGCAACATTACATGGTGTTAGACATACTTAAAACTTTAGTGATTTTAGTAGGTTACCAAGCTTTAAGTTGAAGAAATCTGGAGTTGCATCTTTATTATTAAATTTTATCAGATTAAGCGTTGTTAAGTTTATATAAATTGTAACAATGGAATCTTATGCGCAATTACAAATTGATTTATATAATAATATGTGTAAAGCTTTTACAAACTTTAAGAAATCTCCGAAAGTAAGACTTACTGAAGCATATGGGGAAACCCGATTAGAAAATTTAGAAAAACAGTGGAATAGATTTACGGATAATCATTCAAAAATTGTTATGTTACCTAGAGATGTAAGTAAAGGCTCGGATTATCTTTCTAGCGATTTTTATGAAAAAGTTGAAGAGTTGTATTTAGATTTTAAAACAGAACTTAAAAAGCTGATTAAAACTTATAATGTATCCGAAGAGTTTCAGTCTAGTTCAAACACAAAAGAGTTTAATGTTAGACTTCCCAAAATATCCATTCCTGTTTTTAGTGGCAAATATTCAGAATGGTTCTCGTTCCGAGATCTTTTTCTTTCTTTAGTGCATAATAATCCAAGTCTGGATGATGTTCAGCGGTTACATTATTTAAAAACTCAACTTCAAGGTGAGGCAGAACAATTAATAAAACATATCCCCATTACAAAAGCCAACTACAAAAAATGTTGGGATTTGATAGAGAATCGATATAATAACAAGCGATATATGTGTAATTGTATCTTTAAACGTTTGTTTGCTCAACGGGTAATGAACCATGAATCGTCCAGTGGTTTAAAAGATCTTCTTGATACTACTTCAGATTGTATGCATGAGTTGTCAAATTTAGGTATTAATGTTGATTCATGGGACCCTATTGTTATATATGTTGCCAGCTTGAAGTTGGACGCTGAAACTCGTAAACAATGGGAATTACATGCTAATAGTTTAAATGAAGATTTACCTACCTTGACTCAATTTAAAGATTTTTTAGAAAGTCGTTTCCGCGCCTTAGAGTTTATGGAACCTTCAAAAAATAAAGCTAAAATAACCCCAAACACTTACCAAACTAAGTCCTTGCATGCCGCTTCAGATGTTAGATGTCCTCACTGCACCGAAAGCCACAAGTTATGGTCCTGTGGTAAATTTGCCAAGGAAGATGTAAACGTACGGCAAGATATTGTGAAGTCATTAGGACTTTGCTTTAATTGCCTTGGTAATAATCACACCGGAAAGATATGCCGTGTACCAACGACATGCCGTATTTGTAAGAGGAAGCATCACACACTTCTTCATGGCAAAGCCAGTTCGTATACAGTGACAGTTGCTACAGATATAGATGAATCTGATGCAACTGAAAATGAACAAGAGGAAACCTACCCGGAATCGTCAAACCTGACGAATGAGGTCACTAATGGTATAATTAGTAATTTTGCGACGAAACAGACACGTACACAAACATTATTAGCTACAGCCCTGATTAAGGCTGAATCCAAAAACGGAAACCCTCAGATACTGAGGGCCCTGCTTGATCAAGGATCACAAGCGTCCTTCATATCTGAAGCAGCGGTGCAACTTTTAGGAGTAGACAAAATTAATGCAAGAAGTTGCATCTCTGGTGTGGGTGGAGGTCAAGGTGGCTTAACTACAAAGTATGCAGTTAAGGTTAATATACAGTCACTTCATGATACTTCATTCCAATTGCAAGTACAAGCTCACGTTTTAAAAAGAGTAACTTCTGTTTTACCAGAAAGAAAATTCGTATTACCGCTTTGGGCAGATCTAGGTCAAATTGATCTGGCAGATCCGCAATACAACCTCCCAAATAAGATCGACATCTTATTAGGAGCTGAAGTTTATTGTAGCATTCTAAAACAAGGTTTAAAAAAGCACCCGACCAATTGTATGATCGCACAAAATACTTACCTTGGATGGGTATTGTCGGGTCAAGTAGACAATAACGAAAAATTAGGCAACTGCCACAATCTGGTTGCGAATCATGCCAAGCTAGAAGAAAACGAATTACTGAAACGATTTTGGGAATTAGAAGCCGAGCCAAACATGGTGCTCGAGAAAGTCTTCACTCCAGAGGAGGAAGAATGTGAAAAGCATTTTGCTACTACCACCTATAGAGACGAGACAGGTCGATACGTGGTAGAATTGCCTTTTCGTTGCACAAAACTTTTTGGTCAATATGGAGATACGAGAAAAATAGCCGTAAAGAGATTAATAGCATTAGAAAAGAGATTATCGAAAAATCTTGATCAAAAAGAAAATTATCAAAAGGTTATAAAAGAGTACATGACCCTCGGTCACATGGAACCAATAAGACATGAGTCAGTAGAAAGAGAAGGAAATGAGAATGTCTGGCTACCCCATCACGCGGTTATTAGACAAGACAAGAGTACGACGAAGACTCGTATAGTATTCAACGCTTCAGATAGGAGTGCCAATGGTATATCTCTCAATGATACATTAATGGTCGGGCCTACTTTGCAATTGGAACTACGTCAAGTTATCATGCGATGGAGACTGCATCCAATTTGTCTTACGGCTGACATTATCAAAATGTACCGTCAAGTTAAAGTAGCCAAAAAGCACGTAGATTATCAAAGAATAGTATGGCGTGATGATTCTCTATCTGAAATAAAAGACTTTCGACTATTAAGAGTAACGTTTGGTACATCCTGTGCGCCTTATTTGGCGGTCAAAGTTTTACAGCAAATCGCTATAGATGAAGGAGAAAAATATCCGTTAGCAGCAGGAAGAGTAAAAACTGATTTCTATATCGATGACCTCATGACCGGATGTCAATCTGAAACAGAAGCAAAAGAAATATATAAACAGATGAATTACCTATTAGAAAAGGGTGGATTTAAGCTACAAAAATGGACTAGCAATCGAGAAGAATTGATGAAGTGGTGGCAAGAAGAAAATATAGGAATAAAGGATAGAGAAATAAATGAAGACAGTGTAACTAAAATTCTTGGTCTTACCTGGAATCGATGCTCGGATACATTTCATTATGTAGTAAAAATGCCTACAGAGATGCCTGAAACTAAAAGACAAATTATCGCTGAAATATGCCGTTTGTACGATCCTCTTGGGTGGATAGCTCCGTGTGTAGTCACAGCAAAGGTTTTTATACAAAAATTGTGGCTTACAGGACTTGACTGGGACGTTAAATTACCATCTGAACTTTTGCTTGAATGGAAAACCTACCGGAAAGAATTGTGCAATTTGAGTCGCTTCCAAATACCCCGCTGGGTTCAAAAGGCAGATAGTAACATACAGGTAGAGCTACATGGTTTTAGTGATGCATCGACTGTAGCGTATTCAGCCGTCGTATATCTAAGATGTATTACAGCTCTAGGTCAGGTTGAGTCCCATTTATTAAGCGCTAAAACTAAGGTAGCTCCAGTGAAACAAGTGTCTGTCCCACGTCTGGAGTTGTGTGGAGCTGTTTTGCTTACTAAGTTGCTGGCTGAAGTGTCCAATGTTCTCCAAATAGATAAAGCGAATTTACATGCTTGGACGGACTCTACGATTGTTTTGGCATGGTTAAGCGATCATCCAAGCCGATGGAAAACCTTCGTGGCAAACCGGACATCTGAAATTCTTACGCGTTTAGATGCAGCTCAGTGGTCGTATGTCAAGACGAAAGATAATCCCGCTGACTGCGCGTCACGAGGTGTAAAACCATGCGACTTAATATCTGAGGAATTGTGGAAGTGTGGGCCAACTTGGCTACGCAACAACAAAATAGAATATGCGAAACCATTGTCTATATGTACCAAAACGGATTTAGAAACGCGACTCGTAAAAGCACATATGGAAGTCATAAACTCTAACAACGACGCTGAAGATTTAACCCTAAGGTTTTCATCATTACGAAAATTAATAAGAACTCTAGCGTACTGCCGAAGATTCCTAAGGTTGACACAGCCAAATGTATATAAAGAGAAATCTTTACCATATCTTACGGCCACAGAACTTCAGGATACACTGTTCAGCTGTGTTCGACAGCATCAATCTCATTTTTTCGCCGATGAAAAACGAAATCTTGTGAAGTCAAAGAATGTCGGAACTAAGAGCAAGATAAAAGCTCTAAACCCATTCCTCGATAAAGTTGGACTCTTACGAGTAGGAGGTCGAATGGAGAATTCAGAGTTACCAGACAATAGCAAACATCCTATTATTATTAACGGAGACTCTCATATAGCCAAACTTATTGTTACTGATGCTCACGAAAAGACATTACATGGTGGTCAGCAATTAACGTGTAATCTAGTTAAAACAAAATATTGGGTCACTAACTTAAAAAAATTAGCCAAAAGAGTAGTTCATTCTTGTATTGCTTGTACAAGAAATGCGGCCAAATTTCGAACTCAGTTAATGGGTCAGTTGCCACCTTGTCGGGTAACACCTGATAAGCCGTTCGCAAACTCCGGTGTCGATTACGCGGGACCCATTGCCATACGTACATCGAAGGGAAGAGGCCATAAATCTCATAAAGGGTATATTTGCCTATTTGTTTGCATGGTCACGCGAGCTGTCCACATTGAAGCCGTTTCAGACCTCACGACGGAAGGATTCTTAGCTGCTTTTAAGCGTTTCGTCGCCCGAAGAGGTCGCTGCAATCATTTGTGGAGCGACAATGGCACTAATTTTGTCGGGGCCTCGCGCGAGCTTAAAAACTTATTTTCACACGAAAAGTCGTCTATGGGAACTGAAATCGCAGCGTTACTGGCCAACAATGGTACAGAATGGCACTTCATTCCGCCGTATGCACCAAATTTCGGTGGACTATGGGAGGCAGGAATAAAAAGCACAAAGCACCATCTGCGCAGAGTTATAGGCGACTCTACCTTAACATACGAAGAATTGTCCACTGTTCTAGCACAAATCGAAGCATGTCTCAATTCGCGACCACTTTCAGTTGCTGGATCAGACCCAGACAATGCATTACCATTGACACCTGGCCATTTTTTGGTTGGCGAGCCATTGTTAACAGCCCCTGACCACAACTATGAAAATGAATCAACAAGCTCACTGCGTCGTTGGCAATAGGCATGACGAATGATTTTCAAATTCTCTTTCATATTGTATGTACACACATATTTGATACGAAAAACACTATATTTCGGTAATTAAATAAGCCTTACGGCAGTTTTTATTAATTTTCTTTAATCTTTGACATTGGAGTATGAAAACAGCTCGTAAGTGTCATGGCGACGTCGTGACGTCACGGGTATATAAACAAGCTTCTCGTTGTCATTTTTTGTATGTGCTGCAAAGAAAATTTAACTGAAAAAATGAATTCCAAGGTTTATAAGTCGTGTGCGGTCCCTTTATGTAAAAATACGTCTCTCGTAAACCCTAATAAGTTGTTTGTGTATGTTCCACACAAGAAAATAATACGAGATAAGTGGTTAAAGCTAGCTCGGCGAAACCCAAACAGTGTAGCGACGAATACACCACTTTATTTCTGTGAAGACCACTTTGATGTGAGTATGTTATATTATGATATTAATTTTAAAGTTGAAATCTTTGTTTACCGTAGAAAAATTTTAAATATTGAGTGAGGCTTCACAATAACAATTGAGGTTATGTTTATGTTGGTTATGTTTCTTCTCATCAATTATTTTAATCTTGCAGTTGCCAAATGATATGGAGAACTATATGGAGTATCATATAATGGGATCGGTATCGCAAGTTCGAATGAAACCAGGTTGCATGCCCAAAAAATTTATATGTCAGCCAGACAGGTTAACGAGAATGTCTGACTTAATAGAGAGACCCCATGTAGCAAAGAAACGGAGGATGATGATTGTAGAAGAATGCGAAAAGCAATTTGAAGAAAGCAGAATGGTTACAGAAAATTTACAATCTCTTGCAAATGCATCCAGTAGCTCAGGTATGTATTTTAATATTCATTAGTCCATCGCAATCATAAATATATATATATATATTCTTAATTTCTCACCATTCTTATTTGAATAAAAAGATACTAACATTTATTTAAATTAATAAAGCACCTCCATTGCCAAAACACAAATCATATAAAGATTTTTGTTACTTAGTAATCTCTTTAATTTAGTAATAATTATATATTTTCTTTTACAGTTCAGCAGACTATTGAAGAAGCTACACAACCACCAACACCTAGAATGCTAGATAAATCAGTACAAGTGTACATCAGTAAAACTTTTAGAAGCAAAGCTATCCAAACAAAAGCCAGTTTGGTAAATCAGATGACATCACCACTGAAGCCATCTCAGCACTCCGTCTCTACATCACCATTTAAAATAAAAACTATTATTAATAGTAACCCATCAAAACCAAGTGTAACTGTGTTGTCAAAAATAATAAGAAAAATAGAACAATCAGATAGTGATACTTCCTATACTCCCTCTTTAGCTCAGCCAGACTCATCACCATCCACAAAATCTCTTCAAATAGAGTCTATATCAGATTGTAGCGAAATGATAGATGATGACAAAAAGAGAGAAGATTTAAATAATTTAAATTGTACTTTGAGAAGAATTAATAATAATCCCCGTGCTTATATTGGCATTCCTTTAAACTGTTTTTATTTAGTGAATGTGATTCAAGAACAGACAGGTATACCATTTGAACATATTTTACTATGTCTTAAAAAAATTAAACTGAATAATTCTTTCCGTGAACTTGCTGATGATTTTGGCATGGATAAATCGTATCCAAGCAAAATATTTTTTAAAAATATACCTGTTATAGCAAGCGTATTGCGTCCTTTTATTGTAAAATTAGATAAAGACTTAATTAAAAAAAATTTACCTATGGCTTTCAGGCATAAATATAGTAAAGTTACTTGTTTAATAGACTGCTTGGAAATTGAAGTCCAAAAGCCATCAAAGGCCTTAAACCAAGCACTTTCTTGGTCAGACTATAAGAAAGCAAACACTATAAAATATCTTGTATCTTGTACTCCAAATGGGCTAATAAATTATATATCAAATGGTTATGGAGGCCGAATTACTGACACATGTATTGTCGAAACATCTGAATTTTCAAAATGTTTGCAACCAGGTATGTGGGTCATGGCAGACCGTGGTTTCAAACATATTGAAGTTTATTTGAGACAAATGGGTGTGCGGTTAGTAAGGCCTCCAAGTGTTGTCTCTGGAGCTAAGCTTACAAAAGCTGAAGCGAAGGAAACAAAACAAATTGCAAGTTTGCGGATCCATGTTGAAAGATTGATCCGACGAATACGAGAATTTAACATGTTAAAACCCCATGCATGTCTTAACTTAAGTTTAGTTAAAGTACTTGATGAAGTAATAACTATAGCTTGTGGTTTGATAAATGTACAAGATGCACTAATTAAATAAAACACATTTATGTAAGCAAATTACTTTTTTATTTTCTGTTCTATACTTTTATTTCCTATTCTATACTTTTATATAAAAGTGGATACACATGGGATTTCCAAAAAGAAATAACACTAACAAGAAATTCTGATATATAACTTTCATCAAATTTTATAGATAAAATTTCTACTTCTTTATTGATGCAAAAATTTGGGTTTGCTACACAAAAGTAACAGTTATTTATGCCACTCAGAAACATTTGCATCTGCATCTGTGCAAAGCATTTTTTACTCGGTTTACCATTATTTACATAATTTAAATAAGTTTTATCACTTATGGGACACTTAATCTCAATAATACAGTCGTCACATATTCCATCAGGGGAACCTGCTAACATGGGATACATTTTTGATACGAACAGTCCACTATCTTTTATTTTTTTCCCAAGCTTCTTGCTAACTATATCTTTCACTTGAGCTTCTAAATACCTCCCACGTTTCATGGCTGGTGTGTCTATTATTTTTCCCCCCATGATTGTTGCAATGAGTGTACCATCATCAGTCTTGCACCGACTGACTTCAAATGCTTTAGAAGCGGTTATCCTGCCATATCTGAGTTCATGCCACAGATTATTTTTGTACTGGTCCCTTGTTTGATTTTCAATTTTATTTATAATTTCAACAGACAAGTTGACCTTACTTAAAAATACATCAGGACACTCTTCTTTGTATGTCAATACCAGATGGTGCATTGACGCACTCAGTAGGTCATCAAAAACATAATCATGTTGATATTTTAATATTTCACAGTTGGAAGTTTTTCTTTTCTTGCTTTCTTCTAAAAATCTTTCTAAAACTTTTTGATTAGATGGCACTATAGGGCTTCCTTTGGCTAACTCTTTTGCTGAAATATACTTTAAAGTAGTGCCAACTCTTGAGAGCTTTGATTTTAGCCAATAGCACTGTACTTCAGTACATGAAGGTTCTTCGCTTCGCCGATGGACCCACATTAGCAAAGCTATGGCGTGTTTACAGCCACCCTGAGCTGCAACACAATCATGACACTGAACTGATATGACTTTCTCATTATCTTCATCAACTATCAAAGTGACTGCATACAACTTTGCATGGACTTTATGTTCCGGGCAAATCTTGCACTTTACTGTGCAGACATTCTCTTCTCTTTTCAGTTGTACATAACTGATTGCATCATCGCCATAGGATGGTCTTGAAGACCTGGAATCAATAACAATAATCAGGACAACATCTACATACTGACTTGACATGGTGTTTACGTTAATCATAGTACATGTTAGAAATAAGTATGTACATAATATGTATTTACAGATAAAATTTTATAATGAGACATAGGTACTGTTTGTAGGTGTTAAAATATACTCTCTATATTGTTAAAGACATGTTTATGTTCTTGTTACAACATAAAAAAGTGAAGTAGTTACATAACCTAAAAGATAATCTTATTTTTGTAAAAATGAAAATATTTCATTGTTGACCAATTTCACGAAATGTTTGAACATCTTCAGATAAATACAAACTTTATATACTTACAAGGAGGTTTTTACATTTCTGAACTCGGAGGAGCAAAAATCTTTATTTGATGCGAGGAATTCTCCTAACATCAGTATATCAATCCTCGGTAAATTAGAGCTTGTTGCCTTTATATAGCCTGGCTCCATCGTTATGATGTCGAAAAATGGCACTGATGGTAACAAATCGATAAAAAACTCAATAAATATGCGTAAACACAACAAAATCTGAAGCTTCTCAGTGATATTTATATAGACGTGACGTAATGCGCTGTGATTGGTGTTTCATTCAAAATGGCCGATTGTAGTTTTTACAGCTTAATTTTTATTGAATATCTTATTAATCTCAATTTATTTATTATAATAAAATTCTTTAAAAAATATCTTTAAATATAGATTATTCGATAAAATCAAAACATCTTAAATTATTTAACACTGTCGACACGCCTATTAACACAAAAAATGTTGCAGTGTTTTTGGAAGAGATGGTCTCAGGAAT
Source organism: Vanessa cardui (assembly GCF_905220365.1). Classification (NCBI taxonomy): domain Eukaryota; kingdom Metazoa; phylum Arthropoda; class Insecta; order Lepidoptera; family Nymphalidae; genus Vanessa; species Vanessa cardui. Next base: position 13,949,261 of record NC_061136.1, read on the forward strand.
ACTTGACCCATTTCTTTCAAAGATATAAATGGAATGTAAAAATCCCAGAATTGAAAATAGGAGATGTGGTTTTAGTGCGTGAGGACGGCTTACCTCCTGCTAAGTGGCTTTATGGAAGAGTGGTAAATCTTCATCCGGGAAGAGATAAACTCACTCGAGTAGTTTCTCTTAAATATAAAAACACGATCGTTCAGCGTCCAGCTTCGAAGGTTTGTCCCTTACCACTTGCAACTTAAAAGTGCAACTTCAATCTTTACTAAAGTTTTTTTTTTTTTATTGGCTTAAGTATATTTTTGTCTTCTTTATCTAATATGTATAAATTCGTATATTTAAGTTAGCTGTTACGTTACTTCGTTTATTATAATTTATTTTGTTATTGTGATGGGCATATTGAAGGACTATTTAGTCCTTGGGGGCCGGTATGTCCAATCGATTTTATGAATTATATTTTTTAGTTTACTATTTTTTAACTAGATGGCGCTAGTAGTACATTGAATCACGCTATCGTTTGGTTTGGTCAAAGGTATATAGTCTAAGTATGGAAAATAAATAAACACCTATACGTTCCGGGAAGTGTGTTTCATTTTAGCATGCATATCACTATCCCTGGCTTTGTAGACACATGAACAACACGTATATGCAAATACGTGATCATTTGGAAAGACATTAAGCAAATCTTTTACAAACCGGCTCACGATTTCGTAAGTCATATTAATTGATTACAAATCGAATCAAATTGACACACTTAATACGAGACATGAGATTATGAAAAATATATTATAAAGCTATACTTTTGTTGTTTCTATGGAGAGTCGGTGTAAAGTTTGGGATGCGATGCAAGATAGTGAACATTTCTTCATCAACTACAATTCTTATCCCTGTTTACACAAATGATCTGTGACATATTTAAGGTAATAAAGTCAGTTAGTATTATTATTTATATGATATTTCTGTAATTTTTGAAATAAAAAAAAAACATCTATCAATACTTAACAGTTCTCTATCTAAAACAGTACATTGGTTTAATATATGTATACCGTTAAATAGTAGGTGAATAAAATGGATTAAAATCACTACTCCTATTCGCAAGATGTGTTGAAACTGGGGTTGCCAGGACATCAAAACTCACAGCAGGACAGACCAGCTAATTTGGCTGGAGATTGGAGATTAGTGAAGACGTTGTTATTCTGTATTAAAAGGTACGATAGAAACTGTATCTGTAAAAAAATGCTTTCCTGATTCAAATCATAAATATTGTTAAATTCTAATAAAATATAAATAAAATCGAATGAATCTCGTTTGCGAATAAAGAATTTAAATGTAAAAATCCTAACAAAAGCCGGACATGCCGGATATCGTTTTATTTGATCTGACATGCAATCAAAACCTAACTACATATGTATGTCCTTAAGGCTTTTTCCGGACGCCTGGTGACCATAATCAAAACGAATGTAATTTTAAATGGAAAATCCTTACATGATTTAGAAATATTATGGTTTCTCGTCTGCAATACAAAAATGGTATTAATATTGCGTTACCCAGAGTAGAATGCTCTCATGAAAACCATAATTTGGACCCAAAAGATTCGTTAAGATACAAATTTAAAGATATAAGAAATTGATTGTCGCTTGCCAATTTGTTTTTGATAATGTTATACATATACATAAAGGCAAAAACATAAAGGATTCCAGAAAATGCAACTTACATGCTTTTAAAACTAGAAATATAAACTTGTTATTTCAATTAACCGATTATATAGGTTTAGTAAGTGTTTTGTGGGGCAAAGATTTGAGAACAACATATTTGGCAAAATATTAATTTTTGATAATACTTAAAGAGCGTTTGTGAGCTTAAGGAAGCAAAACTATCTTCTTAGTTGCCTGAACACCATGAGAAAGAGATTAAAAACTCTTAAAGTGATTTATTTTTGTAGTATGAAAACAATTATTGTAAAAGTCATTAAAAACCCCGCTGAATTTCTTTCGTCGATTCTTCTCAGGCCCGATTTGTTTATTTGCCGGCGAAAGTCTAAATCTAGACTAGTGCCTTCTAATCTAAAAAAAAAGAAAGAAAATCGTACTAAAAATACTAAAAACCGGAAGTGTTAACGGTTACCAATGTGTTCCAATAAAATGTGGACCGAGAAGTCAGCGTTTCAATTAATTATCACGGATTAGATACTGTCGATTATATTTTTTGAGTAATTTAATATCATTTATAAAAACAATTGGTAAACTTAAAATATTAGGTCATTACTATTGACACTGACATTGATAGTATGTTTTGTCTGAGTTATACGGTGATAGTTCAATGACCCATTTAAATATTTAATCAAATTTCTTTTCAAAATTATATTGCGCAAGAGGTAACCACAGATGTATTCAATTATCTTACTCTAATAATCCAATTGGATGTTCAGTCTCATTTGCAAATAACTCAGGTACAGGACCAATTACTTTTCGTGCTTTCCAAGGCATGGGAACGTCAAGATATTTATTTTTTTGCCATGACAGCTGCTGCTATAGTTCCTCGACTAACTATCTCATAAATTTATTGAAATTTTTTCGTTGCTTGTCGAGAAGATCCGACATGTTTAACAATTGTCGTTCTATTTCAACACACAAATTTTAATTCAATACACAAAAACCTTAACTAATTATATACCTGAACCTTCATTATGAATCCATCTGTCTATTGTGGAATTTATCGCGACAAAAGACAAAAGACGCCACAAGGGACTTTTTTTTATAATATATAGTGTTATTAAAATATTACAATATGAAGGTCTAAACTGGGGTGTAAATATTATATATATATGTTACATAACAAATTGTCTTCACTTGCGTTGCAGGGATTCGTAAGGTGTTAGGCAAAAAGTAATGTATGTCATTGCTTGCAGTTCAAACTTGTTTCATTCCATTGGCATTTTGGCAGTGAACAAGCAAAAGACGACTTTAGTATATACATTATTAGTATAGGAATAATTAATGAATGCTTTATTCGTATTATAAGCGTTCAGGAATCGTTCATTCAATCTACACTTTGTATCGTTGTTGACATTTTATGACTATTTCTGGCAATGATCAACGTACACTATGCGTGTCTTATGTTATAATCACTGTTAACAAAAACTAACACTGCGACGCATTGATCGTCGTTAATTAGAAACAATTAAAAAAGAGAAAATATTACTTGGAATTGTTGTAAAGCCAAGCGATACATCAGCCAGATTATAAGTATTTTGACAAGAGTCTGTCCGCTTCTTAATATTTGCTATATCTTATATTCTTATTATTATTAAGAAGCGGACAGTGCTGGATTGCAGGAAATAGGATAAAAAACATAATTAAATAAAAGAAAACACTACCTACTATATACAGTATTTTTATATATTAAATATTATAGTTTATTATGTATTATGGTTTATTGATATATTATTTTAAAATGAAAAAAAAAAAATGTTAGTGTAGTCCAGGTCTTCCAAGAAGATGACAAGCTCGAAGTACAGCGAAGATCTGCTGATGTTCAGTAAAAATATAAAATAACGCCAAAATTTATAAAAGTAAAATGTAAAAAAAGGCACGGGCAACTGTGAGACCATTGACCATTGACCATTGTAAATTAAATAAAAAAATAATATCAATATGTATAATAATACGTCAAAAGCTGAATGTAATATAAATATTAAATTTTGTACGGAATGTTACAAGGAGATAGTGTTTTGACTTTCTGCACGTTCATTGTTTCGGTATTCAGAGTTAAAATAAACTTTATTCAAGTAGGTTAGGTACACGTTTCAATAACCTTTGTGCTGAGAAAAGGTAAATAAGATATAGATATATTATAATATATGGAAAAGATAAAAGCCTCTCCTTTGAATTAAAGGTTTGGAGCTCATTCCACCACGATGTTCCAAACTCGTGGCTGAATTTCATTAAAATTAGACAAATGCAGATTTCCTCACCGTGGTTTTTCTTTATCGCCGAGCATAAGATGAATTATAAACACAAATTAAGCACATGAAATTAAGTGGTACTTGTCTGAGTTTGAACCCACAATCATCTTTTAATGATGGTAAATGATGTACACATTCTAACCACTGGGCTCTTTAAACACTACAAGACATATTTTTGCTATATTATCGATATCAAGGTCGATATTCATTTATCTGTCTCTTTCCAGTCAACTATTATCATAAAGGTAAGACAAAGAAGGTATTATCTACTCAGTGTCTTGTCTTTTAATAATATTTTAACCTTTTATTAGCAATACAATGACATATGAGCAAGTTTTGTTGAATGAGTTTTATTAATTCGATGCTTACTGCATTCAACCTTTAAAATATACTTTTTAAATGTCGTTTTTTGAAAGATTTGTAAAAGGTCAATGCTAACTCGCTATGCAAAATGTGTCATAATTGATTATAATAAATAAGTTTATTGTTTAGATTAGTTACGAATAAAATCCTTTACTATAGTATATAATTTAAAATATTTTTAGTATTTTAAGTAACAACCTATTCATTTAACACTCCACAGATAAGCTGCTCTAATACATGTGTCAGATACACAACGTGCAGGTTTCCTCACAATGTTTTCCTTCACTGACGAGCAAAATGAATTATTAAATACACTCATGCAAATGAATTTAGTAGTTGCTCCGGGTTTGAACTAAGAATCACTTAACTTAAGAAAATAACTAAAGAACTTGTAATCACTGGGCCGTCTCGGCTCTCTAATAACGAATATACAATGTGATATTTTCCAATATCTATTTATTTTTTTAATTTTTAGATCTTGTTATAGAATACAAAAATACAACAACCAAACATACTCATATTCATAAATACATATTCAGTTGTTGAAGTTGATTTATAAATACATTCGTGACACGTTCGGTCTCCCCTCTGGCTCTGACATCCGGGGTGACAAACCAGAGCCGCCCCTAATACACCCGGGGTATATAACATTGATATAATAGCAAATCATATCTCTCCGTGAACGTACAATTTAACCAATAAACTCGCGAGGCAGCTGATAAAAGTTATACTGTGTCAGGAGAGTGGTTTATTGGCGTCTCAAGGCGATTTGCGTTCGCCTAGACAATGTGTTACTTTAGAATTGTTGAATTTTATAATCTATATTTTAATATAATAAATGTGAAAGTACCTAACTCTGTCCGTCTGAACCTTCAAGAAAATAGCGTACTCCTTTCTTAAAGGCCGGCAACGCACCTGCAAGCCCCCCGGTGTTGCAGCAGTCCATGGGCGGTGGTAGTCATTTTCCATCAGGTGAGACTCCTGCTCGTTTGCCACCTATCTCATAAAAAAAATGTATGTCGCTTTTTCACGATCAAACCGCTGAACCAAATTTGAAGAAATTTTGTATGAAGCAAACTGTACCTATAAGAAAGGTCATATGCTTCCAAAACCCTAAAACACAAGTGAAGCTGCGGACGACTACTAGTATTGCATATATTAAATCCGACAGCTGCTATGATAAAAGTCTAAGTGAGCTTTTTAGACTTGCACATAGGGCCTTTAAGTGGGTTACAACTGTATAAAAAAAAAGTAAAGAAACAGCCTGTAAATTTCCCACTGCTGGATTAAGGGCTCCTCTCCCATTAAGGAGAAGGTTTGGAACATATTTAACCACGCTGTTCCAACGCGGATTGGTGGAATGCACATGTGGCAGAATTTCGATGAAATTAGACACATGAATTATAAACACGATTAAGCACATATATATAGTAGTGCTTGCCTGGGTTTGAACCCGAAGTCATCGGTTAAGATGCCCGAGTTCTTTCCACTGGGTCATCTGAGCTCAACCAACTGTATACATCATACGTACTGCCGCCACTACAATAGTTATTATTGTTGGGTTCCGGTTTGAAGAATGTGTTCAGCAATGTAACTATAAATACAAGGGGCATAACATCTTGGTCCCCAATGTTGGTGACGCATTGGCGATGTTGGGAATAATTTATATACCTTGATGAGAAGGTGGCACATTTAGCAATCCTACACATTAAAATACCTACTAAATATAAATAAATAAAATAAAAAAAAATGAGACAACATTACATACATTATTCTGATCCCAATGTAAGTAGCTTAAGCACTTGTGTTATGGATAATCAGAAGTAACGGTACCACAAACACCTAGACCCAAGACTACATAGAAAACTAATGATAATCTACATTGACTCGGCCGGGAATCGAACCCGCGACCTCGGAGTGGCGTACCCATGAAAACCGGTGTATACACCACTCGACCACGAAGATCGTCAAATTATATATTTTGTTATTATATGATGTATATTTAATAAATATAGTAAGTAAGTTTTCAAACGAAAGCCTTCTTGTGCTGTTTTGTGTGGAATCCCTTCAACCCAAAATTGTTTTTATGGACCACAAAAAAAAGTTTAATTTACACAACGAAATGAAATTTAAATCTAAAGCATAATAATCAATGTTATGGATCTAAACCAAACCCATGAACTACCTAAAAAGGATTTCAAGTAGGCCAAATACTCTGAGATATCGCGCCATTGTGAATAGGATAGATAAATAAATAAAAGGCAAAGGAAACTGTAAAAAGCCAGCGTGATTTTTTTATTGTCTGCGGTCGAGCGTGTAATGAAAAACTTTTTGTTTTTTATAAAACTTTAAGAAACGTAAACTCCGTTATGGTAATCATTTTTGAATTTAGAACAATTTCGAAATGTTTAAGCGTAACGTTTATTTTGATTAATGAATTTTAGGCTGTATGAACAAAACAAAAACACTATTCTTAAATTAAAATTTAAACTTCCATTTTCGATGTAGTATTACACTGTCTTACTTTTACTGTCTCACTGATATTAAAATATAACTGCTGCATAGGGAAAAAAATGCGGACCTGATAATTGTGATTTTGTGTCTTTGTTCGTAGTTAGTTGTCACCCACGGCTTCTTCTAAGGCAATAATAATATCACTAATGATTTTTTACATTTTTCAATGTTTAGTATATTGCTATAAGGCTATCGTTTTATACCCAAGGCTCGCTATCAACTATGAAGTCACTGATTGCACATAAACATGCCTTTACATTTTTTTTTTAATTTAGCAACAGCGACAAATTGATTGCCTACTAAGGCCCTGTTGTAACACCGCCACAAAAGAGTTACTGACTCTGTGCAGTCGAGTATCATGAGTTAATGAGGATCTATTTGTTTATTGTACTAATATTACGAATATCACATAGACTAATTTACCTACCTTTACTTACCTTACTTTAGGTACCTGAAACCGAAATCTAACCCATATTTGAGACTAGACGAAGTATCAGGTATACCACATATATATATTTTCTACCTCGCACAACCACTCTGTAGAACCAGCTTCCGAACCGATACGACTTGGGAACCATAAAGAAAAGAGCGTACTCCTTCCTTAAAGGCCTTCAATGCACGTGCAAGCCCCCGGTATTGCAGATGACATCGGTGGTATATATATATCACTTTCCAACAGTTGAGCCTCCTGCTCGTTTGCGATGGATGTCGTGAAGCAAGACATGACAGACTCACACGGAATGACCCTAAATCCGTGTAAAGTAGAGTTAGTCAGAAGGCAGACCCTGGCAATAGCTGGAAATAATTGTATGGAAGAAGAAGAAGGCGAAGAAGCAGGCAACAGCTAGTTTCAGATACATGTAAACAATAAAACAATATTCAGCGTGATGTTAAGTTAGAAATTCTTTCTACAGCTTTATTTCCATTTAAAGCGTGTTATACGACACTGACCGGACTATAACACAATACACAGTTTCACTTTCAAATGTCAAGAGGAAATAATACGAATGCGAACAAAACGAATGACAATTGTACTTGACTTTCTATCTTATTACAATCGAGATAAGGTTTACAAAGCCAGACCCTACGGAATGATTCAATCTCCTTAGGGTTATCACATGAAAAAAACATTGGTATAATATTAAAATAACGGAAAAAATGTCGAGATGGTGAATATTCATATGCTAAATTCGTGTTTATAATCTCGTGATCGGTGGTGAAAGAAAACATCCTGAGGAAACCTGCATGTGTCTAAAATCGAAATTCTGCCACATGTTTATTCCGCCAACCCACATCGGAACAGTGTGATGGAATCTGTGCCGAAAGTTCTCCTTGAAACGAAAATTTTTAAACAAGGCCTTAGCACAGCAATGGGAAAATTACAAATATTATTAATATAATAATTGATCGCCGAACATAGACAATATAAAATTGTCATTAAATATTTTAAAATAGACAACTTCAGATCTTAACGTATGCAACGTTAAGATCTGAAGTTGTCTATTTCGAACGATATACACGAACTTCGTGGATTAGTGAGCAAATTTATCATGAAGTTTTTGCGTTACCACCACAAGCGCGAAAATTATAAAAAAACATTCTAAACATTTTGCATCACACCTCATTAATTATAACTTCATAAAGTTAAGATTAACGCTTAATACTTGCAACAAGACTAAAAAAAAGTAACTCTTTATTTCGACAGATTTTTAATGGCATAATTGCTATAATTTTTTGTACATTTAAAAGTATAATGGCTTTAATGCACATGTCGGTGCAATGTTGGTAATTAAATCACGCTGTTGTAACGTCATTATTTAATAGTTTGATATTTTTAATGCATTTAATATTTTATCATTTTGTTTGTTGCGTCATTTTATTTAATATTATATAAACATTGAATTGTATTAGGCTAACACTAGCGACACGCCCCAGCTTTGCCCGGGTGCAAAGCTGATACTAAATCTACTACAGAATTTGTTTATTCACTACATCACATTAGAAACTTCTAAAATTATCAGTGTTTCTTTACTATATTGTCCTTAAATTATGTCCAAAAATCTGCCCCTGGGATCGCTCTATCTATTAAAAAAAAACTTAGATTTAAGCATAAATAGGGATATAGGGACAGAAAGAGCATATTTGTTTTATACTTTGTAGTAATAGTGATTGTAAAGAGGTAAGATTTATGTTTTTCTTTTTTTTTTAATTCACTAATGACAGAATTCATTCAAGATTGATAAAAAAATATATTTTATAAGTAGGTGAGTTATACATTCGAATAGGATAAGGCAATAGATAATGTATATGTTGTATATTTTTGTCTCACAACGTGGAATCATTGATTTTTATACAGGGCATATTATAAATTTTATACTCAGTAGGGCTTAGTGTAAGCCAGTCGGGGTAGATATCTCTAATATAATTTATCTCCAAGCAGCAATACTTAGCGTTGTTGTATTCCGGTTTGATTCCTTACATCGTCAATGTACCACCAACCTTATTAAGTAAGATGTTATGTCCCTTGTGCCTGTAGTTACACTGGCTCACTCACCCTTCAAACTGGAACACAACAATACTGAGTACTGTTATTTGGCGGTAGAATAACTGATGAGTGTTGGTACCTACTCAAACGGGCTTGCACAAACCCCTACCACTAAGTAAGTATTTCTGATAGGTACATACCAAACCGTATTGGAAATTTGGAATATCCAACTGGTCTCAGCCAGCATTGGAACATGTTTACTGATACTACTTTACTTCACAAATTAATGTGCAGTAGTATTAGCATTATGTATACGTTATTACGAATTGATATATAAGTCATAAATATTCACGGACGTCATTGTTGTGAAATAGAATCAAATCTCGGTACAATTGTTGAGAAATCGATTCAATTGCATTACATTGTTCCAGCCCACCTGGTGATTATGCGACCAGTTCGGTTACGTGACGGTCTGCGTGGTTCTCAACAATATATCAAGACTGCCAACTGCAGGAACTGAGTCGATGTAGAACGATCGTAACTTGTTTTAACCTGATATGCGACATTGACTTTAATAATTATAACCCTCAAAGGATATAACCGTCAAAATAGCGTATCAGCGTCAGTCGATTTGTCGAAGTCACGATCGTTTTTAGCGTTCGGTGTCGTTTTGTTTCTTATTTCTTGCACAACAAACAATCATAATTATTTAAAAAAAAGCTTAGGTACTTATATAAATATAATAAAGCGTCGACAGTATATTGGCTGAGGAGCCGACTATCGATGCAAAAAATCGCAAGTTAAATCCTGACATACCTAAATGTATTGAAATCCCAATCGTACTTTGGTACATTTTTGCAATATAATTCATTTATTAAATCATAGTGTTATATAAAACCTTTCTCGATAAATGGGCTATCTAATGCTGTAAGAATTTTGCGAATCGGACCGGTAATTCTAGAGATTAACTCTTTCAACCAAACAAACAGACAAATTCTTTACCTCTATAGTATTAGTAGATATAGATTTATTTATAAATTATATTAAATTATCTATGTTCTGTTAATCTTATTTAATAAATGTTTATGGTATCAAAGGAATGTAATTAAACTTAAATTTATATATTATTACGTTTTGACTCTGTAAACTGGTGCTTGTAAATAACCTAAATGCGAACTATATATAAACCGAACGTCTAAAGTGACGATTCTGAAGTACTCGTTAAAGCCTAACGTAATTAGAATCTGCATGAATTCCAAACCGGTGTCAAGTAAGGACATTCAATTGAAATTCTTGAATTTAATTTATACCCTGCGTACATGACAACGTAACTTGACTAAATAAGAAAGACTAAAAGTTAATTGGTTTAATCTTGATGAGATGATAAACAGGTAGATAGTATTACTTTCTTATTTATTATATTGATCCAACTTATAATCAAAATTCCTGCACGAAAATCGACGGACACAAATAGTACGCCTTGGAATGTTATATAATCTTGTATGGTCTAGCAGTAACAGCTTGTAAAATTCCCACAGCTGGACTATTCATCACTCTCCCTTTAAGCAGAAGATTTGTGGAGCGTACTCCACCACACTGCTTCATATGTGGCAGAATTTATTTGACATTAGTCAAACGCAGAATACCTTACGATGTTTTCCTTCACCGCCAAGTACCAGATGAGCTATCAAAACAGATTAAGCACATGAAAATTCAGTGGTGCTTGCATAGGTTTGAACCCGCATCCATCGGTTAAGATGCACGCGTTCTAGCCACTGGGCCATCTCGGTTGCAATACGTGCCTTATTAACTAGCAATATTTAACATAAGCATTTCATTTAACAGTCGAATGAAAAATGATCTTGGATTTGATGTTTACAGCTGAACCAATTGAAGTTTTTTGGTGTTTAGAAATTGATATGCGTAGAATATTCGCGTAAATTCATATTCGATTACGCATGTAATAGGTTTCATTTGTTACCAGTTATATTTATAAGTCAGTTATAGCCCGGTGGGTGGATATATACTTAGGCTTAGGGTTGACAATTACTTTAATGATAGAGTAGTCAGTTAATTGACAGTATCACAACTCCTGCGATACTATATACGGTATTATATGGGAAGGTGATTGTCCTGCTGTCTTAATGTTTCAAATTCTTGTTTTTTTTTTAAAACGCATTATGTATTTCCCCTAGTTAGTCGATAAGGGGAGGGGATTATGTGGGAATTGCCGGTGCCCAGGACGCCGAGTGCGCCCCGGCACACAGGAAAACCCTATAAAAAAACGCAGTGGTATCCTGTCCGTACCGACGGGATCGCTTAAGCATGCCACCGTGATGAAGACGAAGAATCGAATGATAAAAAATATTTTGCAATTTCATTTCCTCTCGTGAAGTCGTGCCGTCAGCTAAGTGCACGTGTAAGCAGCCCTAGTATCACCTCAATGACCAACTTCCATAAAACAACGCTACTGTGTATTATCAGAATGTAATTTGAGGCAAACTATTTTTTTTTGTTTATACATTAACTTCCGTTCTTTTATTTCTGAGATAAACTAACATAGCTAAAGTAACTTTGTTTATTGCTCTTACAAGGATAGAATACAGGATAACGACTTTAAAGAAATTTGGTAAAAATTTAGCAATGCAAGGGAGAAATATTATGCGAATTTACGCTAAAAGGCGAACCCGTAGCCTATAACTTTATAATTTATGTAAATGTACGCAATTTTGTAGCATCATTTTGAAAACTAAAGCTACCCGGCTCGCAATGTGGATTCTACCAAGAGGAACAGACATATATGAAGAAACCTCGTTTTACGTCATATGCATGTAATACTATATTTTTTATCTGTTAATATCCTAGGAAATGATGACGTCAGTCCACACTTAGTAGCTTAACGGTAAACGTCTAGCGATGTGAAAGTCGCAGATTCGACCCTGACCTATTCGTAAAGGCTCCTTGCAAAAGATTTATGCTTTGAGGGTTCAACTAATTAGTATTCCTAATTATAGTTAGATATAATATAGAAATTGCATTTAATATATCAGATAATATACAAGTTTGGACGCAAATTACAATTTTAAATTCCAGTACAACATTTGTTTAAGGTGATATATATTGTATTATTGCTTTTGAGTTGAACGTATTTTCTCTTTTCCTAAACGGAAGCTAAATTGGACTCTTTTTCAATTAAATAAAGTAAATACTTTTAATAACTATTTAATGGTACTTTTATGTAGCTGAGTAAACAGAGTAAGGAATTTATTATACAAGGGCACGTATGCTTATTCTTTTGACACATAATATCCAAAATCAAAATCAAAATCAAAATAAACTTTATTCAAGTAGGCTTTTATAAGCACTTTTGAATCGTCATTTTACAATTAAGTGAAGCTACCACCGGTTCGGAAAGTAGATTCTACTTAGAAGAACCGGCAAGAAACTCAGTAGTTACTCTTTTTTAACATTTAAAAAATACAACGTCATGTTTATTAAATACAATTATTTCAATTAATGTATCCTGCTTGGAAGTCAACAGGTATTAACGTAATGTATATCCATAATCCAAATGTATATATATCAAAGAATATATATTTCGAATAACTTAATTCGTTGTATAATATATCCACGTTTGATTATTTTATGTGATATATAATTATTTAATTATCATTTACATAAAATAAAAATATTCTGTGTCGCGCATATCTTCTCTGTAGTTATATGTGTATATGTATATATCAAAATCAGGTATTGCTCAAGCTAACATATTAGCGAACGGCTTACCTGTTTCACAGCATTGTAAGCATAACTGACGCGCTGTTCTAGTGAGCAATTTATGTGGTTAGGTACGGAGATCGTTGCGCTGACTTATCCAACGATCGACTCGATAAAATACACTTATAACATCCTAGATGATTTATAAATGGGGCTGATGGTAAGTGGTAACTGCCCTTTAAACATCTGTAAAAATTATGAACTATTTTGAAACTAATATGTTTTGCCAAGAATTGGAGTTTTGGCGGTAGAATATGCGATGGTTGAGTGGTACCTACACGGTTTTACCCAAAGGTATACCACCGAGTGTGTGTGTTCTTGTCTGAGGTCTATTCTCGATAGTCGTATCAAGAAGTCAAGAGAAGAAGAGAGAGAAGTAAAGAGTCGTCTTTTGATTAATATTATATTTATTTTAATCGTTCCTTAAATCGCCAATGCTCCACCAATCTTGGGTACTAAAATAGTATGTCCTTTGTACCTGTAGTTACTTATCCTTCGAATTGGACCACATACTCATAATGTCAAGTATTCCTGTTTGACGGTCAAATATTTGGTGGTACAGATTTATTTAAATGAATTACTTAATATATTAACATCAAAGATAATATAGATAGATATTTTGTATATTGTAAGTTTACGATTAAAATTGCGTGTTATAACCTCCTTGATCAAAGTATACCTACTTTTGATACCTGATGGCCTTGATATACTAATAGCGATAAAAAAATTTAGTTCTAGCTGATGACGTCACTCAGGTTTTAGTATTTTATCCTATATTATTATTTAAACAAATATACAATCGAATTTTATAATACAATAACGTTGTCGAAGCCAACGGTCTCTAGCAGGTGCGTTAATAAATTAATGCACCATGTTTAATTTCATTAATTTAGTAAATTTAGTTTTACCTTTGGACATCTCGTCGAAATTCGAAGTTTCACCCGCACCACCTTGATGTCCGAAACAACAGCGCGATTTCTAAGACATTTTCTGCCTCGCACAACCACTTTGTGGAACCAGCTTTCGCCGGCGGTTTTTCCGAACCGATACGACATGGGAACCTTCAAGAAAAGAGCGTACTCCTTTTTCAAAGGCCGGCAACGCACCTGCAAGCCCCCTGGTGCTACAGATGCCCATGGGCGGTGGTAGTCACTTTCCATCAGGTGAGCCTCCTGCTCGTTTGCCAAGTGTCTGGCCGGCGCAGGTAAAGATCAACCAAAGATTGCAGATTCAAACTCGGCCACATTGACATTACATGATTGATATTATAGGCCTATATATATCATCATCATTATCATTATACCTCACGATTAAACTTGAATGTGCCGGATTGAATCTTGGACAGTAAATGGTATGTCTAGTTTTCTCCATATTGATAAAATCAGTGGAAGTGATGTGATGTATGGAACAGAGTGGCTGGAGATTAGGATGAGTGAAAAGGTTGGAGGAGGCCTTTGCCGACTGGCAAACAGATCTACAAATGATAACCAAGAAACAGATCAGTCTAAATACTTTACTTAGTTAAGCTTTAGTATTAGTTTTTAAGTTCAAATATATTATAACCTGTTAAGAGATCTGAATAAAAAGGCTATTATTATTACTATTATATTATTATTATTATTATTTTGTATATGTAATTTTACTCGACATGATTTTGCCGGTTTCAGTCGACATGCACGGGCCTAGGCCAAGTGCACATCTATCTTAAAGTGGGGTATTTGATTGGATTGGTGGAGTATTTTGGGATAAAAATTTGCTCACTATTCTGCAAGTATTTAGTATGGTAGCTTTCTGTAACTGAATGAATGTATTTTTAGGCAAGTCTAAAGTTTTTAAGGACTGGTGAAGCTGTTTTGGTATGACTCCTGTTGAAGATAAGACTATTGTAACTATTACGTTCTGCATATTATTATTGATAAAATCAGTACAATATAAAACTTTTTTGCAAACAGACGTTGCAATTTTGAAAGAGTACTATTAAATAGATAATATAACATATTACCGAGAACAATGAGAAAAAATAAAGTGTCCGTATCATTTGTTGCGTGAAATCTTGCAATATGTGTCTCGTTCATCCGTTGCGCAATACGATCTCGCACGGCGGCAAGTTTTTACGCTGTTTGAACACGTTTTACGTGTAAAATGCGATCTCTGTATACTTAATTAGACGTGATGGCTATTTTATAAATATTATCTTAATTAATAATGTAATAGAGATAATGAATTCAGATAAAAGTGATTAAAAACAGATATTTTTTTGCTATCCATACCGATGTTGTATGGATAACAAAACCTTGATCTTCCCGCTAAATAGAATTATGAACATAATATTTTTCTGTACCAAAATTGTAATAATTCTCACTCTTTCCTGGAATACAACAGTCAATGATGACCAGCATTGTGGTACCACTCGTACATTGTGCTAAGCAGCAGCTTAGCAATCAACAGTGGTAGCCAATATGTTATCTTTTAACTTGAATCGATATTTATAATATATATTTTCTTTTTATAAAGTCTACTTTTTATTCGTGTGACCGTTTTGAATAGTGGTTGAGCTACTCAATCAAAATCAAAATAAACTTTATTCAAATGGGCTTTTACAAGCACTTTTGAATCGTCATTTAACAATCAAGTGAAGCTACCACCGGTTCGGAAAGTAGATTCTACTGCCTGGAAATCCACAGGTATTAATTCGGAATTTTTGTATCATCTACAAAAGCTTGTATCGAATAATATGCTTTTTTTACCAATGTATTTTTTATAAACGATTTGAATTTACGAAACGAAACTATTTACTACAAACTACTTTACTATTATAACAGTTACAAGGGAAGTATAACAGCTTGTCGTTCTGACCGATTTCGGCCACGACTGATAATCTCAAGGGAACTAGGAAGATTAATCAACTACGCAGGACATGTTCTCATGCAAGTTCGAGACAAATATAGAGCACCTATTTCTTTACTCTCATATTCTTCGGCAATTCCAACACGAAAGACTTCAGGTATAGGACTAACGGATTTATGTGCTATCACTACATATAAGTGACGATACTGTATCGATATAGCTTTATGAAACCTTGTGTCACACTTTGTAAACATAAGCCTGAAAGATTTATGGTCTCCCGAGGTAGGAGTTAAAGAAAACTAACCGACATATGTGAAAAGTCAGATGTTTCTCGATATGTTCATAAATCCATTGTTGATGTTAATAAATCCATATCGTCGAGCATAATAGAGAAGTGGAATAAAGAATTGCTATCCCTCTTCAATCTCAAACGTAAGATAGAGATGGAACCATTATCGCTCCTCTAGGTACTGACTAGGGCTGTCCATCTAAATGTATTCCTCGGGATAAATGTTAGACAACTTTGGTATGGAAATACGTTTTTGTGTAACTGGAGAAAACTTTAAAGTTATTCAGCAAAGGCTCGTCTTTTCACGAAGTACTGCTTGTTTTGTACTCAGTTTAATATATTGACAAAAATTCTGAAAACTTCCAAAATAGCCAAACATATTTCTACTGAAAATGATGGTGCTGGTAAAATGCTATATCGTATAAATTTATATTACCATATGTTTCATTTACAAAGGCTTGTATTTGTGACTTCTGATCAAGTGCCGTTCTACATACACACTAGCATCGCTTACGCATGCCGAAAAGACACGACCACTCTGAATGGATGATTGATAAGGAATGAATTTGTCATCGTGTCATTATGGGTATCATATTAGCATAATGAAGTCGAACAAGAGGGAATGATACATCATTAAGGTCAGGTATATGAGTGGGTAAAAATGTATGTATTTCAGTAGCCCTGCGTCCACACCTTATAACGTGTTCACACTGATGCTGAATCGACAGTAGTTATTATCGTGCTACAATTTTATTTATTTTACACAGTATAGTAGAGATACACAGTAAATTTTCTAGTGTAGAAACTTTGCTTTATATTTAACTAATACTTATACAATAATGACGATTTTTCTGTTTTCACTTAAGCTATTTTATGGGTATTTTTTGGAATTTAATTTATATAACACCACATAAAGATATTTGATACTTAAAAATAACTAAATGGGACTAAATAGTTTTGAAATCGTATGAAGAATGTTTTAATAGCTAAATATTCGCATAACCGAATTACATTTAAAATTTAAAATATTTTGAAGTTTTTATATCATAGTATTTATATTATAGTCATGAAGTCTGTAAAAAATATCAGATTTACAGAAGAAATTACATAACTAACTAACTAACCTAACCTAACTGGCTTATTTTACAGTTGTGAATAATAAAAAAATCGGCTCAAGACCAAATCCTGATTAAATGTTGAGATCTGCCGTTGAGATAATATACTTATCATCTGTGGTCGAATGAATAAATCATTATATGAATTTGGTTTAATGTTTTACTTTAATTATTAATATTATGAATGTGAAAACTAAATCTGTCAAAAAAGTAACTCTGTCTGTATGTCGTTCTGTCACGACCAAACCGCTGAACAGAATTTGATGAAATTTAGTATGAACCAAACTTTAACTCCAATAAAGGACATAGGCTAATTTTTTACCTAACACGTGACAACCAACACGCTAAAACGAGCGAAGTCACGGGTGACTGCTAGTTTTACATAAAAAACAATATGTTTGTACAATTACTAGTATAAGTCATCTGTTTCTTTTACTATATCACTCGTATCTAACATGATTAAATTTAACCGGTCCGAGCGCGTAAAAACTGTGATCAAATTGATAGTGTGAATCGACCCTAATGGTCTACAAGATGCATGAGGTCATTTGCGCGTAACTGTACGATAATGCCGATTGTAACGGTCGACGTGACGGGGTCAGGTATAGCTGAGACATTGTCAGGCCCAATGCCTGACAATGTCGTCATTATGTACTCGTTTCGAAATGTTCGCACGGCTATTTACCTCGAAAGGATGATATGAATACCGGGATGGAATGTTATTTCGTACATTTTACGGAGTTAGTATTGTACCTTTTTGACATTTATTATAATGTATATAACTGTAATAATTGGCAATCCCGTCATGTTGTGCATGCACCCTCAGGGTTATAATCTGTTCGTTACTATTAATGTTTATGAAATATTCTCTATGTGATTGTAACCTGTTGTGTTTGCCTTAATAAATAAATAAATAAATGGTTACAGACCTCTATTATTTACACTGTAGCGTTGTAGTAAATAGGTAAAATTTGTTTGTGTGTATATTGGGGGTCTGGAACTATTGATACTTTTGATATTTCTGGAAATTGTACCTTATTACTGAGTACTAAAGGGTATAAATTATATTTGTTAAATTAAATTAAAAGCCGGGCCGAGTTGCTAGTGATACATTATTTTTTTTTATAGGTGGACCTGTTATAAAATATCGCGAGTTTTAAAGATTTCCATGCGAATTCATTGCGCAACGCGTTACATATCTGATTCTTAAGCGTGGTTTTTTAATTCAATTCCCAGAATTAATAGCTAGTAAATATAGCGTGTTATAGTAATGTAAGAAGATATTTAATAGCATATAAAAGTAATTCACTCTAAAATTAACTTAATTAACTAACTTAAATAACAAAATAATTTGGATAATCTTTATAAAAAGTCGCTGTTTTTTACAATTAGATCTTAGGAGCCTAGAACTACACATCAAACAGTATTTGAAATTGAAGTTATGTATATATGTAATTTTTCGTTTTGTATGTTCTTCAATCTAAAAATTGATACGTATATTATCCTTAATGTGCCTGTGAGTCATGCGAAGACGGAAGGCATAGCTAGTTGTCAGCATACTACAATGTTATTGAATCTTTTCTTTTTAATCAATAAAGAACAATGATTGTATAAATGACCGTTCTCTATGAGATCCTGTCTTTCAATTGTGATAAAACTGGTGAGTTTTTCTGCCTAAATTCGCTATTTTTTAAAATGACCAAACGTCATTTCTTTGTATACTGGTCTATTGTCCTACATCATAAAAAATCTATCTAAACACTTATTCTGAAGCCGAAACGGGTAGCCAGTATGGATCTGTTTAATTACGAAGTCGTACGCTAAATTACCGGCTTGCATTAACAAATATAATCTAATTTGTATATTTGCTGTCTTTATTCTCAGATTAGTCATCTCACACACACTAAGATATCTTGTCAGCATGAGAGTCACTCATAATGCATGCCGATAATTTAAAGAATAGGGGCGCGTCTTGAGTGATCAGATCTATACATAATATATTATAAATAGCATATAGAATAAGGATTTCTTGGTTTTGTGGACAGATCTTACGCAGATTCGGAGGTCATGCGGACCCTCAAACTTCGGCAGACATTTACTCTTAAAGAATCCCACTGCAGGTCGGGCTGATTAATAAATATCCACCATCATTCTTAAATAAGGATTGTCGTTTAAACTGTTGTTAACTTAAAAAATATTTGTGCATTTTCGTCCAATCTGATGACGTACTATTAATTTAGCTGGATCAACACGCTTTTTGATAGTTTCAAATATAGAAGGAAAATAACCTAAAGGATCAAATTTTCCCTAGAAGTGGTCTAATCCAGCCAAAATGTATTTATGTTTAAGGCAGGACAAAAATCAGGTACAGTGGAAATCTTTATCAAGAACCATATCTGTTTTTATTTTCAACCGACTTCAAAAAGGAGGAGGTTATCAATTCGTCTTTTTTATTAAATTGCCAGGAGTTCGGGCAAATTGGCCATCGATGGTAATGGTACCACCAATAGTTAACAGAGAATAAAGAAATATTAACAATTCCTTACATAGCCTTGAAACCGGAACACAACAATACTCAGTGTTATTGTTGGGCAGTAGAATATGTGATCAGTGAGTGGTTTTTCAAGATTGGCTTAAGACCTACCCAGTTAATATTTTATTCATATGCATTGTCATTCCTCAGATTATGTTCTAGGAATAATAGAGAAATATAAAACGTATTATGCTAATTTTGACATTTAGCACATTGTTCGCGCTCCGTACAGCCGCCGATGTTTGTCGTGGGATTTTGTTTGAGCTATTGGTGTCAATTACCGTTATAATTGCCATTTTGTTGGCTTGTGCAAAAATTCCACGACTATGAAGTCGACACACGCAACTGTGGCGTAACTTCTTTTCTAATGTTTTAATAAATTAATGACCTATTTCTAAGTATTTTACTTGGTGGTAGGGCTTTGTGCCGCCAAATAACAGTACTCAGTGTTGTTGTGTTCCGGTTTGAAGAGTGAGTGAGCCAGTGTTACTACAGGCACAAGGCACATAACATCTTAGTTCCCAAGATTGGTGGCACATTGACGATATAAGGAATAGTTAATATTTCATACAGCGTCATTGTCCGTCAACCTATACCATAAAAAAGTCATATTCCATTTAACTTTTTATGGGTTACATTCATACAAAGCCATACTTTACCCCAATTAGAGTTGAAATTATCAAAATTCATTTCGTCTAAGGATATTGTTACAAAAAATAGTTATGTTTTTTTTTATGGCTAAGTAGTTTTAACTGTGCGTTGTTTTTATTAGTTCGATTTACCATCAATTATAGATTTGAAACGATTAGTTATAGAAACTATATAATTTTAAATAGTATGAGAAAATAATTAAATATTATTTTTAAGAAATCCAGTACCTATTTATGTCATGATATAAACGAGCCATGATGCGCGAGTGGTAAAGCATCTTAACCATGTTTCGTGAGTACCGCTGAGATTAAATGTGCTTAATTTCGGGATATTCAGAAATTCTGTAGTGTCTTTTAAATACTATAATTTATATACAGATTTTGATTTAAATTGCGATCGAAAAAAAATAGTATTTGTATATTGGTTCCCGAGATTACCGCCTATGTACAAACAAAATGTTACCACTTTATAATATTAGTATACAATTTATTATCATCTAGTTAAACCGACTCCAAATATAGCAATAATTATAACTACATTATATAATCGTAAATCGACTTTTAAGTAGTCTAATATTTTTCATTTCATTTTACCTAGGAGGACTCTAAAAAATATGTTAAATATGCAATTATTTTTTTACTTTTTAGTACATTTTTATTTGTTTTAAAATAGTGTTTTGTTTGAAGTCGGTTTTTCTTGTTGTTAAAATTTTATTTACTTTTTGATTTTAAGTGAAACTGATGTAGACTAACATTTTTTTTAATATGGATAGATTAAGCGTGCCGTTTATATGAATCAGAAACTACTTCGGGGACAATTTCAAAAGAAACTGTCGAATAAAGCAAAAATAGATTTTCGAAAATGCGGCTTTAATACGTCATGCGGCATAAACTACAAGGTACCACCCTCGAATGAGCTGTAATCGACCTCAGTAAAAAAACTTTGCAAAAGAGCTATTCGTATGCTATGTCGTACATCATATGACATCACATCATATACACAAAATTTGATTAAAGACAGTAAGAAATTCTGCCCCAAATCGCACCCTAACTGTAAGCCGTTTAGGAGTTCCGTCAATACATAGTATAAAACAAAGTCGCTTTCTCTGTCCCTATATCTTTAAAACTACGCAACGGATTTTGATGCGGTTTTTTTTAATAGATAGTGTGATTCAAGGGGAAGGTTTGTGTATATAATAAATAAACAATATAGTAAAGAAACACTGACAATTTTAGAAGTTTGCAATGTGATGTCGTAAATAAACAAATTCTTTAGTATATTTAGTATCAGTATTGCACCCTTGAGAAGTCGGGGCGGGTCGCTAGTCGATCATAATATTCGATTATGACAATTACATGAACATAACCACGTTCCGGAAGGTGATTCAAATATCCAAGTAACCCATAAATAAAAGATTCGACCGAGTATTGATAACGTGCTCCTCAGAATTGTTCCGTTCCCTCCCGTTCCCTTAATTTGTCATGGATCCTGTGCTCAGAACCTTACCAAACTTTCACCAAACTACCCTTAAAATATATCCTTTATAATAAAAAAAGAATCATCAAAATTGGTTAACGTGATTTTGAGTTATTCACCTATTTGTCGCGCACATACATAATGCAAATTTAAGACTTATGTCGTTTTCATACGGATACCATCATCGGAAAAAAATAAAAAAAAATGGGACCCCACGGGAAGCACTACCTTTCAAACAAAAAAAAAATAATCAAAATCGGTCCACCCAGTAAAAAGTTATGAGGTAACAAACATAAAAAAAAAGAAAAAAAAAATAATAAAAATGCAGACGAATTGATAACCTCCTCCTTTTTGAAGTCGGTTGAAAAGTAACTCTGTCTGGCCCTCTTTCACAACTAAGCCGCTGAACCGAAGTTAATGAAACTTAGTATGAAGCAAACTTGAACTCCATAAAAGGAAATAAGATTTTTTTTGGCTAACACATGACAACCAACACCCTAAAACGCAAGCGCAGCAGCGGGCGACTGCTAGTAGAAAAAAAGATGTCATGCCCCTTGCACATGGAGCTACATTAAGTCACTATTTAAACCGGAATACAGCAATCCTAAATATTGATGTTTGGCGGTAGCACATCTGATGAGTAGGTGGTACCTACCCAAAGGAGTTTGTCCCGAGTAGTTGCACAGTTTGACGCATTGTAAACATTAAGGATTAAACACAGATTTGACATTATATTACCATTGCTTTGACATTCTGAAGAAGACATAATAAAGTTTAACTTTTCACTTTACAATATTTATTGGAAAATGCGTTAAATGGATCGTCTTTTGGGCAGTTTATCGAATCTTGGGAGTGCATGTACCTAATTTTAACAGAGCTGCAATTATTTTATGCTTTCAAATGAAATATTAAAACAGACGATTTAATACGAGTATTTCATTTCAACGTTTCTATTTATATTATTAAATTTATTTGAATATGTGTACTAGACCTTAAATATATTTTTAGCTTTCTTATCTACGTAGCCTTAAGTACATTTTAAGACACATACAACTTAAGATTTCCGAGTAGCATAATAGCTTTTTTATCTTTTGAAGGATGTTAAAACTGTTATTTTCGTTTCAGAAGTCGCAATATGGCGTCGAGATGGCCTGCCGCGGTGGTCTGTGTTGCAGCTGTGATCTTCCATGTTGGTGAGATGAGTAATTATACTATTATTAAATACTGGCTTTGCCCGAGACTTCGTCCATGTTTCAATTAAAAAAAAGTTATTTCTGCCTTAATATCGTTCTAAAGATTAGCCAAAGATGACAGACATAAATTGTAAAAAAAAAATTTGGTATATGTGCCGCGCAATGATATTCTAATAAACAGATATGTTATATCCATACTAAACAACAGAAAAAAGTGTGCCGCGTCGGGGACCGTTTATTTTAGTTTATTTTTACATTTCGTTAAAAGTAAAAAGAATAGCTTGATAAAAACAATAAGTAAAAGTGATAATTAGATATTTTAATTACGCAAAACGTATTACTACGTAATTATGATGTATTATAACGTATTACTACGTAAAACGACTAAAGGCAAATGTCACAATTAGGACGTTTTCTAGTCTTCAATTTTTGCGCGTTAATAACATATCTGTTTACTAAAACATCATAACATATAAATGTTACTTTAATATTACTATCAGACACTCGGATTTTATTATATCTTTAGAAATAATGAAGTATATATATTCACTTTACTCGTGATTTATTGTTTAACATTTTCTTACATAATAATAATGTAAATTCATCATCATCTCAACCATAGGACGTTCATTGCTGGACATAGGTACTAAGAGAAGACAACTACCCTGCTCTGGGACATTTATGGGATACTATATACTATGCGAATTAGTGGGAAGATCGCTACATTCCTATAATTAGAATCTTTTATTTAACATTCTACATAAATGAACATGTTACTTAGAACAAAGAAATAACTGTTATTTCATTAACACAATTAACTAAGATGAATCAGTAGTTTATACAATGGCCTAAAAACTCTGATCTACCTGATGAACTTGGATTTGATTTAAATTTAGAAATCATCTTTAAAATGAATCTTTAAAATTGCAATTTTTACTAAATTACTAACTCAATCGTTGTTTAAAATAAATAATAAAAGTTTTAATTATTGACTTGGTGGTAGGGCTTTGTGCTAGACCGTCTGGGTAGGTACCACCCACTCATCAGTTATTCTTCCGCCAAATAACAGTACTCAGTATTGTTGTGTTCCGGTTTGAAGGGTGTGTGAGCCAGTGTAACTACAGGCACAAGGGACATAACATCTTAGTTCCCAAGGTTGGTGGCACATTGACGATGTAAGGAATAGTTAATATTTCTTACAGCGTCATTGTCTATGGGTGATGGTGACCACTTACCATCAGGTGGCCCATATGTTCGTCCGCCAACCTAAACCATAAAAAAAAATTAAATTTTAGCCTAATTAGATCCACATCCACGCTGTCTGTATGTCTGCGCACGTATTGTGTAATATTATAGTCTAGCTTTATTTTGCATATTTAATAAAATAAAGCTTTTTACTGATTATAATTATTTATGTGTGGCAAATTAAGGAATGAACAGGATAAATAAATCTAAATAAACTTTGTTCAAGTAGGCTCTTAAGAACACTCATTCTAATCGCTACACCAAAAGTGTTTTCATTAATAGTAATAAATATATTTCATTACTAAAAACTTGGTGAAGTCTTAGTATTTATAGATTAGATGATTGATTTAGTAAAGCGCAATAATAATGAGATTGAGTGCCTTAATGTTTCAGTTTATAGATTTAACATTGATTTTTTTACAGCCTTCGCCAACAAGCTGCCAGTCTTCCTCCAAGACATGGACAATTTAGCTTTGTATGAAAGTACAGCGGTCGGCGAT
Source organism: Vanessa cardui (assembly GCF_905220365.1). Lineage (NCBI taxonomy): Eukaryota > Metazoa > Arthropoda > Insecta > Lepidoptera > Nymphalidae > Vanessa > Vanessa cardui. The sequence continues at coordinate 13,974,204 of NC_061136.1, forward strand.
ATTGTATACACATTGCAGGGTACGACGGATCCAGAGGGTTTACCTGTAAGTACACTTGTATTTGAGACTTTGTTTATAGATTTATGAATACATCTCATGCTTGATTAGCACGTTCAGTGCAGAGCGAGGTCTATTACTCCTCGTATGCGTCATGCGGTGCGGCTAAGAAAAATATAGACTTCTCTCTCGTACGTAGGCTGCAAAACCTTTACGGGGTCTAACAAACCCCGTACTGGTATTATGATAGTTGTCATACGAGGTCTTAAACGCCCCGTACCACGAGTGTAATAAAATATCGTAAGCTAATCTGTTGAATTGAATTGCTGAATTATATAAGTATCAGCTAATTTAATGTGAGTTTTATGCGCAAATAAAATCTAAATATACTTTGAGTGGACTCTTACAAGCACTTGAGTCGTATCGAGAATAATCCGAAATAAATGAAACCAATTATAATAAATACAGGGTTATTGGTAATTCGAAGATTAAATTAATACTACAAAAATGATTTATATTTACTTTTTTTTTAAATACATTTTTGTATTTTAATTTTACTTATTTTGCAAAATGCTAAAAAACACTATACCTACTTCAAAAATAGTTCACCTTTGTATAATGCCCATGGGGTTATTTCCTAGCGGGAATACGTCTTATTACCATTAACCCTGTATAGCCGTACTACGTGACCTAATAGTCTGGAAGCCAGTCAATAGTGTACATAGAACTCATATTGCAACTGTTAATATTCATTTATGTAATGTTCAATTGACTTTCTACTTAACATCCGGTGTTACGCATTTCCTAGGCCTAATGCTAAGAGAGACTTTTCTGCTATAATGTCGCATTGTGTATAATTTTATAAATGTGTTATTATTTGTTTCAGATTAAATATGGACTCGTTGGGACCGATAAATTTTCCGTCAACTCTTCAACTGGCGAAGTCACACTGATACTTCCTTTAGACAGAGAGGTAATCGTTTATTTGGTTTATGAGTTCATACAACAACAGCCTGTAAATTCCCACTGCTGGGCTAAAGGCCTCTTCTCCCTTTGAGGAGAAGGTTTGGAACATATTCCATCACGCTGTTCCAATGCGGGTTGCTGGAATACAGATGGCAGAATTTCTATGAAATTTGTCACATGCAGGTCTCCTCACGATGTTTTCCTTCACCGCTGAGTCCGAGAAGAATTATAAAGACAAATTAAGCACATGAATCAGCGGTGCTTGCCTGGGTTTGAACCCGCAATCATCGGTTAAGATGCACGCGTTTTAACCACTGGGCCATCTCGACTTATGAGTTGTGAGTGACACTTATGAGTTCATACATGTCCCTAATGATTATTTTGGTAAAGCCATTACACAAATAGTCTAAACTAGTACTCGCCCGCGGCTTCGCTCGCGTTTTAGATTATCACGTGTTGGGCAAAAAAGTAGCCTATGTCTATGTATGTTTTCTTGGAGTTTAAGTTTGCATCATACCAAATTTCATCAAATTCAGTTCAACGGTTTGGTCGAGAAAGAGCCATAGACAGACAGACAGACAGAGTTACTTTCACATTTATATATGAACCATATTTTCCCAAAAAATTGTGATTAAAAAATATTTTTTCCTATTTATAAAAAAAATGCATAAACCAAATCGAGATGTGTCTTAATCTTGTAACTTATTGCTTTTATCAACTATATCATCCCCATTGTTCAATTCAATTTTAAACTTTTCTATCTTTTTCATTTTTCATCCATTCAGAAAGAAGATACGATAAAATTCCTGGTGTCTATCGAAAACGAGGATCCTGATACGAAAAATACACTGTACCAATCTCAGCCGGTCACGGTTATTGTATTGGACGAAAATGACAACCCACCAACTTTCAAAAATGTAAGTACAGTGATTTGGATTAAGCGACCGTTAAGGGACCGGATATTACGTCACATTAATTAATGACGCACAAAACTTACACATTATTTCTACTTCCGTTTTCATTCTTGTTTATTTGTTAATCGAAGTTAGTGATCCGATAAAACGCGACAAATTCAGATTATTATACGGGATAATTGAAATTGCATTAGACAGGACCTAGGAATGATTGGATATTTCTGTTAGTTTGACAGTACAAAGTGGTGCAGCAAACAGAGAAATATATAAACAAATAGGACGATAAATTGGCCTCCACGTCCCAAAAACGATGATTTATTCCAAGTTTTCTTTGACCGAATTTTAATCGAGATTTTTTTCAGAGTCCTTACGAAGTTGATGTACCAGAAGACGAAGAGATTGGAAAAACGATTTTACGAAACATTGAGGTAGAAGACATCGATTCTGTTGGTGATAGCTTGGAGGTTGGCTGCGTACCCAATGAACAGGTATGTTTTAATACCATCTTCTTACAAATAACTCTTATCTTACCAAATAGTTTAAAGGATGAGTGAGCTAATAGCTACAGGTCAAAGGGACATCTTATTTATAAGGGTTTAATGAGACACGGGGATTGGTGAATATTTTCTTAAAGTATAAATTTACTCGGACAGTAGTAACCACTTACTATTTAGGTGTCCCATTTGACATTCATCATAAATAAGACTATCTTGTGCTCAGCTGTGGGAATTATGAAAGAAAACTTTCATGTAACACTGATGATCCTGCTAGTTGTGTATTCAAGATATACCTTTAAACAGCGTAGTAGACAATACCTACTCAAGGAGACCTTTGCCAAAGAAATGGAACATTAATTGGCGTTACGTGACATTATTATTGGTTTTTCTACGACATTTTTAGTGTAATATTCCAATAATTGTTAAGTTTTATTCACGAGATTCTTAAATATTTTAAGCTATCATTGATATTAAAATCAGTAGGTAAATTAGTTATGTGCTAATACTGACATATTTTCAGTGGCCCGAAGTATGTAACTATTTCGAAGTTGTTAGCCTTCATTCAACCGCCAACCAGTACAATGGCGCTTTGGTGCTCAAGAAAAAGTTGGACTACAACGAGAAACAGTTTTATCAGTTCCAGATCTACGCCACGGTTTGTTTTTGATGTTTTACCGTTAACATATTATATTTATTTAGGTAGCAGTTTTCTAAACACTAGAACATTTTCTAGATAAACGCAAACAATGTTTTGAATATTCAGTAATTTCAAGAAGTATTCCTATCTTGTACCAATAACAAATAACTTACAGTTTTTAATTTGTTTAATTAAATTTAAATAAACTAAGAGATGAAGAATCCAGAAAGCGTCATCTTAAGCCATGACTCTGAGTCGAAACCCAGATAAACACCATTGATTTTCCATGTGTTTATAATTCACATGCTTGATGGCGAAGGAATATATAACGAGGAGGAGTATCATAACCACTCCATATAAATAATATTAGACTTCTTACTAACAACTGTAAGAATGATTACAATTAACACGATAAGGTATACGTCAGAAGTTACTTTCTTGTCGTTCTGCAGCTCCTAACGTTAATAAATATTTTCAGGATGGCAGTCTCCAGTCCACAGCACATGTCGAAGTGAAGGTTGTAGACGTTCAGAACAGTCCGCCCGTATTCAGTGGATCCCTCAGCGGGGCTTTAGCTGAGGACGCACCTGTGGGTACGGTGGCCTTGGTCATCAAAGCCAGAGATGCTGATAGAGCCCAACCGAGGGATGTGAAGCTGGAACTCATTACAAGTACGTTAAATCAAACAATCGTTTTCTTATTTTTCCTCTCTAAAATGAACATACTTAGAGTCAGAAAAAAATAAAAATAAAATAAATATGAGACAACATCACATAAATTACTCTGATCCCAATATAAGTAGCTAAAGCACTTGTGTTATGGAAAGTCAGAAGTAACGACGGTACCACAAACACCCAGACCCAAGACAATATAGAAACCAAATGATAATCTACATTGACTCGGCAGGGAATCGAACCCAAGACCTCAGAGTGGCGTACCCATGAAAACCGGTGTACACAACACTCGACAATGGAGGTCGTCGTCAAGTCAGAAGTGACATATTTCTGTGTAATATGTGTGTGTGTGTGTGTATAACACGAGGTATAATAAATATATTGTGCCCTGACTATGACTATAACCATTATCACATAATAAGGCTATTTGACTAATACAGAAAACTTTAGGAAAATATTGGAACATATTGTCATCACACAAATTCCTTGAAACTCCTAGAAGCAGTCCAGTGCTCTTGCATTGTTGTGCTAGCAATGTTGCAGGACCCTTGCTTCAGAAATACCTATCCGGCACTAATCGTGTTATTTAGGACACTGACAGTAAAATAACATTTCATTTTCAGATCCTCTTGACTTCTTTTGGTTAGACAGCACTACGGGTGAATTAAAAACAGCTAAACCGTTGGACAGAGAAGCGCTAGCTGACCCATCTTCTCCACTCAATCTAACAGTTCGGGTATGTATATTTGGATGTTTTTTTTATCATAAGTATTGTCTAATTATTCCATGTCTTATGTATCGTTAAAGCGTATTTATTATACACAGTAAAAAGTGATTATTAACCAAACTTAATGATAAATTGGATTATACATACATTCAGGATCGCAGGATAAAAAAAAAAAACTTTTTAAATTAAATTTACTACTACTACTGTATATCTATAATTACAGGCGAGTGAAATAGTAAACGGCGCACCGCTAGTCTCCGATCTCACATCGTCTCTGGCGACGGTGACCATCACCATCAAGGACGTGAACGATGAGCCGCCGCGGTTCAATCGACGCGAGTACAGCGTGGGGCTGCCCGAGAGCTTACCACCCGGCACGCCGCTACCAAACCTCGACATGGTGGTCACCGACACCGATGTGGTGAGATATCCTTCTGTCTGATGCCTCTACAGCTTTGCTCATGTCGATCAAGGTCAAAGTTTATATTCCTTTAATTTGGAATAAACTAAGGCATTCTGAATGTGTCTGGGGGTGTAGTTTGGTGGATTATAATTTTTTTTAATAACTAAAGATAAATAAACAATGTATCAATGCAATTGTTTTTATAACATGCTCAAAGAGTGCATGTTTGTGTTTAAGTATGTGAAGTTGCGATTATAGATATATCAAAATGAACGTATGATTTCCAGGGCCTAAACTCAGTATTCACGCTCCGCCTGTCCGATGAGATGGGAGCATTCGTGATCGAACCCTCCGTGGCGACCGGCAGCGCGACCGTCACCCTGAGACTCAATTCCAGTCTGGACTACGAAGATCCAAATCAGAGGAAATTTATTTTGGAGGTAAAGATTGACGATTTCCATGGTCGAGTGATGTGGACATCGGTTTTCATGGGTACGCCACTCTGAGGTCCCGGGTTCGATTCACGGCAGAGTCATTGTAGATTACCATTGTCATGTTGTCTTGGGTCTGGGTGTTTGTGGTACCGTCGTTACTTCTGATTTCCATAACACAAGTGCTTCATCTACTTACATTGGGATCAGAGTAATGCATGTGATGTTGTCTCATATTTATTTATTTCTATCTTGAAGACATACTGGTACCAAATAAAGTGCAATGAATATCTTACATTAAAACTTTAATTATTTCTTTATTAAAGTTAAATAATTGATAAAATATAAAGCTAAGCTTATGCGAAAGCCATAAAACCTTGTTAAGTATCGGGCCCGATCGCACTGGTTCAAGTGAAGCCAGTGGGGCTCAGTACTTTTTTTTTTTTTTTTATTTAAAATACAACATCCACAGGCTCGCAGATGCCCGTGCCTTTTTTTACATTTTATATTCAATTTCATTTTGGCGTTTTATATTTATACTAAACATCAGCAGATCTTCGCTGGAAATCATTTTTGTCGTCTTCTTGGGAGACGTGGCCTACACTGATTTTTTTTTTTAATTTATTATTAAATAATATATACTAATGTATAATAAATAATATATAAACTATAATAAATAATATATAAATAATATATAGCAGTATATGTGTTCGGATTACTACAATCCAGCGGGCCTCGTCGACTCTGATGTCGCGTTTATGTATAGATGTCTTGAGTCTGTGCTCTAGGATGGTCCTTTCTGAAGCACCCGCCGCTCGGCCGATGAATCTGCCGATAGCGTCGTCACCATCGTCCGTGTAGTAGACACAGGTGTTAGTGTGGGGGCTCAGTACTGTATCGCCAGCGTGTGTGTGTGGGCCATAGAACCTGGTTAAGTATCGGGTCCGATCGCACTGGTTCAAGTGAAGCCAGTGGGGCTCGGTACTGTATCGCCGGCGTGAGTGTGGGCGGCAGCGCGTATCTTGAGACATACCAGACCAAATACAGGGGATTGAATATCTTACATTAAAATTTTAATTACATCTTCGTTAAAATCGAGTAGAAAATAATAATTAAATATAAAGTTAAGCAAAGGCCATAAAAGCCTTGTTAAGTATCGGGTCCGATCTCACTGGTTCAAAGTGAAGCCAGTGCTCAGTACTGTATCGCCAGCGTGTGTGTGTGGGCCATAGAACCTGGTTAAGTACCGGGTCCGATCTCACTGGTTCAAAGTGGGGCTCAGTACTGTATCGCCAGCGTGCGCGTGCGCAGGTGATCGCAGAGGAGCTGCACACGTCGGCGCGGCTGTCGTCCAAGGCCAGCGTGACGGTGTCGCTGTGGGACGTGAACGACAACGCGCCGCAGTTCGCGGACGAGCCCTACTCCGCCGCCGTGCCCGAGGCCGCGCCGCCCGGCGCGCGAGTGGCCGCGCTGCGCGCCAGCGACCGCGACACCGGCAGGTAGCTACGAACCCTGAGGAACGACTCCCGCTTCTCTCTTTCTATCTTTATATATACAACCTTTTTAATTAAATAAAACTAATTATAACGGATGAATCGCGTATATTAATTATTTTTAAACATCCCGACGTTTCGAGCACTTTACAGTGTTCATGGTCACGGGTAGACTGTAGTCTACGCGATTATCCGTTATAATTAGTTTTATTTAAATGTGTAATAATCGCGAAAATTTAAGACAACCTTTTTAATTTCCAACTGCTCGGCTAAGGACTTCTCTTCCTGTGAGGAGAAGATGTGGAATGAACATGTGGCAGAATTTCTATTGAATTTATATGAAATTAGTCACATGCAGGTTTTTTTCACGATGTTTTCCTTCACCGCCGAGCAAGAGATATTTATCTCTTATATCTCATCATCATCTCTATAAACACAAATTAAGCACATGAAAATTCACCGGTACTTGCCTGGGTTTGAACCCGCAATCATCTGATAAGATGCACGCTTTCTAACCGCTTGGCCATCTCGGCTGTCAAGAAGCAATGCCCAAATTTAATCAGCAATCACTAATATTCCTATTGACCACTCCTTTTAAGCTAATTTCACGTGTGATGAGTAGATGCGACATTAGCCCGTAGATTTAGGATCCATCCTGCGTCTCTTTACATCGCAAGGCGACCCGTAAACTATTGAGCTGCGATTGATCCTTTGAATAAGATTATAAATTCGGAAGCCCTCTCCAATTAGACACTGGCTTCTATCAGTTTAAATCATCCTTACAGATACGGAACTGAGGGTATAGTGTACCAGCTATCGGGTAACGGTGCGGAGTTGTTCCACGTGGACAACCGCAGCGGAGTGATAACTGTCGCCCCCTGTGCCACGCCGGGTCGGGCTCCCTGTCTCGACTACGAGACCAGGAGAGACTATTTCCTCCAATATAAGGTATTATTACATACAACAACCATACAGGCTGTAAATTTCCCACTAAGGCTCTCACTTTGAGGAGAAGCCTTGAAACATAATCCACAACACTGTTATAATGTTGGTAGAATACACATGTGACATAATTTCTATAAAATTGAACACATACAAGTTTCCTTACTATGTTTTTCTTCACCGTCGAGCACTAGACGAATTATAAACTTAATTAAGCACATGACTATTCAGTGGTTCTTGCCTGGGTTTGAACCCGCAATCATCGGTTAAAATGCACGCGTTCTACCACTGGGCCCTCTGGACTCCATTATTATTATTAAATTTCAATATCTGTTTTGTTTAATGAGAAATATTCGTTGTTTAATCGCTTGTAAAATGTGATCATATTTCAGGCAACAGATGATGACGGAGCGGGACAGATGACAGTCGTGTCTCTTCAAATATCCCTCACTGATTCCAACGACAATCCACCAGTTTTCATCACACCGGTTTACAAAGCATCCATAGATGAGGACGCTGTGAAATTTGAGCCGGAGTTAATTGTAAGATATATTTAACTATTACTAAGTCTACTGCAACAATGACATTTCTCATACTTTTTAATACGTATTTAATCATATATGTTAATATACATTGACATAGGCCGGTATATGTCAATAAATACAATTTACATTGAATATAAAATTGATAATTTTAAAATTTTTAAAAAAAAATAGGTTCTATTGGCAAATAAAATTAAATCAAATCATAATTACATCAATTCATTTCTATTTTGTTTCACTTTTATTGTCGCTTTCACCGACATACATTATACATTTTTAGTATGTTGTGTGCAAACGTTTTGAATACGTTTTTTAACTCAATGTTTTAATAGGTTCAAGCGAGGGATGTTGACACAACATCTGACATTCGATACTCAATAGCCTACCCCCCAAACTCTCCGTTCTGGATCGAACCCATCACTGGAAGGATATCAGTGCTCGGCCACGCTGTTCTGAACTCCACTGAAGATAATCGCATTGTTCTTACTGTTTTGGTAAGTGACATAAATAAAATGATTAAAACTAAATAATTATATTTTAAGGAAAATAGTAGTAGTAAAATATAAAGGCTATCGTCTTGTGCCAGGCTGTCTGCATTGTTTTGTTTAGAGAATATTTATTGTCATTTTTTTATGGTATAGGTTGGCGGACTAGCATATGAGCCACCTGGTGGTAAGTGGTCACCATCACCCATAGACAATGACGCTGTAAGAAATAATAACTATTCCTTACATTGTCAATGTACCACCAACCTTGGGAACTAAGATGTTATGTCCTTTGTGCCTGTATTTATGGCTCACTCACCCTTCAAACCGGAACACAACAATATTGAGTACTGTTATTTGGCGGTAGAATAACTGTTGAGTGGGTGATACCTATCCAGACGGGCTTGCACAAAGCCCTACCACCAAGTGAATGTAGTACAATAATTTACTAAGATTTGCAGTACTAGTCTTAATTCACAAGTCCAGCTAAAGGTTTTGGGTGTTAGTTGACAAATTATTAGTGAAAGCCTGGAATGAGGAAGTCGACGTGAAGACATCGACGTCGAGACACTCCAGTGTCACTGTACTTGCACGCAACGCCACTAAAATATAAACCTTGTCGAGAATATACACATACTGTACTGTATGTTCTCTTTAGTCAAGTGTTGAACATAATGAAAATAATAAATATAGCAAAAACTTCTTGAAGGACTTACTTTGATAATTATTCCATTGAACAATATCAACAGATTTCACATCTTAGAGCTAGCGCACACCGGTGATTTTTGTCACGGTGACTTTTAAAGTGTTTGTCATTGTCACGTCACGTTTCCAAAGTGGAGTGCGCTCATTAATAGAGATAGTGACAAAACTTCGATAATTTTCGAAATCGAAGTGTCATTTGCGACTATCGTATCGAAGAGACAGTCGTTCCCTGTGAACCCGTGAGCCTCGGGAGAAAAAGAAAGCGAAGAGAATACTGGGTACTAATTTCTTCCCATGCTTTAATTTTCACGTGAAAATCTGAATACTCTTTCAATTTTTTATCATAAAGAGCTAGTCTCTTTTCCACTTCTTTGATTAGAACATCATTATCAGTATTGTGTTCACGATTGTGAGTGACAAATTTGTCAATAGTGCTCGCATTGCTATGAAAAAACGTAAAGACGCTTTCGTCACGGGCTTGTGCTTACACAAATGTCACCCAACGTGCGCGCAACGCCATACATATTCACGAACTTGACAAGAGTGACGAAACAGTCACTGTGACAAAAATCACCAGTGCGCGCTAGTTCTTACAATTAAACAAAACAGACAAATAAATAAAACGCTCAATTAGCAAAATTTAAGTAATCAAAAATACAAATATTATTGCGTCGTTACTGTTTATGAGATATGTTATAATATATTTCAGGCCACCGACGGAGTGCACAATTCAACGTGTAAGGTAGAAATCACAATACGAGATGTCAACAACCATGCGCCATCTTTTGATACGGATAAATACGACGCGAGTATCGCTGAAGATGCTGCCGTTGGTAAGTGTTCTTCCAAGATAGTACGTCAAAATTAATGTGTCAAACTTTTGATCGAAAAGTGTAAACGTTTTTTTTTTTTTATGGTATAGGTTGACCGACGAGCATATGGGCCACCTGATGGTAAGTGGTCACCACTACACATAGACAATGACGCTGTAAGAAATATTAACTATTCCTTAAATCGTCAATGCGCCACCAACCTTGGGAACTAAGATATTATGTCCCTTGTGCCTGTAGCTACACTGGCTCACTCACCCTTCAAACCGGAACACAACAATACTGAGTACTGTTGTTTGGCGGTAGAATAACTGATGAGTGGGTGGTAGCCACCCATACGGGCTTGCACAAAGCCCTACCACCAAGTAGTGTAACGTGTAAGTCGAAAAATCAAAATCCATAACACTTTTTATTCAAGTAGGTTCTTGCAAGCACTTTTGAATCGTCATGTAACAACTATGTTAAGTGAAGCTAGCACCGGTTCGGAATATAGATTCCACCGAGAAGAACCGCCAAAAAATTCAGTAGTTACTCTTTTTCAATATTTCAAAATACAAATTTATATTAATTAATATCCTGCCTAGATGTCAACAAGGCCAAGTACCTTTTACCTTACTTTTAGGCCTAGTAGAAGTAGTATTGTATGTATTGTTGTAAGTAGTATCTCTAAGTATTGCATTTGAATTAATTCCTTTAGGCACTGAAGTGGCTGCGGTTCGAGCAACAGATTTGGACAGCGGGGTCAACGCAGAGATCAAGTACGGCATCCAGAAAGGAGCACTCGACTCTTTCGCCGTGGACAACGTGACGGGCGTCGTCACCGTGGCCTCCAAGCTTGACTTCGATCGGAAGAACACGTATCGGATACAAATTGTCGCAACAGACATGGGTATGAACATCAGCTTAAAACATATTAAACATATACTAGCGACCCGACTCAGCTTCGCACGGTTGCAATGCTGATACTAAATATACTACAGATTTTTTCTTGTTTCTGTACTATATTGTCCATGTATTACATATAAAAAGCTTTATCAAAAAACCTTTCTCTCGAATCACTCTTTCTATTAAAAAAAAACGCATCAAAATCCGTTGTGTAATTTGAAAGACCTAAGCATACATAGGGACAGACAGCGATGAGCGAATTTGTTTTATACTATGTAATGATTATGAAATAAAATGTGCCTTTCATTTAAATTAAGACGACGTATGACATAGTTTGTTTGAAGTTCCATAGAGAGGCTATGTTTGTTTTGACTAGCAGCTAAACTATAAGGGCACATATGTCAAAGACATAAATAAAGCCAAGGAAAAGTTATTGGCTTTACAAACGGTTCGAAATATAAATTCAACTGGAATTAAAAATAAAATTCACTAGTTGATTAACTATTTCAATGAAACAGGTCAATATGTAGCAATTAATAACGAACGAACAATCGACGCGAACACGACAGCGCCGCGGTGTGAGGGGTGCGGGCGGGGGGGGGGGGTGTAAAGGCACATTTTAAACGTTCACGTTCAACGTTTAATTACATTGGTTGAATACTAGTTTTTTTTAATTATTAACTTTATTGTTAATCAACTGTACTATTCTAAGGACTCATAGTGTCACTATTATATGCTAGTTGTCGCTTGTTTGCTCGCGTTTAGGGTTAGTTGTCATGTGTTAGGCATAATAAAGTAACCTATGTCCTTTCTTGAAGTTTAAAATGGCTGCACTAAATTTCATCAAATTCGGTTCGTTGGTTTAGTAGTAACAGACATACAGTCAGACAGGGTTACTTTTACATAAATAAAATATTAGTATAGATTTTGTATCTGTTTTTGATATAAAATGATCTTAATGCAGGTATACCAAGTCTAACTGGTACAACGGAACTAACGATTCACGTAATCAACGTGAACGACAAGAAGCCTTCCTTCACTCCCCCCGTGCAGAGGGCGGAGGTGTCCGCTGACGCCGAGGTCGGTACTCTCCTGCACAAACTCATCGCCGTGGATCCTGACATCACCGACAACGGGCAATTGCTGTACGAGTTGGCCACGGATAGGGTCATACGCGCCGTGGATAAGAATGGGAAAGAGGTTATTATTTTAGATACTGACTGACTAGACTGCTGGGCTAAGGCTCTCCCTTTGAGGAAAATGTTTGGAGCATATTTCACCACCCAATGCTCCATTGCGGTTAGATGGAGACACATGTGGCAGAATTTCGTTGAAATTAGTCACATCCAAATTTCCTCACCATGATCTCCTTCAACAGCGAGCATGAGATGAATTATAAACACAAACGCATGAAAATTCAGTGGTGTTCGCCTGGGTTGAAGAAAAACAACGTGAGGAAACCTGCATGCGTCTAATTTCACAACGTGGTGGAATGTGTTCTAAACCTTCTCCTTAAATGGGAGAGGATGCTTTAACGCATCAGTGAGAAGTTTACAGGCTATTGGTGTATGCAGATATTAATCATAGCGTGGTATTTTATTTTCAGGTAACAGAGGAAGGCATATTCGGCTCCTGGTTTTCTGTACACCCCAATGGCAGCGTGGCCGTATCACAGACGCTGGACAGGAACAGAGCTGCCGTGGTCACGCTGCCCGTCGCGGTCACCGACGCCTCTGCGCCCACACTGCAGAAGACTGATGGTAATCCATTAAACATTATATACCTTGCTTCGATGTGTTTGTAAACATCCATTTATCTCTTTCTTTCAAAGCTGATTTAACATTAGAAAGAAGTAGTACACAGTATTTAATTGTTCACTCTTTAAATTCATTTAAAAGGAAAGCCGTTGTTCGTTACAGTTTTTGGATATAATCATGGCAAACTTTATTTATTTGTGTCTCATTGTTAATTTGTTTTAATTGATTAGCTAGTTGTTAATTAACGGAACACGTTTTCGGAATGGAGGTTTCAGATTTCATGTTTATAAAGCATGGGTTAAGTCAAAGTTAAAAATGGCATTTGAAATTGTTTCATAAAATTAGGTAACTAAAACATGGGTTAACTAAAAGTCAAAAATGGCATTTGAATTTGTTTCATAAAATTAGGTAACTACTAAAATCAAGTCACTTATTTATGATAATGAATATTTTCAGGTGAATTAATAATAAACATAGTTGATGTCAATCGTCACGCTCCTGTCTTCGGTCAGCCAGCTTACGTGGAGCGGATACTGGAAGAGCAGCCAGTCGGTACCGTACTCAACACGTACACGGCGACCGATCGGGAGACGCCTATCGCCGCTATTGTCATACACCCGCCGAGTCCGTACTTTGAAATCGATAATGTCACTGGTATGTTCAATACAATATAATTTATTACTTCTGGATTTCAGAATACACCAAAAATATTTACTGATGATTTTTTATTCAAATAAATATAACGATTTTTCGTTCGATTTTTAGCTACTAATTCTGCTAGTAAACTTTCACTATGCCTAATGTGATTTTCCGCCATTCGGTAAAAGGTGTTTTATTATGGTATGGGCTGGCGTATGAGTAAATGGGCCTTCTGATGGTAACTGGGCATAGACATTGTCTTTGACATACAATAATATCTGGGGCTATGATATTATGTGCCTTGTGCCTGTAGTTACACTGGGTCACTCATCATTCAAACCGGAACACAACAATACTGGGCAAACTGCTGTTTCAACAAGTATCAAATTCGTTCATTAATTTACCTAATTAAAACAGCCTAAGCTACTATACTGAGTACTTATTAAAAATAGAAACACACGTTTTCATCTTATCATGTTACATTTAACAGGTGTAGTCAAAACATCCCAGCGCATCGATTACGAGAAAATACATTCAATAAACTTCACGCTCGTCGCGTACGACTCCGGCGTACCTCAGCTGTCGACGTCCGCTGGTGTTCTGGTAGAGGTCGTGAACGTGAATGATGAGGAGCCAAAGTTCACAAACTCTACGTACAGCGCAGTATTGGAAGAACACGCGAAGCTTCATACCAGCGTCCTTACGGTCTCTGCTGTTGACAAGGACGAAGGTAACCATACAACTTGGAACTACTAGTAAATTTTTCATTACTGGTAAAGATCTGGTTCTTGCAAGTTTTGAGTTTATTTTATTGTGCTGTTTCTGACACACGCTGGTTTCCTTACGATGTTTTGCCATAGGTAATTGCATCAGAAACAAATTGAAATGAATATTTCATAAGTTATGTGTTAATATACTTGTTCGTAACTACTACTACATAGTCAGAATTAAATTAATTGAAAACAATAATGGTATACTTGATACTAGGGTTCGTCTCGTAAATTCATTTATAAAAAATACATTGGTAAAAAAGGCGTATTATTCGATACAAGATTTTGTAGATTATAAAAAAGCGTGGAATTAATACCTGTTGACTTCCAGGCAGGATATATTAATTTAAACAATAGTATTAACTAACATGACTGTATTTTTTTTAATATTGAAAAAGAGTAACTACTGAGTTTCTTGCCGGTTCCTCTTTAATCTACTTTCCGAACCGGTGATAGCTTCACTTAATTGTTATATGACGATTCAAAAGTGCTTGTAAAAGCCCATTTGAATAAATAAATAAATAAATAAATAAATATGAGACAACATCACATACATTACTCTGATCCCAATGTAAGTAGCTAAAGCACTTGTGTTATGGAAAATCAGAAGTAACGAAGGTACCACAAACACCCAGACCCAAGACAACATAGAAAACTTATGGTAATCTACATCGACTTGGCCGGGAATCGAACCCGGGACCGCAGAGTGGCGTACCCATGAAAACCGGTGTACACACCACTCGACCACGGAGGTCGTCAATAAAGTTTTGATTTTGATTTTTGATTGATGCTCAGGCGAATTCGGCGAGGTGACGTACAGCCTGTCGGGCGAGTCGTCGTCGCTGTTCAGCATCGACCCGGCGTCGGGCGTGGTGTCAGTGGCGGCGGACGTGGACCGCGAGCTGTGGCCCGAGCTGAGACTGCGCGCCGTGGCCGCCGACAGTGCGCCCCCACCCCTGCGCAAGTCCGCCAGCGTGCCGGTAAGCTGCTGTCCTCTGCTCATCATGAAAATAAAATATTTTTTTTTTTTTTTTTTATGGTATAGGTTGGCGGACGAGCATATGGGCCACCTGATGGTAAGTGGTCACCATCGCCCATAGACAATGACGCTGTGAGAAATATTAACTATTCCTTACATCGTCACTGCGCCACTTACCTTGGGAACTAAGATGTTATGTCCCTTGTGCCTGTAGTTACACTGGCTCACTCACCCTTCAAACCGGAACACAACAATACTGACTACTGTTATTTGACGGTAGAATAACTGATGAGTGGATAATATATACCAAATATGCAATTTTTAATGCATAATTGATGAATGCTATTTTTATGAAACATATATAACTATTGACGACCTCCGTGGTCGAGTGTATACACCGGTTTTCATGGGTATGCCACTCAAAGATCCTGGGTTCGATTCCCGGCCGAGTCGATGTAGATTATCATTAGTTTTCTATGTTGTCTTGGGTCTGGGTGTTTGTGGTGCCATCGTTACTTCTGATTGTCCACTACACAAGTGCTTTAGCTACTTACATTAGGATCAGCGTAATGTATGTGGTGTTGTCTCATATTTATTTATTTATTTATAACTATTAACTACGTAGAACTATTACAAAATCTTAGAAGAAAGGCAGAGATTACCATATTTTAATAAAAAATGGTGATCGGTTGTGATCCAGCATTTTTTATTATATTTATACTAAAAGGATAAATGTTATCTTGGATTCGACCATGATAGTTTTAATGATTTGTTACAAACTCGAATTTTGACGATCAAACATATATTTCCTTCAATATTTAAACAGATACACATAACGGTTTTGGACATCAACGACAATCCCCCGGTCTTCACTCAGAAAGTATACAAGAGTACAATCGCCGAGAACCTGCAGCTCGATCCGCCTGCCGCGATACTGCAAGTCCTCGCCGAAGACAAGGATGTGGGGATCAACGGGAAAATCGAATATAGCATAATCGAGCAAAGCGAACCAGGTACGAACATATGTACATTTCAGTATCGTCTCGATAATAACCAATGTCAATTTTTAGTAGTAGTGCGTTTTTTTCTTTTTGGCATTTTATTCAATAACAACAACAACAACAGCCTGTAAATATCCCATTTCTGGGCTAAGGCCTCCTCTCCCTTTAAGAAGAAGGATTGGAACATATTCCACCACGCTGTTCCAATGCGGGGGACTACACATGTGTTACAATTTCCATTAAATTAGACACATGCAAGCATCCTCACAATGTTTTCCTTCAACGCCGAGTACGAGATGAATCATATACACTACTTTTTACATGTGTTTGAAGTCGCAGTCATTGGTTAAGATGCACGCGTTCTACCCGTTGGGCCATCTCTTATACTTAGCTTTATTCAATAAGCTAACTTGAAAAGCCAAGCTAATACAATATCGGACTGGCGTGTGTTGCGCCAGTAAGAGCTGAGATGGCCCAGTGGTTAGAACGCGTGCATCTTAACCAATGACTGCGACTTCAAACACATGTAAAAAGTAGTGTATATAATTCATCTCGTGCTCGGCGGTGAAGGAAAACATCGTGAGGAAACCTGCATGTGTCTAATTTCATCGAAATTCTGCCACATGTGCATTCCACCAACCCGCATTGGAACAGCGTGGTGGAATATGTTCCAAACCCTCTCCTTAATGGAAGAGGAGGCCATTAGCCCAGCAGTGGGAATTTACAGGCTGTTGTTGTTGTAGCATCAATAGCCCTAAAATGTACAAGTAAAAATTATCAGACTATAAATGTTCCATTCCGTTTTTGCTCGGAGTTTGAAGCTTATTATACCACTAGGTACTATGTTGTTTGGAGGATATATATGTCAGATAGTATGACAGAACTTCATCTAATAGATGCAGGTAATGCTCGCGTTGTTCTCGCGGAAATTTACAACAGCCTGTAAACTTTACTTTTGTGTTGCGCAGGCGCGTTCACGGTGGACCCGCACAGCGGCATCATCTACCCGGCGCGCGCGGTGGCGGGCGGCGCGCGCTACGCGCTGTCGGTGCGCGCCCGCGACGCCGGCGGGCGCGGGCTGGCGGACGCGGCGCGCGTCGACATATCCGTGCTGCGCGTCAACGCGCACAGCCCCGCCTTCGTGGCGCCGCCCGCCGACCGCCCGCTCGAGATACCCGAGGTACGCACCCGCATGTATTATACCCGCATTTTACGAACACCCTATACGCACTCAACAAGAAAAAAATATATACACCTACCGACATGGAGTTATTTCAATAAAAATGTTTTGTAATATTACCTGCATGTCACTAATGTTATCATTATATTTTCTCTGTACAATTTAGTTTAGTTTTTGTACTTTTTTTAATCAATTTTTACTTTTGTAATGATTAGAGTCGATGACGCAGGGTGCACGGGAAAACTTCTCGAGTTGATGTTTGCACCCTTTAAACGAAAATATTATTGTATATATGTTAACAAATAAATAAATAAATAAAATAAATGTCCGCTATAATGGGCTATTTGTCTGGTTTTCAAAATCCATTTTATATTATTTAGTAGAAGTTAAAGAAGCCAGTAAAAGTTGTGTTTTTTTTATTTCTAGTACATATTTGCCGAAAAATATCATATTAAAAATTCCATATTTAAATAGCGCGCAAAAATGATGCTTGGACAATATGGCGCTGCAATAGGATCGGTGACGTCACTTCCCTGTATTTTAATCTGCGATACATATAGTAGAAAAGCAAACTTTACAAGAAAATGACTTCATCATAAGCCCGGCCAATCAGGAGCGTTTTGTGTCACGTGACAAACGTTTGAAAATTTGCATTTATGTTTATGGATTTTTGAATAAATTAAGTATTATTTTCAACTTTCGTTAGTTAATAACCATTTTAAACTCATAATATACAATAATTACAATAATTCACAATTTATTTTTCGCATTGTCAAATAGCCTATTTTATTAAACGACGGAAACTCCATAGATTAGACGGATAGACCGTACTCTAGCCCTGAATTTTGTCATTATATAATTCTTTTCATTGATTATGTATTCAGGAAAAAGGGAACTTATGAATGTCAGAGAAGTATTTATGCGAACATTACAAGTAGATATTAATAGTTAAGTCTAATAGTATTACACTAAACGAAGAAAAAGTATGTCAAGTACTGTTTGGAGTTCATAATATGAGAGAGTTACTAACAAGATAAATTTGTTTATCTTTACTCCATCTTAAATTCAAATTGACTCTACATTTATTTGGTACCATAAAACACATAAGTTCAACTAACACCTTCCTTCCAGCATGCAGCGCAGGCAGATTACCTGGTAACAACAGTGAAAGCTATAGACGAAGACCCTGGAGAGAACGGCCAAGTTTCCTACTATCTGAAAGTGGATAATCAGAACGTGGGTGAAACTCAAGAGTTCAGTCTCGACCAGAATACCGGTGAACTTAAGACCAAAACTTTCTTAGATAGAGAACAACAGGCTGAATATCAGGTAATCTTTACTTCTGTCAACGCATTTCTATCGTAGTTCTAGTTTGAATCAGTTTACGATATAAAAACCCTACCATTAATCAGACGTGTCTATCAGTTGTCAATTTCCTTAATTGCCTACTTTGTCGAAATAAGCTGGACGACCAAAAATCACGTTACTCTTGCTAAACTATCCTGACAACCACAAATATAGTTTAAAAATGTACACTTTTAGTTGTAGTAATAAAGTCAAGTATTCACCCCACCGCATCACAAAGAATGGTACTAAAAATTTACTGGGCTACCTAACCTAAACAATTGTGCTAATTCATTTATTCCAGTTGGTAATCGCAGCGGTAGATAATGGTAAGCCAGCTCAATTTGAAACACTGCGTCTTCTAACAGTGGTGCTGGTTGATGATGAGGATCACGCGCCACGGTTTCTTCATCGCCACCACCAATTTTCGGTTAAAGAAAATCTACCTTCTGGGATAATCGTTGGTGAGTTCTTAGAGTGAGAATTAGAAATATTACCATTTTTAATGGGCTACTTTTGAACTATCTATGTATTTCAATTTGGCTATGGCAAAACCTGGCAGTTTAAACAGAATGTAGTTTTCATCAGAGAAGATTAATGAATGCTAAATATGCTTTAAATTTTTTCAGGGAGTGTCAAAGCAATAGACAAGGATTCGGGTGATAACGGAAAGGTATACTATCATGTACTTGAAGGCAATCAGGATGGAAGCTTCATACTGGACAGGACACAGGGAATCATTCGAGCTAATACGACATTTGACAGGTAAAACATGAAATTTTTTTTATTCTTTAGGTTGGCGGACGTATGGGACACCTGATGGTAAGTGGTCACCATCATAAAACACAGTAAAAAATATTAACTATTCCTTACATCGACAATGCGCCACCAACCTTGGGAACTAAGATGTTATGTCCCTTGTGCTTGTAGTTACACTGGTTCACTCACCCTTCAAACCGGAGCACAACAATACTGAATACTGTTGTTTGGCGGTAGAATTACTGATAAGTGGGTGGTACCTACCCAGACGGGCTTGCACCAAGCCCTACCAACAAAATGATATGATATGGATTTTATGTAAATTACCTGCCTAATAATGCCTTATTAGGTCTTTGAATGTACGTGAGTTGTGAATAATTTATCAGATTGTCACAAAACTGTTCACATCCACCAAACCTCACTGGATTAACGAAGTAGTCTTTAAACTTCCATAATCAGATTTGCCTTGCCTTTGATCATGAATGATCGTTTTTTGGACGGAGGGATAACTTTATTTTGCCCTGAATGGTAGTTTCTGGAGGGAATTC